>NC_141853.1:13414265-13727599 GCF_024713525.1 Acromyrmex echinatior | reverse complement strand
TGGAACCGGATGATAGGATCTTGTAATGCGAATTCACAATCAGATGGCGCGTCATCGCGAGGTAACTCAGTTACAAATATATTACAATTCTCTTTGATGTGTCCGCACGGATACAATCTCGATACTATCGATTTTGTCATTTATTTAGTCTATCGTTTGATGGTGCCGCGATCGATTTCAGTGTGAGTCGAGAGGAGTCATTCATTATTGATCGTAAATGCGTTACCTCGCACACAGAAGGATATAATTTTAACGACCGGCAAATACATCCGACATTCCATTTAATTATGCGCTTTTCGGATTCGGATAATAACACCGATAGCCGTTGCTTTAACATACACGCATGCAAGCACAGACGACGCACGCATACGAAGACACGCGTGTACAGTGTTAACAGACAAAGTGGACAGCACAGTAAACGACGACAGGTGTAGAAGACATTTCCACGACACGAAGTACGAAAAGTGATCATCTCACAATTTCCAAGGAACCGGCCTTATTAATCCATCTAACTACTACATTAACGCCCCGACAAGTCCCGGACACATTCTCGAAACCGAGTTCGATTTTCGGCTTTCGCTTAAGGCATCCCGAAAGTGCGGCGCGAGTGAACGCGCGCGTTCCTTTTTTTTATTTATCTATTTTTTTTTCCTCATTCAAACGTGTATGAAATCGATCGAGCGATCCGTGAGAGAGGGATCGGAAGCCACTTACATAGTCCGTTTGCGCGAATCGTTCTTGCTTTCGCTAGCTTTGTACTTAATATCACTATTATAGTCGCTTATTAAGATTTTATTGACTCAGTTTCATCCTTGAAAGGTTTTATTGACTCAGTTTCATCATTATTGACTCATTTTCACCCTTGAGCGATTTATTTTTCTCTTTCCCTCTCTCGATCTCAATTCCCTCGATTGCATTCATCACGTTTCTCGCATAACGCAAAAACAATGAAAAATTCGTGCGCTTCGTGATTACACGACAATTCCACAGCGCAGCGCAGCGCAGCGCATTTTTCGAATTACTTTGTCGTACAATTCATATCGGACTGTCAAATTCAAATTTTTGAAAATTTATACTTGCCTACTTTATAAATTGTGAATTAATCGTACTAGCGAAGCATATTCATCTAAGGTAATTTACGATTTACAAGATTTCGTAAATTTTCGTAAAATTTAAAAATTTATATCTTCCACTTATTTGTAAATATTAAATTCTAAAGCTGTTATATTGTTCCATTAGAGTCTGACTGATTTTTGTACGCAACGACTCGTATTTTCCAGCGATTCTTTTCTCTGTTTTTTTTCAACGCTGTCGAATTAATCGTGAATCACGAGATATTGAAAGTAATCCGAAATAGGGGAACATCGAAATTTCGCGCTTGAGTTGGCTTAAACATTTGTACATTTGCTTGGACATTACACGTAAAATTATGCTAGATTGAGTATTGCTTTGCCCTGATTCGAGCGCGATCGTTAACGATCACTTTACTAGATACGAGATGAAATTCCAAAATTTCTCAATCGCTCGCACGTTCTGAAGTATCAAAAGGGTGTTCTGCGTTTCTCATCGACATGATTCATCGAAAGGAATTCGAAAACAGCCGAGACATTATCAAACATTTATTATTATTGACACCCGCGGTCAACAAGTATAGTCGCGTATATCCTCGACGCGAGGAATATCGCCCCTATTCGACTAATTAATTTCTTCCGCATTGATTTCATTATTGCTTTCGGGTTAAGACGCGAATTGCTCGGTTTTCCATTGCTTACTAAGTTAGTAACTTCGCGCGGACTCGCGTGATAAATAAAAATTCCTCGATAAAAGTTTATTTGGTGTTCATTGGTGCGTTTGTGTTGGACACGTAGTGTACTTTGTGATAAAGTTGCGCAATTAAAATGATCAAACTGTTCGGTAATGGTAGGGAAGATATATTTTTTGACTGGTTTCTTTTTTTTTATCGAAGATAAAAAACTCCGAAAACTTCCGTAAATACTTTACGATTTCCGGCATTGAAACTTTAGCCGGCTTAAGCGTCCATTATCTACTTAAAGTTTCTCTCGGTACGAAGTGCTTGACTGGATTTTACGAACACACTTTGGACCTTAATCCATCGTAAAAAATGTTTCCGTTTTTATGTGTTTTATCGTAAGTTTTTTATCTTGTACGTTTTGACAGAAGCTCGTATAATATTTACGGATTAATTGTTTTCCATGTTCATGCAGCGCCTTTCCCAGCTTCTGAAACTTTTTCTTGTTTAATTTTCTTGATTAATCGATAAATTCATTAATTTCAACAACATTTTTCTAAATTTTTTTCCATGAAAAATTAAATTTAAAATGTTTTAAATATGGCAATGTTATATAGATTAACTTAGGATTTATTTGTTACGTGTATCGTTTATTAAGATGCTACGATCTTAACGTATCAACACAAAATCAACATGATATTATATGTAAACATATAACATGCAACATTGCTTATCGATATTTAATTAATATCGATGTAACAACGATGTTC
Source organism: Acromyrmex echinatior (assembly GCF_024713525.1). Classification (NCBI taxonomy): domain Eukaryota; kingdom Metazoa; phylum Arthropoda; class Insecta; order Hymenoptera; family Formicidae; genus Acromyrmex; species Acromyrmex echinatior. The sequence continues at coordinate 13,725,079 of NC_141853.1, read as the reverse complement.
CATCCAATCTTTATAGAAAATTACTGGCGTCTGAAATAGCTTCTGTTTCTCTTAATGTTGTATATCACGATATCTCTTTAAAGTCAATACGTTAATAATGCATAACGTCATCCACATTGCTATAAGAATTTTTGATACATTAATATACTGTGTCGTCTTAAGAAATAAAATTAAATATATATAGATAAGTAAAAGAGGAAAAAAGAGAAATTGATAAATTTTATCTAAACGAAAAATGTATTAATAAATTTCAATAAAAATCATATTTTTGTAACATATCAACAATCATTATTCATTTAATAATTACTTTTATTGGACAGTCTATAAAGTTGTTTACCAATAGTTTATCACTTTTACTAAACAAATAAAACAAATTTATTGTGGAATGATGTAAAAGTTTGAAATATGAAAAATTCTTCGAGAAATATTTTATGTTTCACATTTGCATGTTACTTGTAATATTGTGCAGAAAACTGAGATCGCATATATGATTAGGAATGAAACTCGGAAAGGCATCTACACGGACTAGAATTGATATTTGCGACATGTCTACCGACAAAATGAAGGAAGAACGTAGAACCGGAAGCCGGAAACGCATGTGTATCACACTTGTCGGAAATAATAAAAGAAAAAAATAAATTCGAGATCTTCACGCCGATATTTATCGAATATTGGCCCGACTGGGGACCCAGCTCTCGCCAGTATAATATTATTTATAATAGTTTACTTCATCTTGCTGCTTATATAATATGCTTTAAGTGCTGATTTCATTTAAATAGTCCTTTATACCGCTACTTCCTAGTACTCGTGACATCGTTGTGTATCGTCTATATCTATATTTTTATATTTTTATATACATATTTATTACGTGGCAGAAATAAAATGCGGGACGAAGCTAAAACCAATGCTAATCATGTAATGATATTAACGATATTTAACGATATTACTTTTACAGTCGAGTCGTCTTAATATATATGTATACATGTGTGTACGTGTGTACGTAATTGTGTTGTATATTCGAGTATATACGTGTGAGTGTCTGCATGTATACGTAAGTATTGTATATAATACTTACTATATATAATGCATCGGTAAACGCGCGTCTCCTCATTACAATCCGTACGAATCAAATGTCGCTCGTTTTATGTTCGATCTGGCAATCAATCGATTGGACGATTTTAATTCTATCGGCGCTGCGACTTTTCATTTTTCCGCCAGATGGCTCGCTCGCTTTCTCTCCGCGCGAAAATTAAGTCACTTTCCGATCTTTCTCCGCTCTCACAAATCGCGATCTGTCCGCAATACGTAAATTGCGCGAGTCGGAAATGCAGAATGGTGTCATAACGAGCGTATAAGCGCGAGGAAGTTTACGCAATCGTGACACGAATATTCCGTTCCGGCGAACAGTCATATAAGGTAACGAACCTCTGTAAAAATCCGCGTAATTTCTCCTTGTATATTGTACTTACAAGTGAAATACGTCGCCGGCGTTTTCTACTCTCCCGAAATATATATTATTAAGCTACGCGATATCCGTAAACTTTCGATACTTTATCGGGAATTATTTCTTACGATGACAAAAGCACATCTTCGCGCGTTGAAGATTAATTGTGGTAATGCTAAATAATAAAATATATAGGTCGGTTTTTCGATTCTCATCGACTCTTGAGCTTCCGGATCTGACTCGAAAAAGTAATAATTTAATCCACACACAGACACACATCAATACATAAACACATACACTCACACATATTCACAGGATATTCACAGGATATTCATCACGACTTTTTAACCACGCACTTCCAATAGCTTGACGAATATAAATCGTAAATTAAAGCTTTTCATTTTCTAAGATTTTAAGATCCTTAAGAATCAAAGGTGATCGATATCTCTTTTTTTTCACTCGATAGGAAAACCCGATTGGCTATAGTTGGCATATACTTAACTGCTAGAACTAGTGTTGAACACATGGATCTCTAAGTGTCATGCTGTCAAGCGCATTTTATTATCGACGAAAAAGAGTCTAGGATATCCGGGGATCTCCTGAAACTGGATATACAACGCGAATTCAATTTGCCTAGGGATGCTTACGATACTCCGATAGTATCATTTTATTACTGAACATTATTGGCATGCGTTGCATTTGAATTGGTATTAGTACCAAAAGATGTAGGACTTACATGAACTGTTGGATAATAATTCCTGAAAGCCGCAATATTGCAATATTAATTTTAATAATATTATAGGAATAATAATTGATAAAATATCATATTGGTGTAAGCATCCCTGTTATGGATTAAATTGGACCTCAAACGTTAACAACGTTTTCTTGCCACAGCAAAGTCAGATCCATTCATCCCTTTCAGTATTGTCAGGGTTCTGTTCGACTGTGTGCAATCCTGTGAAATGTCATCGTAAATGATAATCGTGTTATAACGACATTGATAGATGATAACGATGATATTGTGCAATGTAAATTATACGTAACGAGCATTAGCACCCAAATATGACACAGGTATTCCAACTAATTTAACGACAATTTCTGTGGACAACCGTGAAGTGATTAATACCGTTATCCTACAACTTTTTTACAGTACAGAACATAATTAACGATCTAAGATGTGATCAGTATAACGCGCGCTCGCTTTGCATTTCTCATCTATATTTAAAGTAAACTGGGAGTGATTTTGAATTATATACTATGAATCCGATAATCTCTAGGTCAAATCTGCTTATTTTAGTTATAATTTGGTCACTGTAACTAGAATATTTGTGCTCTGTGTTTGTATGAAATATTTGATTCCTCTTTTGAGGAACAAGACGATCACGTTCGTCGCTCTATAGAATTATCATTTTCGACAAAACGATATACGCTCAGCGTTCTGTAGTTTAAAAGTTGTTTCATCTCTGATAGACTCTCTTTTAGATAGATTCTCTTTTAGTTCGTAAATGATGGTGCTGTGATATATAAATAGTGAAATGGAATATTCACTTAATCATAGTTAAATGTCGATGCAACCGACTCTGAAATGTTCCATAACGATTTAATAACGATTTTCGTTTTCTCGTTTAGCAAGCTTAGACACCAACGGCTGCCCAATTAATCTCGTTTGGACTTTCGACCAATTTACGATGCTGTAAAAACTGGTCACGCTTAATCGCGATTGAGAGTAAAGAGAGTAGCATGTAATTTCGTACCGTTGTCTCATACGTTCTCTCCTTGAACTGTTCGGTTTCCCTTTTAAATTATTTTTTATACTCTTCCTCTCGCTTATGTCTAAGACAACTAACAAACGATTAAAAAATCATCAAGGCCCTGGTTGGAAGGATTACAAAAGTACGTCGCGCGTTTATCTCGTATATGCCTACACAGCGTATCTTATCTGAGAGGAGGATCATTTCGCTGCACCGTAAGAGATTCGAGAATCTGTGAAATTCGAGAGTATCGGCCAGATGCGAAAAGCTATGTTTTCGCCGTCTTGAAAATTTTCGCGCTCTTATCAAAAGCCCGAATAAATAATCAAGATAAGTCACGCGATGAACAAAAATTATCAATTTTCGTTTTTACCTTCGCTCGCACCCTCATGAAGTTCTTTTTCGTATCGAGTAGACTTTGTGCGACATGCGATGTTTATATAATTCTCACCATATTAATGTTAATATTAACACCAACATGGTTTGTATTGATAATCCCTGGAGTGCTATTCTGTACACGTCTACCGACAGTTGTCGGCGTTGTTTTTACTATACAAAATATCTGCGCAAGACACAACGACAACCGACAACTATCGTGGTAGACGCGTACAGAATACAACCCCCCTGGTATTTAGAATTATATAGACATCGCATTAAATACACACTGATTTTTTTTTTTAGAATGAAAGGTTGCTTCGATTTAAAGAAATTTTCTTTACTATACTGTTAAAGAAAAGATGTTCTTAATTTGTGAAAAAATTTCTTTGATCTAAACATTATTTTTTAAAATCAAATAAAATTTATTTAAAGAAATTATGTTCATGTATATCCAAGAAATGACATTCAAATCTTGATTTTATCATAAAAATTTGGAATCATAAAAATTTTATTTGATTTAACGTCAAATAAATTTTATTTGATTTAAAAAAATAATGTTTAAATCAAAGAAATTTGTTCACAAATCAAAGGAATTTTTTCTTTAATCGTATAGCAAAAAAAATTTCTTTAAAATGAAACCTTTTCTCTGGCTCTTTTCTCTGTGCGACCTGTGTTCCCGTGTACATTCGTACATCGCGTGTCTTCTGAAAATTACGCTCAATTAACGCAGATTGCACTCAGACACATATCGGCGCGTCGATCAGTGACGGTACAATTGCATTGATTGCGAGAGATTGAATTGATGCGCGTGCAAATATTTATTTTTATTTAAAAATCACGCATATCTCTTTCGATAGTTTGACATTACTACAGACAGATTATTGCAGGGGCCGATTATTATTATGGCATTTCTTTATATTCTTTCCTGAAACGTTAATTGAAATCCAATCTGCCCACGCATGCCATTCAATTGTTATTACGTTAACTATAATTTTATCAACGATTTCGATTGAACAAAAATTCTATTGAATAAATTTCATTTTTTCATCTCAGCGGAAATGCGCGTTTACAAGGGATGACAAATGAGGATTTCGCAGTGGTTTAAAAATGTACGTTCAAATAAATACGCGGCTCGCGAATTAAAACAAAATAACGGCGTGGACGGAAATCGCAATTAAATCAAAGATAAATTGAAATAAAACGACAGTCAGGCGTGCGGCGCGGCCGGATATTGCAATTAAATCAAAGGTAAATTGGAGCGAAATGATGGTCGACCTGCACCGGCTAAATTAAAGTTAAATCAAACGTAGATTAAAATAAAATGACACGGGCGCGAATTCGTCCAATGTGGATTAAAACAATGTTGGGTTTTATAGACGTCCGAATGGGGAAAGACTCGCTTTAATTTATATTACGATGAAATTAAATGGTGGTTCGATATCATTTGTAAAAAATACATATATATATATATTTGGTGGCGGCATATTCTGCCCTCGGATCTCGGAAAGCGCAACGTAATTAAACGTGGATCGAGTTCGATAAATCGCGCGTGGCAAAATAGCGCGGGAAAATATCCCAACGAATGCACCAGATAAATTGAGACGAGGGAAGCATACATATATATGGGAGAGCGTGGCCATTTTCACAGTGGCAAGTTTGCCAATTAGAGCGTACGACGACTCGACCGAAATTTCCCAGTCATTTGACCTTAAAACCACTGGAGGTGCAAGGACACTCGAGATAGGAGAGTAGAAGAACCAGTAGTTAAAAGAGGACGCTTATGAATGTATATGTGTGTGTGTGTGTGTGTGTGTGTTTTTGTGGGTGGTGTGTGTCATTCCGTGTGTACGCTTGCATGTAACATAGATGTGCGTGCGTAAAAGAATCTCCATCGACCGCGTCAGTCGCACGAAAGTATTACGCACGTCTGTAGTTTTGTTAGTAGAAGTTGTTTATATTGTACCACGAAGAGAGTACGTTTCGACGTTGATTCTGATCTCGACTTCTCGAGCACGCCATGAGAAGGCTTTCTTTAGAGAGCCAAGTTTTCAGATCGAAGCGGAAAGTACGAAAGAGGAGGATTTAAGTTTTTGATTGGATGAGGAAGGGCTGTCCATTCGTTTTTTATTCCTCGCTGCGCGATAAGGATATATCATAATTATTATAGATGACATTAGAGATTGCTTAATATATGATTAATGTGCTGCTAGCGCGTTATCATAACATAGTACGATATTAAAAATGTAATTTTAAATGGTCGTTACGTAACGTTACCTGCGTTATATCTACTTGTATCACTGTTTGCAATAGCGGCAAAAATTTTAAGCTCTCGCGCGCAACCATTAATCATTAATGAATATAAATTTATTTGAATATGAATGATAATTTTATAAGAGAGGCATAAGTAAGAAATTTATTTCATAAATTAATCTCATCCGAATGAGAACTCTAACATTGATAAGAATAATAATAATAATAATAATAACAACAATCGGCAAAATCTCAGGGTGAAATCGACTAAATTAAAGTCACATTCGAATGGAAATCGATTTTTTTCTTTTTAAAACCGATACGAAAGATAATCACACATCCGCGAGTATTAATAATGCGAGTATTAATAAATTTTTACGAAAAGAGCCCTTCCTTCGACCAATTGCATATATCGATATAGTACAGTATAGCAATATAGAAGCTAGTATCATTATAATCCCGCGATTAAAGAGTGTAAGAGTAAGATAGGGATTTTATTTTTTTTTTTACACAAGAGTATCGACTACGAAACGGATTTATTTTCCATTTCTATATCCTCGATAGAACTCCTATCGCTATAAGTATATTCGCCGCATTCGCTTCTCGTTATCAATAAATATACCATCAAATTTAATGTCGTTTATTTATATTCTGTTTCTCTTATGTTTTGTACACACTTCTTTGAGCACCTCTATATAACATCGATTTCACGATAACAGGGTTGAGCTTGAATCGAGATGATTCCCTCGATTCTAACTATCGGCGAGGCTCGAGAAATTCGCTATAGGAGTAGCCGCTCTGCTGGCATTTAAGGCAATGACATATCCGCGAAAGAAACGTGAGAAAAGTAAACGGGAGTATGACAATCGTTTTAAAACGTCAAATTGTATAAAAATTGAGAACACATAAAATAGGCGATAAAAAGATCGATGTTCCAATTAAATAAGGTGAGTAACCATTATTTTTGCAGCAAGGATAACATAAATATAAATAATAATGATGTCAAGCTGATAATTATATAGGATTCAAAGCAGAGTTCAGTAATTTTATGAAATCATTATCTTTAGCAGAGATCGTTATTGAGATTGATCACAGGAAAACTTTTTGCGTCCCTTCTCCTTACAATTAACTTTAAATTATGCAGTGCCCATTACATCGCATTGTCCTATTTGAAAAGGGAAGGATATATTTATAATTTTAATAAATCTTTCAATTGTCTTTCTATAAGATTTTGTTCTATAGTCGTAATCCCTATGTTTAAACGGGCTAAAAAAATAAATTACCGGGAACAAATTTTCCGCATGACTCTATTTTCATGTCGTCGAGTAACAATCTGCATTAAAAAAATTGACTAGGTAACCTTTTAACTGACGCAATTCCCACAACGAACCCTCGCCGTTCGCTAATTACTGACTATAGTCACCGACCGTTTTTCTCTAATCGGCGCTTTACAGCTGTTCAATTTCTACGCGCGTCTACAAATCGTGAGAAAACAAATGGATATGCTCCCTTTCGATCGTAGCTCCCTTTTAAAACTCCGGTTTGTTTTTTCATAATGGCATTTAAGTCGACAGACGAGCACAGTCTTTCTCTATACACTTGAATTATGAGTTGTGACTATATACAGGATGTCCCACAACCGACGGTAAAATCGAAAGCAATACGATTCTCTTTAAAAAAAAAAAAAATAAAGTCTGTGCAATTAAATATTGCGAATTATTTGAATGTATAATCGTTAAATACTGTATTTAAGTATTGCTTGAATGTAAATGCATAGGCTGCTCTTTATCGTTCATTATATACGGAAGAAATTCATTACATAGAATGAAGCTTCCAATGCGTGAGCATTCAAACGGCAGCCTTTTAATTGCCTAAACAGTACAATAAATAATTTGCAAAAATAGAACTCTCGTACAAAATTATTAATGTCGATTATTAATTCCTTTTTTATTGGTTCCTAATAATTAGCTGTCTTAAACAAATTAATTAATAAAATTTGTAAAAAGAAAACGGTATTGTGGAATAGATTAAAAATAAACGGATATATATAATGAGCAATTTCTGTAGAATAAAACAAGTTGGCAATCCTTTAACATTGTTCTGTTGTGTCCTATTTTCTTTTAATTTTTTTTAAGTATCGGAAATTGCTTTAGGCTTTACCTCTACTAGTGAGAACGTTCTGTTTACGTGTACGTATAATATATAAATGTATATTATGCATATATATTAGCACGATCCGGAAGTTTAAGTGTATCGACTAATAACTATACCCGCGAGACTACCTTAAATAAAATAGCTTGTCGCACGGAATGGCATTTTCTTTTTTTACGAATTAAAATGGAAATTGCACAAGTTTTAGTTTTTATACTCGTAACACATGAATATCAATCGTTGTATCGAATCGTTGTACTAGCATAATAATAATAATAATAATAATAATAATAATAATAATAAATACCAATACCAATAATAATAAATAATAAATATAATAATAATATTAATATTACAATGACAATAAAATAGGACGAAATTGTCAAGAAATTAATATACGTGATACATGAAAAATGTAAAAAACGAAATAGCTTCAAGATTGAAAATTTGAAAGAAGTACATAACTTCAATATCTTGACAATCCGTCAATAATAAATACAGGAACAAATAATTATGACACCATGACTATGAGATCGAGAAAGTAACAATATTTCTACTATACAAAGAAATAAACGTAGAACGAAGAATACGGTACAATAAGCGAATAAACGATGACGAACGAAACAGCCAAAGGAAATTAGGGAGATTTGAGAAACTTACGCAAGTTTTCAAGCGAGCGGTGCGTAATATTGCAGATTTTGTTTTCGTTGTATGCTACGCAAATAAATTAATATTGCTTAATCGTTTATTGTTCTATAGCCGTATATTTATATATGCTTATATATGCATTAATAGCAGCGTGGCGTATTTATTAGCAGCTAATGCTGCGCGAGATGGAATTTAAAAAAATTGAACAAAGCTCCACTGCGCGTCAAGCATTATCGATCTTAGACACGATTCGGTCCGAAGAACGAGCTACGCGAAAAATATTGTTCGTTCTGTTCTCCTTTTTGGCGGCGAGGTTTCTTTCTACTGTACATGCAAAATATGTTATCGTTTCTCGATAATACGATCATTGCAAAAAAAAAAAAAAATGATCGGACATGTTGCCCGCATGCTCATCGGCCGTAATAATTATTTTAGTGTAATTATTTTTTCCGCCGGGCGACGTGAAGCGTCATCCACACCCCACTGGTTGCATTTAGTACTCTCTCTCTCTTTCTCTCTCTTTCTCATTTAATGAAAAACGTGTAAAATTATTTAAGTTCGCGATTAAATGCATAGCAATACACTATCGATTTTATATTTCATTTTGAAATATAAAAAATCAATTAATTGTCATGGCTAAATGATTACCTTTTATTATTCCGGTTCCATAACACACGCTATGGCGCAACATAATACGCTGATTGAATTATGAATATAACAAATTTATTCTGATAACTAATTCAATATGTAGAAATGTAGACCAATATATTTGACGTATATTCATCACGCAAACATCATTAATAACTTTTTCATGAACATGATTAAATACTCAATGCACGATCTATGCAATTAGTAGAATATGCTGAATTGAATTTATTAGTTTTACTTCTATAAAATTATTAATTGATATCAATATATAGGAGCAATCTATATTATTACGGCAAATAGTATAGAGATTTTTTAATATAATAATATAATAATGTATTACAGTATATAAAATAACATAATTAGTATCCCGTCAAGTAAATTAAAAGGAATAATTTAAAAGTTACAAAAGCAAAGTACTATTTAAAAAAATCAATACCGATTTGACGTTTAAGATCCTCTATCCTTAACAAAAAAAAAAAAAAAACCATACCAGGGGGTGTGGATTGGGCGATCATTTTCCATCATGCCTAAGCATATCGTCGGTTTTTGCTCGAGACTTCGTTAAACTTCGATGTGTTCGCCTCTATATGTATAATTATATAATTCGTTGTGTCGAAACATTGCTTTGACCGTACGTGTCGTCATATTTTTTTTTTTTCTTATATTGCTTCTATAAAATATGTGTATAACAATGTTACGCATCTATTACTCGAATTTTGCTCTAAATACGTGGATGTACGTGTGAGTCTCTGTTTTATACGATACCATACGCATGCTTGCGTGTCCACGATCGCATCACCACATCAGTCGATTCGCGCGAGCGACTACCCCCGCGATACCTCGCGCATCATTTTTCACCATTGATTCAATATCACGACATAGCCGCTCGTTTCATGACTGAAAATGTGCGCGTGTTACCAGTTACACGTGGCGCGTAAATCGCATATTCGTGCGAAATACGCAGGTGTGCGTCGACGATTTAGCTTGTGAAAAATGAGGAAGGATAAAAGATTTCCCTCAAGGTTCAAGCCCATATCTTCTGTAAGAATACTCGTTCATTTGTCGAAGACATAACTTCGACTATGTACACTCGTTGGTTACCGCGCTTATCGATTAGCTATAGCTTTCATCGTTCTCTATCCCAATGGGCTCGAATGAAATATTACTCAATGAAATATTAAAATGAACGTGTACCGCGAATGACTGTTAACCTCCTTTTTACTCTTAAACAATTTCAGGCGCAAGTATCTTCAAACAGCCACATTGGCATTGTTATATCGAGTGTAATGCAATTGTTGAAATTATGTAGCCAATATTTGGAAATATTCGACCCGTCCCAAGCAATGTTATTCGAAGTGATCGTTACTTAAATTATTGATCAAATGCAACAGATGGGATAATCGGTTCCGTTCAGTTCTGTTATTCTTTTAAAATACCTATATATGTCGAATTAGCAATTATTCCTAGGAATTAGTTCTGTGCTTACAATTTCCTAACTGAAAATTAATTTTAATATCAATAATTGATTGCGAATCATCGATCACACCTGCGCGTTTCGATGTTACAGTGGTCGGTCTCGATCGCAATGAGAAGGATCGAGACCGGGCCGTGATCGAGATTCGACGAGCGCGGCTCGTGAATCTGAGATTCTGGATCCATCATTTCGGTCTGGCGAATTTTGGATCTCTTATTTTACTCCCCGTTTTAATTTAGGCAGCTAAATATTAATAAATAATGTCTTCGTAACGAGCTTCGCGGACTAGAATCGTACGCGCTAGTAAATATATATATACTATATATATATATATATAATAATATAATATTATATAATGTAATAGGTATATAATCGACTAGAGTGACTAGACTCTGCAGTGTGGACGTCATCGTTCGACGTGTTTTTTTCTTTTTTTACGACTTAACATTACTGGACGTTTTTATTAATGTTAGACATTATTAATAAACTCACGCTCTCCCTCTCTCTTGCTCCCTTTCTTTTCTTTTAATTCTCTATTCGTCTTTCCTTTTCACTCTTGTTTTCTTTCTTTCTCTCTTTCGCGCTTTCTCTCTCTCTCTCTCTCTCTCTCTCTCTCATTTCTGTCTCTACTGGCACTTTTCTACTTAAAATCTACGGGCAAACCTTATATCCTCTCCTCTGCTCTTCGTACCCTCGCGCCTCTTCGCGATCAAGCGGCGATTATAGGGCACCGCTAGCTCTCTCTCGAGCCTTCGATCATCGTGGCGTCGTTGTTCTCCTTCTCGAAGCGCTGCTACAAGCCTCGATTGGTGTTCTGTTGCTGCGTGGCGTTGTTACCGGCATGTTGTGGCTGCTGCTGCTGCTGCTGCATCTCCTCGTCGCGCAGGCACGCCGATTCTAGGTGTTTGTTCAAGTAGGACTTGAGGGCAAAGGTCTTGTGGCACCTCGAGCACTCGTAGTTCTTGTCAGCCGAGTGCGTCTGCATGTGCGCCCTTAGATTCGAGCGATCGGCGAACGCCTTGCCGCAGTGAGCGCATCCGTACGGTTTCTCGCCAGTATGGCTGCGCAAATGACCCTGCAGTAGCCAAGGTCGCGAGAACATTTTGCCGCAGACGCCGCAGCTGTGGGCGAGCTTGTGCGTGAGCACGTGCATCGCTAGGGCGGGCATACTTACGTACGCCTTGCCGCAGTGAATGCACTTTTTGGCCGATTGGGAATCGAGACTGCGATGCGTTTGCTTGTGCCGCGACAGGTTCGACGACGTGGCGTATTGCTTGCCGCACTCGGTGCACGTAAATTTCGGCCTGTCCGGTTGGGCGGCCTCTTTATCGGGCACGGCGGCGCCATTCCCGTTACCGCCGCGTCGTTTCGATCGGCCATCGGACACGAAGAAGGCCTCGTAGGTGTAAGCGACAGTCTTGCTGCTGCTGGTGCTGCTGTTGAAAGGCGGATTTAATTATCATGATTCACGGATGACAAGGATCCAGACGCAATGAAAGAAACGAGGAATAACAGATTTCGAATCTATGAGAACCATACGGTAGGTTGAAATCTATTATTTCTCGTTCCTTATTGTTTCTGAATTTTATTGTTTCTCCTTTTTTTTTCTTTTTTTACATATTACACGTTCAAACATTGAACGTAAAAATTATTTACATTGGATATAGAGTCTACATCGTAATCTCTACATTTTACATTACGTTTTCTACAAATAATAGAGTAAATTACTGTTAGGGAAAAGATGGAAGGGAGTTACATCGTTGAAGCGTCCGAGACTTACCTGTCCCTGCCGACGTTGCAGTTTCCGCCGGTGGCTTCCGCGGTCGCAGGCGACTGCGGCTGCGGTGGCGTTTGCTCCTGTTGGCGTAGCTGATTGGTCTGCGAGCTAGGCACCGGCACGAGCACGGAAACCGGTATAGACTGTATACCGGTCGTTGGCGCTGGTTGTAATTGTGATGGTTGTTGTTGTTGTGGTTCCTGTTGTTCCTGTTGTTGTTGTTCTTGTTGCTGTTGCTGTTGCGACGCGGGCACATTCGGCGCTGCAGCAACAGCAACAGCGGCAGCGGCGGCTGGAGGTGGTGGTGGCGGTGGCGGTGGCGGTGGTGGCGACAGGGTGTGAATAAAAACGGAATGCGTGGGTGCGGCGGGCGACGCGCTAAGATCTAGAATGGCCTGCGCGGCCGATAGATCCTCCTCGGCGGACGTGCGTATCTCCGAGATCGATTGTAGGCTGTAAGGACGGTAGATGTCCTTCTTTTTCGGCGGTAAGGAGAGCGCAGTCCCAGTGCTGGTGAAGGACATGGAGAGGCTCTTTCGCGGCGGCAGGCATAGCGATGATGCGGCAGATGATGACGTTGAAGATGAGGACGATGATGATGATGATGACGGATTTGTAGCGATGACCGTCGCCTGATGCGACGGCGTTTGATGCAGACCCGGTCCAGTCAGCACCGAAATCGGTAAGTCTTGCTGTGCGACTGGAGGCGGTGGTGATGGTACCACAGGACGCGCTAACTCCGCCGCGGAGCGTAACGTTGCGTATTTTGGCGGCTCCTCGTGATTAATCCACGCCTCGTGCGTATAACCTGCAAGAGGGGAAAAAATGAATCAATCTATAGACACACAGACTAGAGCGTAGAATGGAGCAGGTCTCTTTCGTTTATTTTTTGCGATAATGTTTATTTTTCTGAATAGCACATATTGAACATTTGAAGATCTCTACTTGTATTCTCTACTTGTATTCTCAACAAACAATTATGATTGTGTAAGGTAGCTGCAAGCACGTCGTTGCAAAGAGGTATTATTTGCTGCCGCAAATTTTATGTTACTTTGAGATTGAAACTAACGGAATAGTCCCGCTCTATCCTGTATTTGATTACGCTAAAGGCATTTTTTGTCAAGCTGAAAATCGTTTGTCACAGATACCGTCCAAATCATTAGGGATACTATTTCCGCTTAAATATAGCGGTGATTTATTCTTATACGTCTTTTGCGAAGAAGGAATAAGCATTCCAGCACGTTCTGCGTCTGATTTATGTGTATGCTAAACTACTACTAATTAACGAGAAGTCGAGATACATCATCAGCGATCCAAGTCTAAAATATTGCCATTAATTTACTATGTATTTTCTCAGAGAATTTATCGTCAAGATATCCGTGTGAATCCAAATTTAATTTATTCCTGTAATTCGTACGTCCAAACGTAACATGGGAATACGTACATATTTAACGCTATGCTAAATGCTCAAAATCTTCACAATGGAAATAGCAGCTGCTATCCAATTTGTAATATCCCCTTGAGAATTTTTTTCAATGAAACATCCAAGTGATACAACAACGAAAGGGTAACGAAAGTGCGGTGCATGCACGTAGGTACGTACTATATAACATCTCACTCGTTCTCGACGGCATGAATATTCGAGTTCGTGAATCACTCACGAGTTGCGTGGCGTTTCATTTCCTGCGCGCCAGCTGTTTCCACCATATACGGTCATTAACGGGTATGAAGGGGACGAAAAAAAAGTCGGGAGTGCAGGAGTCGGGTGCGCTAGTGGTAGCGCGGCACGTGAACTATATGAGGGTATAATAACGCGGGGTGTATCTGTTGCGCGTCGCTCGCTGTTGCTCAGGGTTGTCCAGGGGACGAAGAGCGAAACTCATAACTCGTTGTTCATAAACGGATAGGCAATCGGGAAGAATTCAGGCGGAATTGCAAACGGCGTGTCTAACAACGTCATCTTTCACTTTACTTTGTAGCACCTTTATACGAGAACCATTAAGTTGTCATAATTAAAAGACCAGCTCACGCGTTAACTATCAAGAATTTTCTCTTCCTAGGTATCTAAAGTTTTTTTTTATTATGCTTATTCTTTTATTTACTGAAGAAATCTATTAAAATGTTGAAATCCGTATGCACAAAACTAAAGCGACTTTTTCTCGAACTTACATTTTCTAAACTTTCGCCAATGATATTATGAGCAAGCATTTTCTTTCATTTGACATTGTACAACTATATTGTTTAATGTCAGTTACAATTTCATACAAAGAATTTTACGTAATTAAACTTTATCCATCTAATCGCAGTTCAATTTTAATTCTTTGCATTATCTTCTTATCTATTACTTATTGCAATTAAAAAGGAAAAAGAAAATGATATAACATGATGTTATTATTGTACCTCAATGATTAGTGGAGTAACAATAATACATATATTTTTGAGATTTGTCAATGTTTTTGATAAACTCGTATATTTGTTCTAAATTAAATCTAAATCACTGTTACAATTCTTTTTATCAGAATGATACTTTGTTATTAGTTATTGATGCCGTTTAAATTCTGTTCACATTTCTTTTATTGCTCATGACAATGCAATAGAGCACGCAATGAGCGACTTTCGACGTTTGCGCCATGAAATCGATACGCGTGCCGTCCAGTGGGTTACGTAATATGAAAGTCCATGCCGTGAGCAGTGAAGACACCATTACGCAGGGAACAACTAATGACCGTTTCTATATGTATCTTCAATATAAATGTCTCAACAATCTCAGTTAAATTGATCATTGTTACAGAAAAGAAATTCAATTTTTCTTTGAGCTTAAATAATTATGCAGAAAAATATTATGCATAAATACCGTACATTACAGGTAAAAAGAAATATATATTTACGTTATAAAATACAAAAAGTTTATTATATAGTATATTTTAAAGTTGAAATTGACAGTAACAGCTAACAATTAATTTTTATTAAATAGGAAATTTAATTACGAAGAATTCGTGCAACAGCTTTCTCCCGACAAAATTTATTTTTAGGATATTTACTGCTTTTTTAACAATGATTAATTAAATTAAATTTATTATTTTTAGGCTAGCATATAACCATTGCTTTATTATTATAGAAATTGATAATAAGCATATTTAACGAACGAAACAATGTTTTGTCTCGTTGAAAGCTAAAATGGTCTCTTATTGAGATATGCTTTAACGAAAAATATTCTTTAATGAAAATTTGTGATATTTTTTTTCCATTTTTTTAAAAAAGATTGAATAATTAACGACTATACGTTCCTTCTTTTCCTCTTCCAACTTCTTATTTAAAATTTATGAAGAATGAACTGAAAAATAAAATTATTGCATCATTTCAAGCATAATTTGTCCAAATATTTTCTTTCTCCATCAGTTGTGTCTGATGAACCTCATATTTTGACATTTTTTAAAGAGAAAACTGCTTTAATTTTCGACAAGGAATAAGATCACGTGCGCCTCTGCCGAATTGTTTCAGCAATGTGCTATTTTTCCCTTCGACGGACCCTCGCGAGGGTCTTAGGAGAAGGCGGCACTTGCGATAAATCAGAAAAGTGTGCTGCACGCGCGATCGATCAGTTGGCGCGTACCTATTATTGGCTGAAATAAAGGGAAGTCAACATAGAGGTAAAGGAGAACGGCCGTGTCTGCAAGTGCATTTCATCAACGACAGAAGGAGCGCAGTTGTGCGATGGGCAGAGAAGGAGAGAAGGGTGAACGGGGTGTGCAGGAGGGTTGTATAGAGACGGCGGGGGAATCAATAACGGCGAATGAACGTTCCGTACGCGCTCCCACAAGTCCGTTGATTCTAGGCCCTTTTAAAGACCGATAAAAATCTCCGTTGCGTTTAACATTAACGCCGAGCTTTTCCTTTCGATCCGATTTTCTTTTTCTTTCCTCAAGCCAAAGATTGATAGATGATAAAACGCGATAGTGTTATTAAAAATTAATAGGTTCTTACAGTTTGTTATTACTGTAATTTACATGTTTTGTTATTTTGACAATTATCGATCGCATTTGTTTATTTGCAGATGTATAAGTGGATTTAAAAAAGAAAATCTTTGTAAGAGACATAGAAAAAAAAGAAAAGAAAAGAATTTAATCTATAAGTTCTGTTCTTAGAGGTCATTATTATTATATTTATTTATTGGCGTAGGTATAACATACTTGATTAAGATATTATTGACTATAGTATACTTGTTTAAGTCTTCGATTAATCAACATTTTTTTCGAAAAACTATCATTTACGGATTCACTATTTTCGAACTTTACTATTTTCACGGTGGTATCATCCTTGGAATAAAAATGAAAAAGATGTGCTTTTAATAAATCGAAGAGTATAGCCTTTTACTCAAAGTATTTGATTACATTACATTTATATCGATATTGAGATGTAAATTGTGACTCTATCTAATTTAACATCTTACATTTAAAAATTATATAACAATGAAATTATGTAGAGAGAAAGAGAGAGAGAGAGAGAGCGATGTATAAAGTGGCATGGATTATCTATGACTTCTAAATGGATATTCTATATCTACGTTATCTATCACAGATCACAGATATAGCCCATAAAGCATATTTATATACCTTGAATGAACATTCCGCACATTCCTGTCGGTTTATCGCCTCTGATCTTTATCGATCCTGTATGCGCAAAACAAACAGCAAGTATAAATAATTATACTTGATCTATTAAACTATCTACATAATTAAACAAATTAATATAAGACTTCTGTATAATTGAATTATTTGTGATATTGTTTATTCTCGCATCTAGAGAGAAAATAAGCATCTAATGATATTTATATGATGAATTACATTAAAGGAATTTAATATAAATAAAAAATTGAAGCTTTTGACAAAAATTCACACGCTTCAAGTAAATAATAAAAAAATTTCTTTTCTATTCTACTGAGATATTCATCATAGATGTTTAATATATTATAATGTAATAACTAAAATATTAGAATATTTATTGTATTATGTTTAATAAATATAAAACACAAGTATGTGAACAATAAATAAAAATCGATCGATGAAATATTACACAAATGAGTAAAAAACTCTGAAATTATTCAGTGTTTTAAAGATGTTTATTAGCATCAATAATATTACATTGCTCAATTTAATTTATAATATTATACTACTCCAATTTCAGTTTAGGTTTAGGTATTTCAAATTGGACAAATAATCGGCGCACAGTTTGCTTGAATTAAAAATTGTATAAATTCTCAAAAAGTATTATTAAACACGAAGATCGAATATAGCGTTTTCCATATATTTGTGATAAATGAACTCATTTGTGATACACAAATTTTAAAAATAACAAATATCTACAACAGAATCTTAGTAATAAATTTTGAGTTTATGGATATAACTTTAACGAACTGTTTAGACTTTTTAATTAAATTATAAATTCACGAAAAAAATTACAAAAAGATTAATAATATAATTTTTCTCTAAGATATTCTTTGTTGTAAAAAATATCATTATCCTCGGCTTTACTTCACAGAAATAATAAAAAATATGACAAAATCGTATTATATAACATATTATATTATCCAATAAGTAAAAACAAGTCATTAATCGCACAATGAAAGTCAAGGACGATGAAACCTGTTAATAGTCGTGAGTCCTTACGCTTTTCTTACGTGAGTATTTTATCATCCTGTTAGAAATTTAATTTCTGCGACAATAGATAAATTTTTTATTTTCCTTATCACTCTTTTATTTAATATTTGTAAATATATGCAGGCATATAAATATATCTTTTAAGCATTAACAATTATAATGAAGTTTGTACAACAGCGAACACAAAATTCTTTATTGTATCTACGAAACAAAAGTTGTTATAAAATATTGTTCAGATTTGAAAATTTCTATTAATTATTTATAATTAAAAACAATTACTTTTAGGATTCATTGAAAAAAATCAAACTTGAATACATCTCCTATAGCGAACATTGTAATAAGTCTTGCATAATCTTAAATTCAACGTTGAGGAAATTGATTGACAAAATTCAATCATAGTCACACATCGTGGCACACATAGCGACACGCAGAGAACACTTGTTACATAACAGCGTCATTTGCGCCATTGTACGAGCACGTGCGCACTGCACTGTCTATAAGCTGCATAAATGAGATAAAAAAAGAGGTCGTTACTCTGTAGTCTTGGCTTTCAAGAATACTTATAGGCGTTAGCTTTAAAGCATCAGCGATTGACTGAATGACGCAAAATTTTTTATGCCCTATTTTTATAAAATAAATTCATGCAGGTAGCACACATATGAATTTATAATACGAATATAAATTCACAATAATTTATTATAATATTTTATGATATTTATGTTATTAAATAATATCTTAATAATAAATCCTAAATGATAGGAAAAAAATTTTGCTACCTTTTTTTTTTAAATTTGATAGTAAAGTTTCTTCGAAGTATTTTTTACGTGTATATGATAATATTGTATATTAAAATGATTTAATACGAAAAAACATAAAAAATTCTACATAATTACGTGATCCGTACTATTATAAATGTGCGAAAGATGGTTTTTAAATACTAATTTTTTTTGTATTACATACTTTTAGATTATTTAAAATTAAAAAAATATATTTAAAAAATTTGAAAGACATTTCCTAAATTTCTATGAAATTTTTTATCTTATTAAATGAAAAATTTAATGAAATAAAACATTTAGCGAAAAGAAATATCTTTCTTAAGTTTTTTAAGTTTTGCAATTATTTAAAATTAAATGAAATTTAATTAAACGAAACATTTAATAAAATAAAAAATTTAATAAAACATTTAGGAGTATTTATGTCTTTCTCAAGATTTTTATATTTTTTTTAATCTTGCAGTTATTGAATGATTTGAAATTATGTAATACGAAAAAAATTAATGATAGTTAGGAACAATCTTTCACACATTTAGTACGATTACGTAATTTACGTATATATACCTATATAAAATTCACGCAGTGTTACTGCGTAAAGTATAAATACAAAATAAGCTTTCCGAAAAGTAGTCCTCTTGACCATAATCTGGATATCATAGGCGTATTCTCATCGGCATCTACGTCACAAAAGCAATTCGACCGTTCTGGATATGGTCGGTTACACAACAACCACCGACGTCAACGCAATCAGTTCCCACCCCATCTGATTGAGAACTCAATAAATGCAATACGCGAAATAGCTGGTCTAATAATACATATATTGAGTCCGTGATTCAATGTTAAGGATGCTGCTGAATGCTCGTCGACGCGATCAACGATCTACAAACGGGTGTGTCGCCATGTACGCATGTATTGTATGCAGACACATGGCCGACTTTGCGGGCGGTTTCCCACAGGTCGCGAAAACGCTCGCGCAATCGCGCACGATTTGATGACCTTCAACGGGCTATCTTTCCGCATTTCCGACGGACCATCGTGCTATCTTAATTATGGCGCATTTAAACAGCTACCGCAATCTGACTATAGCGCACGCGGACTCGTAATAGACGGGTGTGTCAGCCTGCATGCTCGACGTATGATTGGATTCTATTGTGTCATCTCGAAGCAGCGGCCTTCTCGAAAAAAATGAGTGGAGAACAAAAAAAAGACGATCCTCGAATCCCCTTCCCTCGCAGATCTCTTACGAATATTCTTGAAAAGAAAACCCCTTGGTTTTGGGCGTGGCGCGTCTAACTTATATTCCCGCAAGCGATATGTCATGTAAAAGCGAGCGAGTCACCGCATTGCCGCAGTATAAAGTGGGAAGGAAGAAAGCTTTCACGAGTCCCACTTACCGTGATAGTAAAGAGCGCCGGAAGCGTTGAGGGGTGGTGGACTGGGGGCCGTAGCCCCCGCCGTGGGACTGTGCGGTCCCCAGCAGGTCTGCTGATGATCGACCTGATGATTATCGACGTCTCCGACCACGTCGATTTCCTCGTCCTCAGGTTCATGCCTGCCGTGCGGCCGTTTCTCCATCGCATCCGCGGTATGATGTAGAGCGTGATGTTGCGCCTGTTGTTGTTCCTGCAGGGCGGCTCCGAGTGGCGTCGCGTCCTTCTGCTCGTTCTGCTGATCGTCCACGCGTGCCTGCCACTGATTCCACTTCCACTTCTTCGCCATGAGACAGCGTGGCATAATTATGATAACACGGATCCGTTGTTTCAAGGCCGCCGACACCAGGAGCTGGCGATGGTGATGGCCGTCGTAGTCCGTGTGGTCCGGTCAGCAGAAACGGCGGCCTCGACCTCGGAACGGGACACCCACGCGGTACACCAACACCGACACGCTCAACACCAACAACCGCAGCACCAGCAACCGCACCACCGACGTCGTCACGCTCGACAGCCGCGATTACGACGACGCGTCTGTCACCGTCGGCTACTTTACCTACTGCTCCGCGGACGACGTCGTCGTCGACGTCGTCGTCGTCGTCGTCGTCGTCGTCGTCGTCTACGCGACGTCGACGCCTACGTCGCGCCCGTCCGTCACCCGGCCCGGCCGTCTGTGACTGTGGCCCGTCGAACCGGTGGATGAGGAGACCGTCTCGGTTGGGTGGCCGCTCGCTGGCCGGCTTCGCCTTCGTCCTACGTGGTACACGCTGGTGTGGCACTTGCAGCCTCGTCATCGGCGCGGCGAGGGCGGCTCCTTAAACGGATGCACCACCGCCACCATGCCAGCTTGCCAGCGCGGCTTACGATCCTTGCGAGTCCTTCGCGTTTAGTTTTCTGCGTCCGCTCGAGTGGGTGGTCGAGGAGACCCTTACTTACTGGAGACCGAGACTTGACGTGATTTGCGCTCGTATAATGAGTAAATATTATACCTATGTAATGTATGCACGCGTGTATATGTGTATATTCGTGTGACTGTGTATATGCGTGTGTGTATCCGGGAGGGGGTGGTTCTCCTCTTGCGCCCCGAGACTTGCCGAGTGGACCGACTGACTGACTGACTGACTGACTGACTGACTGACTGACTGAGGATCGTCCGTCTGTCTGTCCGTCCGCCCGTCCGTCCGTCCGTCTGTCCGTTACTCTTCCGGTCGCTCCCTGTCGCGGCTCTCGCCAGTGACAGGGGATGGCCTCGAATACGACGGCGACGACGGGGTGCGACTGTTTAGTCGGTGGCGCTGCCGCTCCGCGTTACCATCCCCTCGGCCTTTTATCCCTTCTCCGCGGCACCCACCACCTCTGTCACGCTCACAGGGGTTGTCCTCGTCACTCACTGCAGGCTCGACTAGTCAGCAACACCCCCGGCATCCCACCGTTGCGGCCTCCCCTATTCGACGGATTCAAAGGATGGCGCTGCTGCCGCCGCCGCTGCCGCCGATGTTGCTGCTGCTGCTGCTGCTGCTGCTGCTGGTCTCGTATGAGGGGTTGCACAGCTACCCCTCGAGAGTGCTGATGTCGGTCCTCGATTCCTGCAGGTTGCTCTTTGTGGTTGTGCGTATATGATACGAACGCGTGGCACGGGAATGAGTGTGTGTTACTGTTATCAGTGGCGTAGGACACGAATTCTTTGCACAGTATCGCAGTTGTTAATCGACGCATTCTCATAAACGCTTAGAAATATTTTTCACAGAAGGAAAATTTACATCAATTTCTTGAATTAAGCAGAAAATGTATCTATAATTTTCAAATTATTATAAAAGATCGAAAAATTTTTAATAAGGATTAGGCTTGTGTCATGTTTTGTTTATTTATAACAATAGCGAAGTACATCCTGCTTGTGCTCTGAGCCCTTTAACAGATTATTTTAATTTATTTTATTGAGCATTGATTTACTTTTTATTAATTAGGTTCGTTTTCTAAATGTATATAATACTATACTATTCTTAAATTTTTAGATGATTTATATTTTCTTTCTTTCTTTCGCTAATAAAATTTTCATTTGAGATTTAAATTATAAAGATAAATGATGTTTAAAAGGTTACGAAACAATCTCATTTGATGTTCTTATGAAAAAAATTCAAAATCAAGCAAAAACTTTAGATTGACAAAAATTTTTATTATAAAATAAATGTGCGGGAAATAAGATTTGTATAGAAATATTTCAGGTAGAAATTTAAATTTATTAAAAATGAAGATATATTTAAATGAAAAAAAAAGAAAAATGGTGATGTATGCAATTGCAGCGTAACTATATATATCGGAACCGCAATATTTTGCTTTGTCTACATAAACGGTGATTTCGTATTCTTAGTACGTACACACGCGGCACCATACTTTGCGTAAAGTTGAATTTATGTTACACTACGTATTTGGAGCTCGCTATGTAGACTGGGTCGCCCGGCCTGATTTAAAAAGGAGATTGGAAAAATGTAAAATAGGAAGCCGCAGTTACAATACGTTGTAGTCTTCACTACGCTTGCATTTATTTAGAATAAGAGTGGAAAGTTGAAGTTATTCTTATACGTTCGATATATATTCGTCACAGTTCCTAAAATAACAATGTTAAGTAACAATGTTAAGTAAAAAAAAAATGATGCATTTTATTTTATGCATTCAATTCTACACGGTTTTACATTTTACTTAGCAATTATTCAATATTTTTTAATAATTATTTTAACAAATTCACTAAATTACAAGTTTGTTGCTCAGAAGGAATCGATAATAATCTCTACAATTTTTATTACTTCTCTATTTACAACCCTCTGCAATTTACAATAATATATAATTGCGAATAAGAGTATGTCTGAATAAATAGAAACGCGATTACCGCGGCGCGCGCGACGAACTTTTCAGGGATGGTTTAGTCGGGATGAGATTTCCGGCAAAGGCTCTCCATCCGGTCATCGACCTCTTACGCTACACAACGTGAGCACTAAGCTATCTGTAAATCTTTTCCTCGCAAACTCTGCTGCTGTTTATCGCACCATACCACATCCAGCGTAACATACATACGCATAGACGCACACATTCATAAACGCATGTCCCGGGATTCCTGCAAAAATCGGAGGGGAGAACAGCTGGTCAGGGTTCCACGTTTCTGAGTCTCGTTCCTGGCGTTACGATGAGCGTGTAAACTCTTTTCTTCTCTCTTTTTCTTTCTCTCTTGAGAGAGAGAGAGAGAGAGAGAGAGAGAGAGAGAGAAAGAGGGAGGGGGCAGGAGAGGGGAGAAGGGTAGATGGTAATTCCTACGGAAGATTGGCTGCATAGTAGCGATACCAAGGCGATATACGTCGTCTACTTGTTGTCGCCGACAACGGTGGTAGTAGTACGTAGTACAGTGACGATGAGGGTGGTGGTAGTGCAAGGGTGGCGTACGTCGGGGTGATACTGTACAGGGATGTATCTCCCCTCGTGCAAAAACGAGGGTGGCGGCGGCACGAATGTAGGGAGGAAAGCGATAGGGCGATAGAGCGGCAGAGCACGCGGAGCACGAGAGGAAGAGGAGAGGAGAGGAGAGGAGAGGAGAGGAGAGACGAAAGGGGTTGAGAGGGGAAGGAGAATCGCACATGCGCCTGCGTTCAGCATCGACCCGATGTCTAGGCAACACCTGGTAGCACCCCACGTGCCACGTTAGGGTGGCACCAGCCGCGTCACTCGGCACTCCGCACAAGACAAGCCACGCCGCGCGCGCGATCCATGCCCTCGCTATCGAATATCCCACTGGCCTTTCTACCCCTTCTCCCCGTCCCTTTTCCCGCTCCCGTTTCCCTTCTCGTCGTCGGAATATCTCGTCTACTGACCCACGCCAACGGAGGAGAGACGAGATAGACGTCTTTCGACCCTCCTGAATTTCTACGCCCGATGCACGCTCCGCGGATGCCCGGCGCCGTGACAAGGGAATTCCTTTTTCGGGGTGGGGCGCGCGGCTGGAATTTCGATACTCGAGCTCGCGCGGGTGGGTCCATGGCTGCGCAAACGATTCGGGAAAGGGGCAGAAACTTCAATATGCCGCGTAATGCTCGTATTACACGCGTTGTGAAATGCGATTCCGCCCCAAAGAAAAAAAAAAAAAAAAAAAAACCATACGATAGGGCGGAGAATGTTTTCAGCCTCGTAAAAGGTTTCACCCTCTAGATTTTTATGCAACGGTAATGTCTATAATAAACTGACTGTACAAATGTAACGCTAAATTCAGATCAGCCATTCCTCCGAAGGAGATTCGGAGGATGATGATGAGAAGGAAGCTAGTTTTAGGCAAGAGAATAGAGATAAATGAGATGAGGGATACGTTCTTATTTTCTGGAGGATAAAAATACAGCTCCTGCCATATACGATTCCTACCACGATCCATTCTCCTTCCCTACCATCCCCCTCTGTGGAAATTAGTTTCTGTGCATCCCCCACTTCTCAACCCTGCTTTATCGACACGGTTAAACACAAGGGAGCCTCGATATTTGAACTCGATAAAGAGAATTGGGAATTTCTCTCGCGAATAATATTTGCTAATTGGAACTTTCTCGTGGAGAAATAGAAGGATGTTACATAGGATGACCTAGAATTCTCGTTCGTGCTTCACATGGTGAAGCCTTTCGACTATTTTGATCCTGTTTTCCTGCCTCAAATTCACCGTTGAAAAGATCTGGATTAGGAGAATATGCAATTATACTTTTTAATTAAATTACAGTTGACTGAAACCGAAGTGGCAAATCAGTTTTTTTTTAATTACTATATAAATGTTACTACTGTAATACATATACAGATACGGTCTCAATTATTTTTTTATTATAACTATTGAAAGAAGTTAAAGAATATCGGAAAGATGTTTGTCCAACCTATAAAAATTATAAATTAATTTGCGAAACAAGATTACGTTTCCACATACTTTTGCTTTCAAATTTATTTTATGTTAAAATTACTTACATTTAGGCTTAACACTTAGATGTGATGTAGCCTACGAAAACCCGTCGGTTTTCATCTTGAATATATAACAGAAAATTTAGCGCTATAATTTAAACCTCTCTTTTATGATAAAGAATTATTTCCATTTTATGGAATTATCGTGTGATTATCTTTTGCATAATATCAGCGCGATAGCATTTCTCTCTCTCTCTCTCTCTCTCTCGTTATTGCGTAATTTTCTGTTAAAATTTTGCTTTGCGACGAGCTTCAAACGGGGAAGCCATCAATGATAATCTATTACCAAACGATACGCCTACAGAGAGCAGATAAGCCTTTAGCGTTTACGTAGCCTCGCTTTTCACCTTGCGACACCGATTACGCGAAATCGTTATTAATTAGTCCAGCTTATCGTAAAGTATCGGGGCCACGTCGAGGTGCTTGAATTATTTCCACGAACGCGAGCGAGCTCAGTCACGTAGGGTAGGATATTTACCCTAAACCCTTCTCCATGCTACAGTGAAGCGCATTAATGATGATCGCCTGCACTTCTCCTGTGTGTTATTCGCGGGTCAAAGGAACGGCAGAAACATGCACTGGATAGCGGAACATTGACGTACTATGCCGATCTCGAGAAACCCAGACCAAGTTATTGTGTACGAACAAACACGAATGAAAAACTTGCACGCCCGCGCTGGCTTGATCCAAACAGACGCCATCAATGCTCTGTAGATACAACATTTACAAACGAAGCGAAACTCCCCTCTCACGGCATCTCTCTCTTCCTCCCCCCCCCCTCTCTCTCTCTCTCTCTCTCTCTCTCTCTCTCTCTCTCCAACATGCCCACTGGTAAGTTAACGTCGAGCAAGACGTATGCGTGCGACGAATAATTTACGAGGTTCTGATTTAGATTCTGATTTGGCCACTCGACTCCACGGGGGTACACGAATCGGGGTGAGATTGTGCAACCTCGGGAATGAAATCAGCCCACTCACAACGTAAGCGATACGAATCGCGCCGACGATACGCCATTCGCTCTTGTCTCTCATATATAATCTCTTTTAAGATATATATATATATATACTTGAAAGGTTGTCAATGTGGAAGCCTCGAATCACGTTCCGGATGTTATAAAGAGATCCTCCGGTAACGAGATATAAACTTTGATATTTTGCTTTCCATCGGTGCTCCCGGTCTGTGTATGCCTCAATCGGGGCTATGCAAATATTTTGATTTCAGGCTGGTGCCGATGTTCATCGGCGGAAATTTCTGTATGTGTGCTAGGACGAGCGTTTTCGTTCTTCATCGTCGCCGTCGGCGTCGGCGTCGGCGTCGGCGTCGGCGTCGGCGTCGGCGTCGGGAGGAGCGGTTGAATAGCAACGCGCCCTTTTCCAATTACGCTTACCCCTTTCGGGGTTATTGAATAGACGTATAATAAGGGGCTTATGTATTATGTATCGAAATTTCATATCGTCGTCTTGTGTACGCCATTAATTTTCATTCTGACCCTTCGCGATTACTTATCCGTTTTAAATCAATCTCATATCGTCGGGTGATGCAATATTATACTGTAGTTACGAAATCTCTCAACTATTTCTGAATTTGATAAAGTATTAAAAAAATGATATAATATAAATATATATTGATTCTAATGTAAAAGAGGTAATTCCTATTTTTTGGACAATAAATTCTTTCTAGTATTTTAAGACGCTCATTAATTGCTTGTCTATTTAATTTGTTACATTTCTATTTCAATTTCAGTTTAGAATTGGATATGTAAATTCACACTGAAATATTAATAATCATTACGTTGTATTTTATAATTAAAACAAATAAGATATTTGTTTTCTTAGTTGTGTAATTGTTAATGTTACATACATTTCCTCGAATCCCTTCGATGTACCGAAACAAAACACAATTCTACGCAAAATCGAATCAGAAATGAATTGAAATCCATGTTTTCAAACCCGATTGTTGTCACGTTGCTGTCGTTTAACTCGCATCCACAGGTAGTTGATTTCGTTGTCTGGATTTCACTGGCTTTGCAGTGTTTAGTTGCGCACCATGCTGCACCAGTCTGCAAGAATAGAGGACCTCGAGTTTTGGCTCGCAACTTGCGTCCGGCGTATTTTATCTCAGAGAATGCTCCACAAACTTTCGCACTGTTGCACAGTCTTATTTTTATACATGACAGCACCTTTTGTAGATAGAAAATTGACGAAATTTTGAAAAGGAAAAGTAAACAAATCGCACGAACCAATCAAGATAATGTCCTCTCCAACTAGAGGGAGATAAAATCCAGTCTTGAAAATTTTCGGAAATAATAATAAAACGTCGAGAAAATGTATGAAATTAAATAATCGACTTTCGATTATTTAATTTAAATATCCACACAGGTCTGCCCTCGACATTTAAGGGTAGTCTGACGTTCAAGGTTTCGGCTGCTGGGTGAACCAAATTTCGTATAACTATGCATAAGATCGATCGTCGTGCTCGTCGTTCTATACATGCTGTACGTACGGACTACCCTGCACGGTTCGCGTGATTTCAATCGCGGAACACTTTGACGTCCCGATGTATCGAGACAAGGATAAAAAAGACCGATGCTTTATGCGGCATGCATAGTTCGGTGATTGACTCCATTCTGTGCTTTTCCGCTTTTCGTATAGACATGCCGTTCTTCGCTCGATGGACAAAGAACAATAAACAGCCGAAAACTCGGGTACACCTTTGGCAATTTCGCGGTGCATTTTCAAGTAAATAAGAGCACGGTGGCAAGAAGTAGCAATGAAGGATACTTAAGCGTCTTAAATGTTTCTTGCGATGACAAACTTATTGAGAAATCTGTTACTTGTGGTTGCAAAGATTATATTCAAATATTGTAATTTTAATATCCTTTATATGGGGAGCATGATAAAAAAAAAGCCTGTTAATTTTTACATTGAATTTTTATAAGCATATGATATGTACCTATGATTTTAATATGCTTGTAATGTGTGCAATTAACTTTTTCATCAACGAGTTTATTGAAACAATGCTGATTGCGTTTATCGGAAAAATAATTCGATGCAATGAAATTAAATCAAATATTAATTTGCCAACAAATTAATTTTTTTCTGAAAAGAACAAAACGTCGAGCGATGGCAATAGTTTCTTGAGTAACAAACGAATGAAAATGCTTGGAAGCGAAGCTTTCGAAGGACAATATTTCCTCTCGCGAGTATTACATTAAATATGACGTCTCCCTTCTGCAAAATCTTGAGAGAACAAATCTTTCGTTTTTCCTTTTTGCTTCATTATGCATTATTTATCTTACTGAGTTTGCCACTGCATTGCGTCATCTCGTAATCTACTTATCTATAAAAGTGGAACGCGGGGTCCTTTCGCATTGTGAAAAGTGCGGCCGTTTGAAGTATTAACTTGTTGTTACTCCTGCTAGGGAAACGCTTTTCGAAGCATACGAGTATACATTTGTATCCTCGAGCAGTAAGTAACGTCCATTGCTAGGGGTCGATACCGCGATAATGTCTGGAATTATCGATCGGCTTGCATTAATGGGCTTCTCCTCGCATCGTGAAAATCAAGGATGACAAGAAGGGGAATTCAGGATACGCGAGACTTTTATGAGCTATAGTAAAAATTTTTTTTCTTCAAAGAATAATGGAAAAAAAAATACTAGAAGGAAAAATACATAATTCATAAAGAATAAATACATGGAGTTACTATTAATATTGATGTAATAAATTTTTAATTAAATATATAGTCGTACACACACTATATAAATATCTTATTGTTAACAATAATTATATTAGGACTCTCAAATTTTAAACAATACAGAAAGATAATAGGCTAATGAGAGTCAGCAACGATAACGATACAATTATTTAGTGAACAATCAATAATCAGATATTGGATTGATATCTTCTTTATTTTGAAAGTTTCGACTCTCTTTGGAGTCCTTCTCAGCAAGAATGACAGAAGTATAATTAGCTCATGTCCATAATGCTTAAGTCACTCGCAAAAGTGACAAAGATGCAGCGTTGTTAATCATCACGAAACATGAAGCATGTCATGAAGCTTTGTTGAACATATTAACTTAAAAAATAGAAATATTAAAATCAAATATAAAGATCTTATTGTTACTACAAACTGATTTTAGCACTTTGGCCATCTATTCTATCTGCAGATTCTTGTTGAGAAAAATTCGTTCGAGAATTCAATACACGCAAGAATTATTCGCACTATTGTCTCCGACAGTTCTAATGAGATAATTCACGTCGTGTTGGACGTGTTGAGGAGTCTTAATGGTAGGGTCGAAAGAGCGTTTCTGTCGCGATATGTTTGTGTCTCATCGTCATCCTATATATGTGACCCACCCTTTCGCGAAAGCGCATGCCAACTGTTATAGGGGTTCTAAAACAATACAAGTATGGGACGCTGACGTATCTGCAGCACTTTATCGCGATGTATACTCGATGGATTTACAATTTATGAACCTACAACGAACGAGAACAGGGATTGAGATTTGGCCTCGTGTGTTACGTGCGTGTGTTTCACAGTGATGTTTTTAAAGTCAACCTAGTACGTACGTACGTACGTTCTAATTTGTACGACTGAGAATGACACAGATCACGCTCGTAATAAAATCGACTTAATGTGGTTTTACCTGAAACGCTATTCTTTTGATCTGTTCTGTGAATGCTACACGTATTAATTATTATACTGATAAAAATACATATTTATAATCGTGCACAAATTAAATTCTCAGTTAATAATACGTTTATTTATATTTAACAATTACTTTATTAAGACGTTAGTAATAAAAATGTATGAGTAAAAAAAATATTACACAAGTTACAAAAATTAAATATTTCAAAACTAAGAATGTTAAAATACTAATGCTAAAAAGTAAAACGTGTGTATACAAAATGATGTAACTTTTGGATTATACTTTTATTTCTGTATTACATTTGATTTAATTTGGAAAATAATATCGTAATTGCGATCTTATAATTACGAAAAAAAAAGAAACGAAAGAGATTTTTCATAATCAAGATTTTTAATTCTTGATCCGTTGAAATTTAGAGCTGAGGAGTTTTTATACGTACGAATTTTGCATTTCTGGCAACGCCGCTTCGATTCTTCCCTCTTTCAAGCACCCTTCCGCAGTTCTAGGGTGAATCATCCCCCTGTCCTCGAGCTCCGACGATAATGCGAGTCCCCGCGCACTTTGTACCGTCGAAGGAGGTCAGGTCTTTGTGTCGGATGATATAAATTTATGCGTAAGGAGAAGAGGGCCGGACCGTGAGATATAGCGGTAACGGAGGAAAATGTCATGGCAGAGAGATAAGCGATCGGATGGATTTAGAAGAACAAGTAGGGAAACATGCAAAATGCTGGAGTTTATGGCATGGAGATATATACATGTGGGAGTTTTATATTATTGCGACTATTTTTTTTTTCATTTTTTTTTAAGATACAAATTGTCTATGTCGCAAGTGGTGCAAATCACATTTTTTAAGTGCGGGATATTGATTGGGAGATACACATATAAGCAATCTGTACAGTATATAAGATTCATTTTAAACAAATTCTATAATATAATATTTCAATGTATACATGTCTAAAGATCTTATTTAAACTATGAGCTTTTTTGTTCGTACTAGAGGTCTTCCAATTTCCATTTGGATTATATACAATATGTATACATATATATATATACACACATACACATATATGTGTATATACTTGAATTTATTGCTACCCAAAATTTGTTGTTTATGCCTCACTCGAAGTACGGCTCATGCATACTCGAGGATGCAGGAAATAGGAGAATATTGGAGAATATAGATGTAGGAGCACTCATATGTGGATGTAAATTGGAAAATCGTTCGCGTGTATTTCCAAGTGTCGTAATTTAAAATAGCTGACGTAGACATCAAGGACTTTTAAAGACTCGTTTGTCTTGCATGGATTTGCGAATATTGATTTTGTATATACGACTTCCAAACAAGTTCAATTTAGTTCATTTCCGCTAATTTGTCGAAGAATGTATTTCTTTATACATTTTCTTATCGTTTTCTTCCGAGCAATTTCCCGCCATGAAACGCTAAATTTTGCTTCCGCGGCACTTTAACGAATATTTTAGGAACAGCAGAATTATTAACTCTGAGCGAATTTAATTCTTAATGCCATTAATTCGCCATAATGTCTCTAACGGCTTGCCGTTGTAATTCGCGAACAAGCTACGTAATCGTGGCCGAATTTTATAGGGCGGAAGGATACTTCGATATCTTTTCTCATTTAGCGTAAATGGCGGCTACGCGAATAATTACATTGTGAATTTTCATTCTGAAGAATTTCACTTTAAGCTCAGATTACTTTAAAGTTTTAAAAACCTGAATTTTTCTTCTTATAAAATTTCTTTATCACACAGTCTGAAATGACACGAATAATTTTTTTATTTTTTTTCATAACATTTTATATTTATAATAAGGTTATTAATTATGAGACACATCAACTTGCATAAAACAAGTGTTCCATTTTTTTTCCAGATTTTAAATAAAAAAAAAGCGCACAAGACAATTTTCTTTTTCTTTCTATTCATTTACGTTAGAATAAGATCTTTTTCGAATATATGAAGATGCATTAAAGTAAAAGATTAATTTGAGGCAGCCGGTTCCTGATCTTCCGGTCGTAGTCATTGTACCCGTATTATCGTGTTTTAAACGAAGTTTTAAATTTTACGGCTCAACTTTAAAGTCTCAAGTTTCACAGCGAGCCCATTATCTAACGTAATTTACAGTTCCAGAGTAAATCATCTCCATGATATGGCGCTACTTAGGACAGCGCCTCTTTGGAGAAAAAGCGATGAGTACAAAAGGAACGAGAATACGGAAAAGGAATGGAATTGTAAGTTCCACGAATGGATGTTATGTGTTATTAACGTCATCTATTATTCATTCGTTAATCGTTACTCCTATAACAGTTATATATTCATACATGTTACTAGTTTAGATCGTTAGAAAGTAGAAGAGTCTGCGTTGAATATACAATTACATAATTTAATAATATC
This sequence comes from Acromyrmex echinatior, assembly GCF_024713525.1. Classification (NCBI taxonomy): domain Eukaryota; kingdom Metazoa; phylum Arthropoda; class Insecta; order Hymenoptera; family Formicidae; genus Acromyrmex; species Acromyrmex echinatior. Next base: position 13,692,670 of record NC_141853.1, on the reverse strand, counting down.
GGATATAATAATTTTTTTTTTAGATTGGTACATTCAGTTCAATTAAAACTCATTTAGATACATCAAAGTAACGGACCAAGTTAATAATTATAATACGTTACGCAGACGAAATAGATCGTTACTACTGGGAAGAGTATTTTTAATCTAAGATTTCTAAAACTTTCAAAATAAAATCTATCATTAAGTGAATAATAAATTCTGCATCATTAATAAAGCACCGTTATTTTTTCTTTTCGTTTTATTTCAATGGATATAAATTAAGTGATCGAAAGAGAGGGATCTTGGAAAGAAAAGCAACATGGTCTCTTCGCGGGGATGAAATCCATACCACCCACATGCTATGACGTGTTCGACTTTTACCCTTTGCGCCTCTCGGTGTTTCCAGAGATAACACTCACACAGATGCGAAACATTCAGCACGAACCAACTCGCGCGCATGCGAGACGACGTAATATATATTTATGTACGCGTCATTTCACTATATGGAACGACGGTCCGAAATTGCCCCTTGCTTAATGGAACTACCCTTAACAAAATGGCGACCACTCGAGCGAAATTCGGATGTATGATATCTACACTAGATGCCGCAAATACCTTTAATACACAAAGATCATAATGATCTTTCGCGTACTCGCGTACTCTAAATATTTGTCACAGGAAAACTCAACATCTTCATCTAGAAGAACATCACAAAGCGGCTGTAAGCTCGATAAAATAAAAGATAAATAATAGATCTCATGTAATTGATTAAGAAGTAATTTTAGATAATTTGAACATGAATTTAATGTTTGTTGTGAATTTAAAGATAACTTATAAATTTTTGGTTTCATTCATTGTTTATATTTACGTATATTACGTACATAAATTGTAAAGTTATACTGGAAAGAGAGACGTTATTAGCGCTGTTTATGTCATTCTATTCCTTGTTTTACATCGAATAAACGATGAAAATAGAATGACAAATAACAATAATAGCGTCTCTCCGTGCGCATCCGATGTTAATAATAAATATAAAACTATTACACATCCTACAATTATAAACTCGACGCAATTTCGTCTTACTCATATTTTATAATTGAAAAAAAATATATCGTAAATTATTAATTGTGCTTGTTTTTATTGGAAACTTACGAAAATTTTAAAGAGTCGGCGAATTTTCGGAGAAGAACCGTTTCCAATAATTTTCAATTGTGCGGTGCCTCATCCGAGACGGACGGACGTGCGGCTGGACTCGGGACTGGCTGGCCGTTTCGTTATTATTCGTTTCGCTCGTTCTCCATTCGACTCGAGCACATCGCTTCGCCGACCATCACCCGTTGCTCGGCAACCTCTGACTCGCGACGTGTCGTTATATGATGGCGACGGGGGTGGATAACCGGTGCGGCTGTTCAGTCGGCTGTTCTCTCTCTCTCTCTTTTATTTTCTCTCTCCTTCCCTCCTCCTCTTTCTGTCTCTCTCTTTTTGCCTCCACTGTTCACCGAGGCTGTAGAGTGGCACTCGTTGACCAAACGGTCATTACGACAAATGTTAGTTATATCTTGACGACGCCATCAGATACTCCGCAAACTAGCATGAATCGGAGGGGGTATATATGGAGTGTACCACCATAACCACCCTTGAACGAATATATAGCGTTGTTGGCACCTATCCATGTAAGCTGTAGCTACAGGATTATGCTCGTATGCGTTTGACGTAACTTTTGGTTGAGAATACATATATAATCGATAACCAGACAATATAAGAAAAAGATAGATGCATACTGTATAATAAATAACAACTCATTGAAATAACTTGAATCGAAAGTGGCTCGCACAGATTAATCTTACAATAATTCATTTATATTAGGATATATTTGGATACTCTTCGAACGTTATTCAAATATGCTAATTTTTTTATTTACAAATTTGTTCGATAAAAAAGCGAACGATACAATTTTAGAAATCGGTGAGATAGCTCTTCTCATTATGATGATGAATTTTCCAATTGGGTTAATGACGCGAGAAATTTACCGTATGGCTTCATTCTAAGTGACCGTCTGGTTATTATCGCTCTATATATGTTTCTTAAAGTTTACGTAAGATGGAACGAAGATCATAGATTAAGATAGAACTTGTCAAGGATCATATATCTGAACCCATTAATTACTACGGCACTATCATAATCTCTCGCACGATCTTGCATTCCGAGATGATTAGTAAAGTCCCCGTAAATTTTGCAGAGAACACGTCGCGAATCTATTTACATCATCGCAATGGCACGAATGTGCATGTAAAAACGATAAAAAAATTAAGAATCAAGATTGAAAAAAGCAACCAAATTTAATGAAAAATATGAGAAAGAAAAAGTTTATTATTAAAATTATACAGGGCAACAGGACGTTGCGGAAAAAGAATTATCTTCCGCAACACACTTGTAGATTTATAATATTTTATTACCATTTTACTCGTAATAAATAATCGGTAGGTATTTACTGTAATGTAAGTAAAAGAATTACAATTAATAAGGCCACAGCCAGCGAGAAAACGTACAATTAATATCTCTCGTAGAAACGTACGCATAGTTAATTTCGTTTATGTTACGACTCGATATTGTTCCTAGCTACCTCGAGAAAGTTAGAACGGTGTACCGCAGACAACAACATCTGAGAAAATAATCCGAATTAATTCCATCGGAGCTACACATCTCGAGCCAACTTGTAGCGTTAATTCCAGGAGTCTCATGGAAAGAGAATGGATACAGCCATACGCAATAAATAAATCCAATAAAAGACACGCGAGGCAGAATGAAATAAAAGAAAACGCGAACCGGCCAAGCTAACCGGAGACAGAGAGGAGACACCGACAAACGAAGGCAGAGACAGAACTCGAAGCGCAGAATAGTGCGAGGGTGAAAAGAGAGACGTGGACGGGGAGGAACGTCACGGGAGCGAGATGCAACGATGGTGGAAGGGGATGGCGCGCGCTATCGCGAACCCCGCCGACGAACGCGGCAGGATGCCGAGGTCGACGGTATCGATTGGCGTCGGCGTTTCCTCGTCAGTATCTAGCGGCCGGTCCGCTCTCTCTCTCTCTTTCCCTCTCTCCCCCCCTTCTTCTCTTTCTCTCATCCTCCTCTTTCTTTTCCTCTTTTAGCCGCGGGAGGGTTGGTTTTGCCCGTACTACCCCTCTTGTCCCTTCTCTCCATCTCACTTCGTCACTCGCTCTTCCACCCTTCCTCTTTAGCCACCCACCGCGGTAACAGGTGTTGGTCTGGCCCCGAACTCGTACAAAATCGATGGCGAGAGCCAGATCGGCGTCGGAAGGGGTTTCCCCGCCGATCCTCCACCCCCTCGGCCGTCATCCCTCTGCCGGCCTTCCCCCTTGGCAACCTTCGCCATCCCCTCGATTAAGGAAGAGGAGAGGGTGGCGCGTAAGAACAGGGGGAGCGAGAACGAGAGGAGCGGGAGAACGCGCCGCAGCCGACGAAGAGAAGCGACGAGAAGGGGGTTGGAAACGCGAGTTACGCAGTTGGGGAGGGAGAGGGAGAGGGAGAGAAAGCTGCACACAAGCGCGGCGGCGAGGACGCAGGCGCCCGGGACGCGGGGCGACACTCGTCGGCGACGCTGCATTGGCAGTTGCACCCCAGCCACACCCGGTACGAGCCATGTAGTCGGGCTACCCTCCACCGCGATACACGGCGGACAATTGTTGCTTCTGCGCCTACAGGTGGTACATCTTCGTCTTCGATCTTCGCGGAGCTCGTCGGTACTCGCGTCCGCCGTCGCCGGGTGCCCGGGGATACCGTCGTCGTCCTCATTATCGTCATCTTCGTCGTCGTTTTCACCGTTGTCCTCATCTTCGTCGTCGTCGTCGTCGTCGTCGTCGTTGTCGCCTTCGTTCTCATCGTTTCTGTTCCACGTCACCACCACCGCCGCCGCCGCCGCCGCCGCCGCCGCCGTCGTCGTCGTCGTCGTCGTCGTCGTTGTCATTGTCGTCGTGACCATCGAGGTGCTCGTTGTCGTGGTTACGCCTCGTGTATATCCGTCCGCTGTGCGAGACTACCGGTAGTCCGCGTATCCGCCGAACGAACTATCATAGACACGTTACGTCGGTGCCTGTCGGGACAAGGGATCCTGGACAAGGCTTTCGATCCAAGGAAACGTCGAAAAGGAGAGAATCATCGGTGACGCAAGCGGTGTCCGCAGTGAAACCAGGGGGAAGTACCGTAGCTTCGGGCGCGCTCGTCAGCCAACTCGCTTTCGACTGCGACTGTGTGTACACTGTACCGTGTATAGGTAGCGGGAGCGCGAGAACGAGGGTTGCAAGGGGGTGCGCGCGGGATTTCCGGGGTCGCGGAGAGGACTAGAGGGAGCTATCGACCACACACGTAAGGCGGCGGCGGTAGCGCTCGCACACACCGGCGCACACGGATACACAACATCGCGGACCTGTTGTCCAACTTGTTGCTCGTCCCTGCGAAGGCACACCCGCCCATCTCCGGAGTCGAAGGAGAGGTTGTTTTCGAAAAAGGAACTAGTGCCAGTTACGAAGAATCCAACAATCGCATATTGGAACTTGGAACGCCGCGCTCCAACGATCGAGCTCCGACTACTCCCAGAAACGCGGACGAAGAAGGTGAGGATGGAAATACGGTCAGAGTGAGAAACTCCGAAACTCCGAAGCTCCGAAGAGAGAACGTTCCGACACGAAGAATTCGAAATTGGGTTTCAAGCGAGAAAGGAAAGAGGAAATGTCGTAAAGACGATTGATACTATATATTCCCAGATTGCATTGCGATAAGAATTTCTACCGCCCAAATATATAATTTTGAACGAGCTTAATACAGTGTACTACGTTTGATCGGGATATATATTAGATTGTGAACAAATTTCGATTCATCTTACGAGACTTCCGCTCTTTATGAATTAATAAGAGAACATTGAAGAAGACCAGAAAGCTCCACTCTCATCTTCAGAGAGTACAATCCGTACTTTCCTACAATCTGAAGGAAACTTTAATGACGTGCGCTGGCTAATTCAGAGGACCAACTCCTTATAGAAATTCAACTATTCGTATCAAAGCTCACAAAGTTGTTTACAAAGTTGTAAACATCAGAGCGTCGGTTCGAGCTTCGTCGGGTAGCATTCGCATTTGACGAAAACGAACGGAGCGGTTGCCAATAAAGTAGCGGACAATCACATCTCTCGATTTCGATAATCAAACGAGATTTTCCCTCATCCTGAAGAAAACTCGCGTACATTGTTCACAGTCAATTTGCAGAGAAGACAGAGTTCCAGATTGTGTTGCGATGAGGATATTATTATCGGGACGTCCCGGGGCAACGACGTCATCGGGAATCGGCGTGACGAGATACCATCTGGAACAGCCGGGCGAATGAAGAGTTCGCGAGTGAATCTCGCGGAACCAGAGCGACGGAAGCCCCGACGTGGATTCGCGCATTCCCGGCGACGCATGTATTGCCGGAGGCAGTGCAGGATAACGAACCTACGGCGGTGAAGCGGAGGAAGAGAAAAAGGGAGAGAACGGAAGAGAGAAGAGGAGGGAAGAGAGTTTAGCTAGATGGGTAAAACGCGCACGTAGACGTATGCGTGCGTTTTGCGAAACGACGAGATACTAGGCGGGCATGAGACCGACGCCGTAAAGCATGTAAATCTTCCACCCGTGAATATACAACGAAAGCAATACTACAAACAAGGTAATCTCGAGGAACAAAGCAAAGGCAAGCCGCACACGCTTTCCGCCACCCTCCCATAATCTCGCACTTAATCACCGCCCTCTGATCGCGCTTTGGAATCATCAAAGAACTGATACCGCGTATTATTCTCCCGCTCGGACTCGATCGCCACGATCGAGAGCTCCTCCCGCAGCTCCTCGCTTCACTTAAGAGATATTTTAATATGAATGTATACACGCGCATATAGACACCACGATCGTACGCGCTCACTCTCATCCCTGTATATAGTTATACAAAAAAAAAATATATATATATATACATTTATACGCAGAGTCCTATTGAATAATCGTGCAACGACGTCTAGAATTAAATCAAGCGATATCGCCAAGATAGCCATCTCGAGCGGAGCGTTTCATCTTTCCTAAGAAGAGAATCGTTTTCGCTCATCTTTGCTACTGAAAGGAATTTTGAATAGAAGGAACTTTAATTGGGACAGTCTGCCGTTGATTAGATCGATACGAAACGACCATGTCGTGTCTCAGGATATCTTAGAGAAAGTGTAAAGAGTGGGATGAACAGCTGAAGCTTCGATTGAGAGATCGTGCCTGGTAAAATCTCCGCGTTAATGAATTAAGAAAGATAAACTTGACATTTTCGTGAAAACGGGAACGAGCGGCAGAACGGTTAATGGTATATCGAACGATATATATATATATATATATATCGTAGTGTATCGTTTGCCGCGATTTTTGCAAAGGAGATTGTGCGATACAGGCGATCAATATACGCGGTACTTCTTGATCGTGCCGCGGGTACGCACTCGCAATAAAGTACGCCGTCACACCGAAGGATCGAGGAAGGCTCAAGAGGGTTGTTTACCCTAACACGGTTGTTTGGTGATCTTAGAGCGATATTTCGATATTAATCCTGGTGGGAAGAGAGCAACGATCAGCCAAGATGCCGCGGTGCTATATGGTAAAGAAGGCCTTGTGCAACAAGTACATAACCAGCGTTGCCAGAGGATTCGAGAGCTGGGGCCGCGGAAGGAGCACGCCATCGCCAACCACCATACCCATCTCGCCCGTACAGAAGTGCATTGCACCCCCTGTTGCACAAGGTATGCCAACTTTGCATATTTTACCGGAAATCTGTGATCGTTATAATCATTACTCTTACAAGTTAATCGGGTGGTCGATCTATCCACACACACACACACACACACACACGCAGCGCCAAAGTAACTTTCCCCCTTCGGTGTCTCTACATCGTTTTTACGTACTTACACCACACTAGATATTGTGAAGAACGAACGTATCGTAATAAATTTTTTTTTTTATTTTATCGAAACGCCAGATATTAAGGAGTAGAATCGAGCAACAAGCAAATGAATTGTTATAAATAAAAAAGTTACAGCAAAATAACCAGGATATGTCACCCTTAGAATGACATCGAGGGTTAAACTTACAATTGATACAATCAAAATGAGCTCAATATTACATTATGATAAACAATATAAGGAAATATAATACGTATATGTATATACAAGCTATATAAAATCGTATATAAAATAGACAACAAAATATGTGATATCTTTTCAAGTTATTAAAACGTAATAGCTACTTTTTTTATTCTTTCGTAATTGCGTCAGCGCTTTAGCGTCACTTTAGCGATATTCACTTCGGCGCAAGTCCGATACGCGTTTATATCAAATTATCAAATGATAATAGCACACGCTGCTGCGCACCGCGTAATTCCCAATAATACGTTACCTGGTCGCAACAAAACGACCTTAATTGTCGGAATTCTCCGTGGCGTTGCTACTTGTACGACGTATCCGCTTCTCGTGTGAACGGCGAAAACGGTATGCGAAACTTGTCGAGATAGTAAATGCAGTTACAAAGGCGGTGCAGTGGCATTCGGAATTATCGTAATGACGATGCACGTTTATAGTATTTCGTCAGCACGAAGAAGCGAGAGTTTCAAACGTTCGCGCAATGAACGTTTATAATAATTGACCGAAATCATTTTGCGTCTAAAAAATAACAAGTTCTTTATCACAATTTATTGGACATTTATTTGATGATATAGTAATTATTAAAATTAATCAAAATAGTTGTCTTTGGTATTATTAAAAATAATATATGAATATATTTTTGGAATAAGATATCCAAATTGAATATTCTCAAATCAATTTTTGGAATGCATAATTATGAAGTTAATAATTATATAATTAAAAATTCAATAATAATCAGAAGGAAAATGGGCAAATGAGAGTCAATTAGTGAAACACAAAATTAAGTCTAATTGTACTTAAAAATACACAAAATTTCAAACATTTTGGCTCATTTTTCGAATCATTTTCAACGACAATGTCGTATTCTGCAATATTATATATTTTATTGTCCCATTGTTTCCCATTTGAAATTTTATGTATTTTTAATGGACTTAATTTGACGTCTCATTAACTGCACTTTTATTTGTTCATTTTTCTTTTAATTTTTTAATATCATTTGATTTTTTAATATTAATGAGTCCTTACACATTAATATACTATTTAAAAAATATTATTTTCTCTTTTCTTTATTTCTATTTGTTTTTAATTATTTGTAGAAAGAAAAATGACAAACGTGCAAAGACTTAATTTAATAATTTTCTATTTTATATATAATATACAAAATGTAAACGCTGTATAAAATTTTTAATAATTTATATCTTAATAAATATCTCATATATGAACGTAATAAAAACGTATTTTCGCAGTTGTGCAACTTGCAATAAAAATTTTACATATATCTTTGAAGTTGATATAACTTTTTTATACTATACAAATGCAAATAACACAGTACGAAAAGCAGGACATTTACATTCGCATAATATTCATACCTGTCGATCTTTTCGCGAACAGCAAAACTCTCTTCGTGATCACAGTTCAAACAAAAATTCATTCTGCTCACGAAACATATAAAAACAACAATGTAGAAATATTAAAGTAAATCCGTCTAGTGACGTAAGAGAAATCGGTCGTTTTTAAACGAAACGTGCATATTTACAACCGAGTTATCGTGAAATTTTATATTCGCTTAACCCAGGAAACCTTCTTGATTCTTTACTTCCCTCCCTTTTGACCTCGTTCCTAACATATTTGCCGTCATAATCCCACTATTCCTATCTTCGCAATCCGTACTGTGCAATCCACGTCTTTCTCCCACCCTCCTATCATTCATTTATCGCTACACTTTTTTCTTACCATCATCAGTTCGATACTTTTTGCTATCACGCCGGAAACGAGAAACGAACACTATTTTTTGGTATGCTATTTAAAAACCTATACGACGCCATTAAATTTCGATAAAAAAATATTAAATGTAAGCAAAGAAATAAGTTTATACGTTGCTTTTGTAACATATAAGGCAGTAAAGATATTTTGCAATAATCTGAATTATATGTAGCAAATTTAAATATACAATTTATATATACATTTTTTTCCATTCTGTCATGAGGCGCGATCTGATTGGATTTATTAGTTGTACACGAATAAAGCTTAATATTTATAATCTTAGAATGTTCCAACACGCATTCAAAAGACACAACGGCCGCTATGATTTCCGCCATGGCTGATGCAGACCCCTCGAAGGAACAACCGAGCAATGCAGACACAACTGTCGCAACAGCGGTACCATCATCCGTCATCATGATGAATCCCGCGATGGACCACTCGATGACGATGCGAATGGAAACCGTCGTGATCGCGTGCACGACAACGGCGTCTCTAACGACTCTATCACCAACAGAAACAATCGTCTCAACCGTCAAGGAAACTACAACGACGACGGTGACGTCTTTACCTCCGTCGAGCGTGCGAACGACTCCCGAGAGACGCGACGAGACTACGACGTCTATCGCGACGCTACACCATTCGCCATCCACCGAAAAACCATCTCCGCCGTCCAGCACGTCAACGTCCTATCATCTACAAGATACTCCGGAGCATTCGAGAACACACGATAGGATACAATCGGTTATCACATCCTGTGACATGTCCATGTCCGGTCAAGTGTCATCCATGTTTAAAGATCGCTCCGCGGCGGAAACGGAGGCGGCGCACGATCTTCTAGAACTCTCCCGATCTCTACCTCCCTTGCCACCACCGAGTGTGGCGATCGGTCCTCAAAGCGTGATCGAGGCGCCGGCGAGCGACGTCCAAGAGATGACGGTCTACCAATCGGCTGAGCAACCAATCTATCAGGTGAACACGATCGAGCTGACCAGCTCAAACATCTACAGCCATCATCAGCAACAGTCACAGCCCACAACTACCGGTATCATTTATGAGTCCGCCATCGTGCCACCCTCGGGCAGTGTTTTCATACCTTTGGCACCAGTACAAGAGATCCTGCTGACATATAGTACATCCACCATACCGTGCACACCAATTATCGCTCAACAGCCGCAGCTTCAGCTGCCGCAACAGCAGCAGCAGCAGCAGCAGCAGCAGCAGCAGCAGCAACAGCAGCAACAGCAGCAGCAGCAGCAGCAGCAGCAGCAGCAGCAGCAGCAGCAGCAGCAGCAGCAGCAGCAGCAGCGGCAGCAGCAGCAGCAGCAGCAGCAGCAGCAGCAACAACAGCAGCAACAGGAACAGCAGCAGGAACAGCAGCAACAGCAGCAACAGTCATTGCTACAGCAGCAACAGATTGAAACGACGCCGCCATTAACGCCGCCAACCTCCGAATGCAGCAGCGACATTGAGAATAGTAATCCAAACTCACAACCGACGCAGAAGGACAAGGAGGTGCAGACTAATACGGAGCCCAATGAGATAAAACCAGCGACTTACACATATGACACGTTGCTTGTTTCGGACGGCAGATCGAAGCATAAGAAAGCATCCGCCGCACAGAAGAGTCAGGACGCCGAACCGATCGAAGCTCCCGAGACCTCGAAAACCGGTCGTTACGTGTGTTGTGAATGCGGTAAGTAGCGTTAATTCACTTAACTCTAATATTACACCTTATCTCAATAAATTTATAGATTAATAAATTTATTAAAAATTTGAATTGATAGATATATCATCTCGATGATAAACGCTTTTGCGATATTACACGAGTCACTAGCCTCGATCCTTCGTTAATTCGCGCATTTTCCTTTCCTTTCCAGGCAAACAGTATGCGACCTCGTCGAATCTGTCCCGGCACAAGCAGACGCATCGCAGCATCGACTCTCATTCGGCCAAAAAGTGCATCCATTGTGGCAAGGCGTACGTCAGCATGCCCGCTCTGGCGATGCACGTGCTCACGCATAAGCTGACGCATAGTTGCGGCGTCTGCGGCAAGATGTTCTCGCGACCTTGGCTACTGCAGGGTCACTTGCGCAGCCATACTGGCGAGAAACCGTACGGATGCGCTCACTGCGGCAAGGCGTTCGCCGATCGCTCGAATCTAAGGGCGCACATGCAGACGCATTCGGCGGATAAGAATTACGAATGCTCCAAGTGCCACAAGTCGTTTGCCCTTAAGTCGTACTTGAACAAACACCTGGAGTCGGCGTGCCAGCGCGAGAGCGACGATCCCGACACACCGCCATAAGTAGCCAGGACCAGGATGCCGATGTATAGTGGCGCCGCGATTAACGGCAATGATCAAGTAGGTACGATCTGCGATTCGAGTTCCCCTTTCTTTTCGAATATTGACGAAGAACGATTTCTATTTATCGTTTTCACTTACATCGGACATGATCGCTTCGCTTTATCACACAATCTGCGACACGGTCTGATATTGTACAATAGCGCGAGGGTGTTCAAACCTGCTGACATATCACCCACGATCGATCATGGCTATTCTCACATTTAGACCTAACAACGCGCCCGAATAAAGCGCGTCGTGCTAACCGATCAATCCGCAATTTGCAGCCGGTCGTGCACAGTCGACGTAAACGGAAGATTGCAGTGGCATCATCACGTAGACTGGTAGAAAATACAAAAAAAAAAAAACAAAAATAGTTTGCTGGGTAGACAGTACTTTTTGTCATGGACCAAGAGGGGAAAAAAAAGGATGGAAGACAAACGAACGCACGGGAAGCCGCTGCTGGCCTCTCATCGCCATGCGGATGCGATTAGTTTCGATTATTTTACACGAATTCAAGTCGGTCGGGTTTATCGTTGCGCTCGATTGCGGCAGCGAGCAAGTCCTCACGTTTCCTTTGTCTCCGCTGCGATGCCTGTAAAGCTAAAAAAAAAAAAATCGTGCTTGCAAACTTCAAAGTCGGGTTTAACGTCAATTTTCGGATATTCCGTGGACACAACGTAACTTACCCTTAACGAAATAATTTACAGGAGACATTAGGGAGTTTTTGCAATATCGTGTATTCGGGTACGGTAAACGTTAAAGTCAATGATGTTATTCATTGCAAAAATTTCCTTTTGTTTTGAAAAGGTTTTTGGGACCGCTGAGTTCGATTCTGGCCTTACAATTTAAAAATTCAAAGTGATGAATCTAATACAGCGGATTTGAATTAAAAAAAAGTAATTATGAAAATTAAATTATTTCAACTAAGAGGCTTTTAGAATCACTGATATTTCGAAAATAATCCGCAAATCGTTAAAATTCAAAAGATAATAATCTTTAATGTGTGTGAGAAGAAAGAACACGTATAAGATTTTGCTCGAAATTGCAAAATGAGTTAATGACTTACTATCGTTGTCGAGAGGAGCCTCGGCTCTTTTGTGCATCATAGACGACGATCAGACATCGAATCACCGGTAACATCCAATTTCAACGGTATCTCTCGGTAAGCGCAAAGTGATTCGATTTACTCGTCCGCTTAAACGTCGCGGATAGGCGGATGGGTGAAAATCTCGACTGCGCGGGAACGAGGATGAGAAGGTAATTGACATATCGGCGTCTCTAGATCTCTCACGCTCGTCTCTTCCTCTCTCGCGGGAAGAGAAGTTTCTCTGAATATTTCATCGTGCCGCTTCTTTTGGTTCCGAGCACACATTCAGGCTATTCTTAAAGGTCGTTTTTCCCCGATTTTTCTCTCCTTGACGTTAAGAGAAGAGGAGAGTTCGCGAATTGTCACGCGGATGTCTGATGAATATCGTTGCCGATGAATATCCGACAAGTAACGAGAATTGAAAAGCTAAATAAAGGTGGTACCTTAAAAGATGGTAAATTAAAAACACTCGATGATATATTAAAAGTTCACGTACAGAAAAATTTGAAGAAAGATCAATTTCGTTACAAATTTTTTACATGTAAAAATAATTATGTAAATGCAAAATGAAAGGAGATTTGGAATTTGACACTATTTTTCGAGAAAATTTTTAAAGAAATAATCGCCATCAGTCATACTCAGTTACTCTAATTTGTGCTGTATATTGCATTATCGATTCAACAATAAATCCACATGGTGTATATATTTATAGAATTTGAAATTTTATTGGAAATTCTATTATTGTGTTCGAGAAGTGCGCTATTAACGCTTTGTGTCATTTCATCTTTACCATTCATTAGACGTAAAACAAGAATAAAGTGACGCAATAATGCTGATAACGAGCTCTCCAAACATAATCTAAGGATGTACTTAGCATTCTTTCTTTTAATTATTTTTCTTACCGTACCACTATTGGACAGTTTTGTCAACGTTATATAGTTTGCTTCAACTATAGACGCTAATTTGAGCGATTCTTTGTTTTTTCTTCAACATCAAAACTATAAGGTTTACTTAAAAATCGAATTAAACTGAAGTTAAATTTGATGAAACTGGCCGTTAGTTTTTCAATTGTTGCCAGGGAAATAATAAAGTTTTTCGATGAAATTTTACATGAAATACACTTTTCAATTTCTCAGTAAATTCTCACCATCCTTGATTTCTCCAAAGAGCCGTAAACAGTATATGTTTCAAAATATACTCGTACGATCTCCCATTGAGATCTTTTTAATACACAGAGAAATTTCTTTTCCACACCGATGAGAAGATCCGTATTTTGATTTGCTAGTCATTTTAGATAAGTCTACCGTGAAGAAACTTCGACATAAAGTGATATCAATATTTCAATATGTTTGGGCGTCTTCTTGCTGAAGATCAATACGATAACATCGGCAGATGCATCTTATTTCGTGAATTCGTAAAAACGACGAATTGAGATGCTTTCAGAATGAGCAGCGATAAAGTCGATCGTAGACGAAGTAGTGCAATATATACAATATTTCTCTTACGCAGCTTATAAGAGACCACTTTTTTCATCTATCTTAGCTCGATGATAAAAATTCGCTCGTTATCCTCTTCCGAGAGAAAGAGACGCTGTTTGTAAAAAAAATATTTCCACTTATCAGAACTAATTTCATTTATCAGAGGAACAATCACTCGAAGCATAACTGAAATTAGAAATTTGTGATACATGTAGACTGTAGCTGAATTATCACTTTATATTTTACATTTAGTTTAAGGATATTTCGAATGTAACTCCCGCACCGCAGAGCAAGATCTCCTGCGCATTTAAATGTGTTCTTATGCGATTTTCGTCAGAATTCTTAACGTAACGCACGCGGATGCTCGCGGAAAGTTTTCATCAACATTTCACGTAAACTGGGCCACCTGTTGAATGCAGAAATGACCATTCGGTGGCAAAAGGGTCGGACGTACTGCTCCCCTGAATTATGGAACACATCATTTCCTCGGTTGTTAAAAGCGCGAACAAGATCGCGGTCAATTGCAACGTTTCATCCAAATTTATCAATGCTTCTTTCCCGACCTGCGGAAAATCGCGTCGAGAACGGAATCGGCAAAAAGTATCGCGATCCCTTTAACCCGATAAAAGTAGCGCAAGTGTTTACAAACGTTCCTAGAGATTTTTTTTATCATTTCTAAGATATTTATTAACTACTTTTATCTTGAGTTCTCTCTTAGTATTTAAAAATGTGACAAAGTTGCGAGATTATTTTCTTAATGAATTCTTTTCTTATTGCACGTTGCATTGTTATCCAAGTTCCTACAAACAAAGCTTTATAAATCAATTTTTTATTGCGTTATATATGTATTATATGTATGTATTATTTATGCGTGTAGATCTTAAGAAATCGAATCGATCTAACAGTAAATTATTGTTCAATTTAGTTATTTCGTAATTCAGATCGATTCGTTATATCTAGTCATATAACATCGGCTATGAGAAGATACAAGTCCTTTATCTTTTAAAGAAATATAATAAAATGTTTTTTGTATATATAATATATTAAAATTGGATGTATCGAAGAAAAAATAATACTATTGCTTGGAAGATATTTTTGCGTGAAAGCTTCGAATTCAAATCAAGAAGAATGAAAAAAGTGGATCGCACGCGAGTGTATTTTATAGAACAGTGCAATCCACAACATCGTACCAAAGAATATGACTAAAAAAAAAAAATGGAACAGGAGGGTGGAATTAAGGGGAGAAGAAAAAGTACTTACGATCTAGTCAACAAGTTGCGCTTGAATTACATCCTTTTTATCTTAGTTGCCTAAGGCGGTCGCATGTATAAGTGAAGAGGAAGTGATGCTTATTCTTTCTCATCGTATATTTTACCTTACTTTCTCCCCCTGTACCGTCTAAAGCGTTTTTAATATAACTTAG
This sequence comes from Acromyrmex echinatior, assembly GCF_024713525.1. Lineage (NCBI taxonomy): Eukaryota > Metazoa > Arthropoda > Insecta > Hymenoptera > Formicidae > Acromyrmex > Acromyrmex echinatior. The sequence goes on along the minus strand of NC_141853.1, from coordinate 13,677,388 downwards.
AGATATTTTAATACGAGAAATTTTACGAACGACTGTGTAAGATATAACGGAACGGTTTGATTGTATTCAATTAATTGACGTAATACGCGGTTTGACGTACACTTATGATTAACAAGATTAAACGCCCGATTAAACGTTAGAGAGAAAGAGAGCTTTTAGTTAGTTTTTTTTTCCAAACGTATTAACACACTAAGGGGAGTAATGCATATAGACTCCTCGATCGTTTTTTCGTAACGCCACCGTAAAATCGAGGTGATAAAACGAACGGGAGGGGAGATCGACGTTTTTCCGGAAGTCTCCTACTTACGACTCATTTTCTCTTCCTCTCGGGAATGTGCGACGGGCAAATAACGTCGAGATGCATTGAAATGTAAAAATAAGATATGAGAAGCACGGAATAAAATGCAACGTCGCCAATGCAATAAAATAATAACTGCAAGCAGCAACGAAATTAGGACGCGGAATGTGAAAGCATAAAGTAACCGGGTTGAAAGACGTAAATCAATTTTTGTTTTTGTTTTTAACACACACGTTACATGTGTAAGTATATTAAAAACAGAATACATCGATACGTGTTTATCGTTTATCGTACTAATTATAGTATATATCTGAGATGACATAATTTCACAAAAGTTAAATTATGAGTATCTCGTAAACGAATACAATCTATTTTTGCTGGACTCGTTTAAAAAAAAAAAAATACTTATATTTTGTTCTTATATTTCGTGCCTCGACTATACGAAATATGCTTTACAAGTCGTCTTGCAGAAGAAAGTACATCTCTATCTATACGAAAAAAAATCACGAAACTCACGTAGTTCTGCAACTCGACCACGTTTTTCATAATATTTCAGATTAACTGTAGACATTTGTCTCTTATACTGTATTACAATACTCGACAGTCAATCGAATCTAATAATGTAACTCGTAACGGTAGTCAATAATAGGAAAGGAGGAATGAAGGAGGATATTCACATAGTCCATGATTGTCCTAGTTGAATCCCAAGCGAGTTCCGTCAGGGGATACATGAACAGTTTACAGTAGTTTTAGTACTGCGAACAAGAAGGGCGACAAGAAGCGAAACGATGCTTCGTGGTACGATTTCGCGCACTTTGCGTATAATAAAATAGTTTTTCAACTTGAAACTTGCCGATGCAACAAAGTGTGATAGCATGTGCTCTGCTTTCGTTGTCGGAATGTGCAATTTCTCGTTTTATGCAGTAAACCCTCGTATATTTTTAAAATTATTTTCACTTACTATCTATTTACGTCGATAAATAAATATTTGTTACTCGTTTTACATTATTCCCATAAAAGTAATTAGTAAAAATTAATTGATTAAAATAAACAAATGAATGATATCGAAATTATTCGATTTCATTTCCGTTTGAAATTAAGCGCTGATGATTTTCTTTCTTCACTGTAACAGTGACTAAAAAGTTTTAGCGAAATCTTGCCATAAATTCGACACATTGATCGGTGCGATATACTCAACGAGAATTATTCTGTAAAGGCGAGAAGAAGACACTCTATTGTAACGGGGATGAATCATCAAAAGAGTGAGATTACAAGTCGCAAAACTGATACTCATAAACATGAAATAATAAGCGAGCAGTCATTAAAGGGATTCTAAAGTTGTCTGTTTTATCGACTCAATAGAACTTATATACATACGATTTATTTGTGTCACACATCATTATATACACACATACGCATAAATTCTCGTGTAATTTTGCAGCGTCAAGTGTCTAAATCTAATTTTAAGAACTCGATGTTGTTTGTTCATGAAGTACTACAGACTACAATTTCGTAAGTATAGGTTGCAAAACTTTTATATCGAGCAAATATTGTCGCAATATTGATAGCTCTAAACATAGAAAAAAATGGCAAAGATGATCTCAATTTCACATATTTTTATAGTATACACTCCACCTTACAAACACGATTTAATGTGTATACTTTAATTTTGGAATTTTTAAATCTAAAGAAAGAAGCAAGTAGGTCATTGTACAAAAATTATTACGTTTAGTCGGTAAAACAAACGACTTTAGCACCGCTTTAATGGTTTTTAAATATGCAAATGATTCAAGCCAGGCCCCAGGACGATTATGCCTCATACATTTCTCAATCTAGGAAAAGTTCCTTGTCCGACTCGCCTATGTCGGATTTGGAACTGAATGAAACAAATGACTTTGCAACCGGATGCATTCTTGGCATATATTTCCATTGTAAAGAGTATAGCACCGTTTCTATAAATCAATTTTTATTAATTATTTGAATTAATTTTTATTCGAGTAACAAATTAATTGTCAAATTAATTGACAAAGAGTCGTTTAGAAATATGAATTAATTTTTATTCGAGTAACAAATTAATTGTCAAATTAATTGACAAAGAGTCATTTAGAAATATGATATTACACAAAATTAAAAACTATTATTTTATCTACATATAATTAAAATAAAATATATTATTAATTAAATTAAATATATTAATTATATATATTATGTGTATATAATTTTGCATCTATAAATGTATGTTTTTTTTTTTAATATAACCAAAGATCGCGCAGAGCTTCATAAAACTGAATACCTATTTATCTTGAAAACAAATTTCTTTCGCGAATTTTACGACAGATGTTACCCAGATAAAAATTAAGTATCTTAATTGCGAAATACATTCGTTCATTCCTTTTTCTTAATCTTGCCAGTAATATTAAGCAAAATCAATTGTATTAATCTAATATCTCTTTGTTCTTTGAAACTTCTTCATAATGGGCGATTAAGTCGAATAAAAAAGAAAGGAGCACTCAATAGAAAAATAGCAAGCAACAATAATATATGAATAAAGGAAGGAACTGAACGTGAACGCGCATTAATATAATGACTCCCAATTAAAGAGGACCAAGTTGCTAAACCATTTCTATGCCGCGCACGCGGTGAATTTAACAGTCGTAGTATATATCGTTTTCGAGGTGATAAGAATCGTCAATATATAAGCGATAGAGAGAATAACTCACTCAACCAACTGAATGTTAATATATCGAAGATAAAAAGAGAACAACGAAAATGTGACAAGCATTGTACACGTAAATATAAATATAATACTTATAGAGACAAGGCGCATCCATTATATATATATACATAAACATATGTACATGTACTAATCGATCGAATCACACTGAAATTCGAGAACTGATAATTTTTATTCGTTCCTGATTTAACTATGATTGACATTTCGCCATTGTTTAAACACATCTTATAATTAATACGACGCTGTGTATTTCAGAAAGATAAGATACATTTCCATGCGATGTAAAATTTGATAAAATTTCTTTTACGTCAACTATTATAGTTTTGTGCCGAAAGATTTCTTTTCTTTCGTTTCGCGTTTGTAAAAGTAATGCAGTCGTAATGAAACGAGAGAATTTCAAGTCGATTCCGTCGATTATTACATTTATCGGGTTTATTATATTAATTATAGGAAGGAAAGAGAGAAAGAGAGAAGGAGAAGTGAAAATGTTGCGGTATGTTAATGCGTTAAGAAGATATACGTGAAAATGTTTTGTGTATGCATCAATGCGTGCTTATGTACACGAATTTCACGAAGAAGCAGGCATGATCACCGCTAAACCTGACTTTTAAAAAAAAATGAGAGAGAGAGAGAGAGAGAGAGACAGAGTGATAGAAAAAGAAAAAACACGTAAGAGGAAATAATAGGGTTTAGATTAGTGTGATACAAGGTACGACAAAGCAATAATTTAGTGATTGTACGATATACTTGATTAGTGAATTAGTGCTAAGTTAATGATACTTTCGAAATCTATAAATATTTACTCGATAAATCGTATAGTTTTGTAGAAATGCTGGAAAGATTGCCATTTCAGATTAACACTGTCTTGGGATCAAAGATTTAGGGGAAAAATGTAGTGGAAAAAAATTAAAAAAAAAAAAGAGAGAATTGGTAAGAGTAGTTGGAAATGAATGGACAAAACCGCGATATAAGTAGTCCAGATCCGAGATTTTTTTTTTTTTTTTTTTTTTCGTACAAACATGAGATGAACAAAACGAGCAATTCAGTAAGCAATTAAAAATGAACGAAAAACAAACGAGACTTCGAGCACATTGTTCGCGACTTTTTCTAACAGGATGAATTTCGAGATAATTATACTCGTTTGCGAATATGCGTATCTTACTGGAAGAAACAGAATAGAAATATCGCCTTTAAATTTCGCAACGTGATGCTTTGTCATTCAGAAGGAGCCATCTTGTACAGGTGCCAAATTCATGCACGCCGAAAGAAAAATATTTGAGGAAAAGAAAAAAACAGAGGAGAAACATTCACCGATTCACATCCGAATATGATAATCCATATCGCAATGCAGCTTGTAACGCTTAACGATATTTGCTCGACACATTTCTAATTACGTCATATGTATCATACAGGAACCATCACTTAAAGAATGAGAAAGTAAAATGAATATAAAAATACTGCACAATTGGAAAGTTTGTGTTCAATTTCAAACATATTTCATGTGTCCCAAACGATCCACTCAAATTTTTTAGTTTGACACAAGCGTATGAATATGTTAAAAAATAATACAAACGTTATATGTAAAAAAATTGACATAAAACACATAACATTGACACAATTTGTAAGAAAGTTGAAACATATTTTTTCAATAAAATTAACATTTATGATAAATTAAGAAATGTTGAATATCGATTTAATCGTATAAAATATTCAGATAACGTAATCACATTATATTAAATTAACACTCGGATATGTTAAATATTAAACACAAAATTTTAATAAAGACTTGAGTGAACCGGTCTTAACATAAAAACATGTTTTTTAATGTGTATACTTTTCATTTCTTAAAAAATTTAAAAGAAAAAACAATTACTGGCCATCGCGTGCACAATGGCTTTTATTTGTGTCAATATTATCACACAGAGTTGGAACGATTAAAAGTTGTTTACTTCAATCTGTCTATTCTAAGCTTTTAAATGAATAAAATACAAGAAATTTATTGCGGAAATATATAAATTGATATCATAAATAAAAATGAGTTTGCTTCTTTCAAATTCACGAGAAACAAGTTTATGGAATTTTTAAAAAGTATACGCAATGATCTGTTGATGTATGATTCGATGGAAATATAGTAGCGCTTACTTCGACAGTCGCTATCACTCTTTTTTTTTTTATTTAAAAAAAAAAAGAAATAATAAGAACAATGTAACACGTTTGCAAATACATCGCAAGAAATCGATTGCAGCATTAAAGTAAATATGCATAGACGAAATATTCTTCCAATAAAACACGCTACAAATGGCTTAGTGTAAAATGCAAGAACTGTTTTCGAGTAAAAGAAAGTGTAGTGATAAAATATTGACTCTGATGAAAATTTTTCTATAAATTCTTCATATAATTTTTCAGAATTTTTGTATAAATTTCAAAAATTCTGCATAATTTTACTTTTTTTAGAAAATTTCTCAGATTTTTTAATATGAATTAAAACACGTTTCAGAAATACTAAGAAGATCTATATCTTTTTTAAAATTCTTCATATTTAAATTCTGAAATATTCTAAGACTTTTAAGATTTTTCATTCAATAATTTTTGCTAAAAACACATATAAAATATGAAAAAATTTCAAGGTGTTTTTTTCAGAAATCTTCATAAATTGAAAATATAATAGGAGTTCTCTCTCTCTTAAAAATGTTATCTCATTATGAGAATTTTTTTCACCAGAGTAATATCAATTTTTCAGATCATTCCATGAATCTTTATGTTTTCGATAGACATCGTTCAATGCATAAATATCAGAATCAGTCAATATATTGTTGATGGCAATTGCTATAGTTATTGAAAGCAGACAAATCCAATTGAAAGCAAAATCAGCGAGATAATACTCTGTTATAGTATCAAAATTGATATTGTAATTCGGGAGGTATGTATATAAATTTTTTTCGAACACCCGACTACAACACGTGTATAAACTCGGCGGACTACCACTAAGAATTCACTCACAATGAAGAATAAAAGGTGATATAGATGAATTTGCCAATTTTGGAACAATGTAACACCAAACTTCAAACTAGAACTATTGTACACGTCGCGCGTACTTTTTAATGTCAAATCAAACTTTGTTAGTCATTTATAACGTTGTGTCTTGCATCTATACATCGCCGATACCTATAAATAGGAATAACACAGAACGATTATCCTTCGATGTGTGAAAGACATTGTACTCAACATCTCCGAGCAGTTTCTTCGCAGATTCAGTACTATTACGAGCAAGATCGATTTCAGCGTCATATACTGACATGAATTCGATATCTGAAAGAAAGTCACACGTATTCCAAACAGCAAACGTGTCTAAAAAGATGCTCTGATCTTTCTCAAGAACTTTAGACGTCCTTGAAATTCCATTTGTTGTTTGGAATATTATGTTATATAAACACGTGCATGTATATACTCACACACAAACAACATATATATTATATATATATATATATATATATATATATAGTGTATATGTATGTATATGTATATATGTATGTATATACATACAACATACACACACATATTAATGGCGATTGAACTTTGTTAAAACTCTCAAACTGACTCGTCACACATTCGGTATTTCATACATCAGATGCTGATTCGCGAAAGAATGCAGAAGAACGTGAGAAAATGACTCGGATTGTAAGGGTGAGGATAAAGCGTTTTACGAAAGGCGACAACAAATACATTCATGACCAACATACGTGTGAACCACGCGAATAAAATAGCGACGGATATCTTTACAAATTTTTCGTAGTGCAAGCCGGCACTCCGTCGCTGCGACGTCGACGAAAGCAATTTTACATAATATTTACAGCGGTGTGCAATAAACAGCACACGTCACACATAAATTAATTCGTACCCAGTAATGTAATGCAAAAGCCGATCGTGTTACTGACATGTTTCTTATCAATAAATTAAACCTTAAATATGCATGTTAAAACATTTACTTCATCCCGCATTTTGTAATTCCCGAATTTATCCTTTGAAAAAATATACCATCCTTTTTTTCAGAGAAATGTGAAAATCAATAAATATCCAAATCCAAAGATTAAGGTAAATATTAAATTTGCAAATATCATTGTTTCAAATATCTTATCTGCTTGCCCGCCTTTTAGTTCCAAAGAGAGAGAAAAAAAGATTATATAACATAATGTCAAATAAAAACATATCTTTAATAATCATCTAAAAATTAATGAAATATTAGCAGTTTATTGAAAAAAACACAAGAAAAATCTTAAGGTTTCTAAGTTTCGCGAGTATTATTTCGTACAATTACTCCATATATAATTATTTTCAGTCGACGAAGGTGAAAGCGGATTTGAGACGAGATTAAAAAAATTAGAGTACAATTTAAATTTAATTACATGAAAACATTACAAGTGATACACGCTAAATCTGACAACTTTAACGCGTACAGTGATTACAACAGCTGATACAGCTGAAAATATACTGTTGAACAATCGTAAACTTATTATAATATATGTATTTCAAACTATAATACAAAGCATTTGTGAGACTAAAATATTACAATTACAGTCGTTGCTGCGGTTGTTTGTCGGTGGAGGCCGCTTTAGAAGTTTGCGCTTCTGATGCTTTGTTCTTTTTACTACTGTCCTCGGAAGATTCTCCCTTTTGCACATTCCATTCCTTCAAACCTTCCGGTAACGAAGTATCCTCTTCAAAAGAACCTGTGCCTTCGACAAATTCTTCATAAGTGGATTTTTCACGGAAAGGCCGAGGTCCAAGTAATTCGATCATGTCATCCCTACTTAAAATCTCCTGTTTTAACAATCGTTCAGCGACCTGAAATTAAGCGAAATTATATTTCAATCTTCATTTTGATAAAATTATTTAACATTAGAACCGTCGATGATGTCATTTTCGCTCTGCTGTTAAAAATTGTTATTAACTTCTATGTAAATTTTTGTACTGATTAAAGGATTTTTTTAAGAAATTTTTATCATTTTAAAAGTTTGATTTATAAAAATTAATTAATCAATTTTATTCATGTTTAAACACTTTATTTCTATTTTTACCTTAGTTGATGGTCGAAGCCACTAATATGGTACTTGCAATAAAACAAACAGAAGTGTTTTTCTGATTTTGAAAAATTCATACTATGTCATCTAGACCAAAATAAGGAACACATTTTTTTTATACGTGCTCATACGTACTTTTAGGGAGTAAAACACTCCTTCGACAAAAATTGGTTTTTCAAAATCAATTGGTTTTCCAAAATCAATTCCTTTCGCAGTGAATATCATCGAAATTATAAGAAATAGAAAAAAATTTTTCACTAATAGTTGAATGTTTTTTTTAGAAATATTGTATAGTAATTGTGTGTGTGTGTGCGTGTGTGTGTGTGTGTGTGCGCGTGTGCGTGTGTGTGTGCGTGTGAGAGAGTGTATGATTAAAGATTGCGTATTAAACAAGAAAATATTTACCGTTATTATAAAGTATTCTTTTCTGAAATTATTTATAACTTTATTGAAAACATTTTTTTTATCTTTTACAATTTCGACAATTTTTTCGCTTCGAAAGCGAATATTTACTTGCATAGCAACGAAGAAGAGTGATATGCGTGAAAAATAAAACTATGCGCGAATGGCGAAACTATTATTGAATTGCATGCAATAAAATTAAGTACAATAAAATTTTATTATCCAATTATAGCATATTAAAATTAATACAATCTTAATTAATGCAAATAGTATAAAAATAACGTTTCATTAAAGAAAAGCAAGAAACTGGCGCCTTTCGCCAGTTCTAGGAAAGTGTCTCGTTTTTCGGCAGTTCTAGTATTAAATGATAAAATCATAATTACCTTGATTACATCTTCTTTATGCTCGTTCAAGAGAGCTAGCGTCCGCTTATGTGCCTTTTCAATCAAATCTCGAACCTCGTTATCAATAAGTTGCGCAGTATATTCCGAATACGGTTTATCAAAGACCAACTCTCCTGTATTCGGCATTTCAAAACTAACATTTCCAATCTTCTCGTTCATACCGTATTGCGTAATTTGTGCATACGCAACTTTTGTAATCTTAAAAATTACAGAAAGGAATTTAATGAAAAGAAATATCGAAATATAGAAAAGTAAAAATATTGTATAGGTGCTAATGACACAGTGTTGAAATCGTTTGTCAAGCAAAAGATACAGGAATTACACCATGTGTTTTATTGTTTTTATATAGTCATTTGTGTTTTATTGTTTTACATAATCGTGATAATACCTTCTGTAAGTCATCTTGAGCGCCTGTAGTAATGCGGCCGAAAAAGATTTCTTCCGATGCTCGTCCACCGAGCATCATGCACATCCTATCGAATAACTGTTCCTTTGTGTAAAGATATAGCTCACGTGGCAAGTACTGAGCATATCCTAATCCTTTACCACGTGGAATAATGGATACCTAAGGGAATCAATACAAGTAGTACAAAAAATTGTACTGTCTATTGTGAAATATAAATAAGATATAGTAACTTTTAAAAGTGGATCTGCATGTTCTAAAAACCAGCCGGTTATCGCATGACCAGCCTCATGGTATGCAACTGTCTTCTTCTCCTCTGGTTGTAACACTTTAGTCTTCTTTTCCAGGCCAGCAATTACTCTCTCAATAGCTTGCTCGAAGTTTTTAAGTTGAATGTTATCATTCAAGTCTCTTGCCGCAATTAGAGCTGCTTCATTGCAAACATTTGCAATATCTGCTCCTAAAAATGTTGCAATATTACGATAGATTTCTTCTAATTTTCATTGAATATAAAATATTTTATTTGCCATTATATTTCAAAAATTTTCATTATATACCTGTAAATCCAGGAGTCAAAGATGCCATTTTTCGTGCTAATTCATCTTTATCTAATTTCGTTTTCAAAGGAGCTAAATGCACTTTGAAAATAGATGCTCGTCCTTTGATATCTGGAGCAGGAACAAATATTTGTCTATCAAATCTACCAGGTCTTAATAATGCTTTGTCTAGAATGTCTATCCTATTAGTCGCCGCTAATACAACCACATTGGTCGTCGTGTTAAATCCTTAAAGAAAATTTAATCAAAATGTTAGATTATTTGATAATTTTCAATCTTTTCATGTTCAAAACTACGATGTACCATCCATTTCTACCAAGAGCTGATTCAATGTATTTTCTTGCTCAGAATGTCCGCCAAAATTCCGACCTCCTCTTTTTCGTCCAACTGCATCGATTTCATCAATAAATAATATACATGGTGCATGTTTTCGTGCCATAGAAAACATATCGCGAACTCTGGAAGGACCGACACCCACAAACATCTCCAAGAATTCCGAACCTGATACTGTAATAAAGGGTACGTTCGCTTCACCAGCTGTAGCTTTAGCTAACAAAGTTTTACCAGTACCAGGCGGCCCTATAAAAAATACGACATGTATGTACAGCACGTATAACATCTTTAAATTCGATCGATATATTAGAGTTTGGTTAGAGTTGAATCAAAAAATATACATCTAATGAATAATATATATTTTATACAATATATTTTCACATAAACTTTAGTTACCTGTTAGCATAGCACCCTTTGGTATCTTAGCTCCAAGATCTATATATTGTTGCGGATTCTTTAGGAAATTTACAAATTCCATGATTTCGATTTTAGCTTCTTCACATCCAGCTACATCTCTAGTGTCGAGCAATATACAATTTACTAATCAAGAATTGCATGCATTAAATATAAAAATATGTGCTTATACGTATGTATTACTCACTTAAATCGTACCCCAATATCTTTCGAATTTATTAATTTCGCAGTCGATTCCATTACTTGACCAAAAAGTCCACCCCTTTTACCTCCTTTACCTGACATTACTTCCGCTGATCTTCGTATTAAGAAAATGAGGAACCCTAAAATATATTTTAATGATAGCCACAAAAAAAACACGCACAATAGATTGACAATTATAATAGTTTATAAGATTAATAATTAATTACTCACCCCACATAATAATCTGTGGAACATATGATAGAAGGTTTGAACTTTCTACTTCATTTTTGTAGACCACAGGAATATAATTCTCAGGTCCCATGTTTAATTCTATTTGTGCATTTTCTAAATTTCTTTCAAAAGTATCTGTACTTCCAATATTAAACCATAGTGTATCCTATAAAAAACATTAATAAGATAATAAAGTACCAATATGAAATTAAAAAGTAAGTAAACTCTATCACTAATCTTGCAATTAAGAACTTACAGAACCATCGACGGTATACCCAGGTAAAAGCTTCACACGCACCCATTTTTTATTTATTACTTCTAACTTTTCGACAAGACCTTTATTTAGATAACTGAAAAACAAAAATATAATTACATAATTATAAGCATAAATTATTTTAATTTTATATATATAGGGCAGATACTTCTACCTGTTAGTGTAAATATATCTATCAATATTGATTTGTATTTACAAATAACGAGTCCTGTTAATATTTAAATCACCCTTGCATAATTATTGGTAATAAAATTTACTTACTTATATATAAATTCTCTCCATGTAATCTCTTTCAGATTAAAGTCCTGAGTAAGCAGTAATGCAATTACACCACTTACTCCAAGTGCAACCAAAATCATTAATGTTTTTTCCTTATCACCACCTTCGAACGATTTACCTCCTTGAGAGCTGTTTCCAAAGATCTTAGATATCCATTGGAAACTAGGCTCTTTGGAACCAGACGACGATGTAGTGGTAGAAGAAGATGAAGGAGGTTTTTTAGTCGTTTCAGTTTTTTTACTTGTTTCTTCTGCTTTTTTGGAAGCATTTTTACCATTTTTACCTTCACCTGTAATAAAATTGCTCTAGAAATCCTATATACAATTTGCTGTAAAACTAAAAGATGAATGAAAGTCATATAGAAATAAACCTGGTTTGAAAAATTTTTCAAATCCTTTCGGTGGCTCTTTACAAAATAATCTCCACTTTTGCTGTACCTGCTCGATGGCAGATAGTGTCGTACTATTTTTAAGTTGTGATAAGTGACGTCTCAGCTAAAAAAATATGTTTTAGCTTATTATTCTAATGACTTATAAATAAAATAACAAGAATTATGTCATTATTCTTGATATTTCAATTACATAATTTCGTCTATAAAATCGCAAGTAATAATTACAAAGCTGATGTAAATCATGTGTTTCATTGCGACAGTTGGTAGATTGTAATACAAATGAGTGAAAAAGATAAGTACACGAGAGTATCCTTTTTAAAAAAAATACGTTATATGACATACACTTAGAAAACGAATCATAACTGCGACGGAATAAGCAAATGCATCGATTGCAGAAGGTTGTACAATCGAACGTCTGAAGTACGCGACACGCAGATAACGCTCGCGCAATAACTGCGGGCGATTATTATTAACGTCACGATAACGCTCGTCGTGTCATTTCTTGCACGAAAATTTATTAACGTCGTCAGCGGTCGTCCTGGTGCGACGTGTTATGTGGTATTATGTGACGAATACACGGGTTACGGAAGTGCACGGAAGCGGCGAATAGGTTATGATACCTGAAATGTGTCGAAATAACCTTTCTGAGCGGATTGCAGGACTAGTCTCTCCAGCCTGCTGGCTGAGAAGAGCAGTTGGTGCGCCATACCTGGAGCAAATGTCGTAAGCGGCCCTATTGAGAGTCGGATGATCCCTGTTTACTTATTAATTATTATTTTTCCCTCGCTGAATCTCTGGGCGCAATGTATTACCAGCTGTGAGCGACCATTTCAGCTCAGTTATCACTGATGATGAAGCAAAATACCCACAGTACTTCAGCCGGCAGTGGCTTCGAAATTATTGCCGGTACTGTCGTCATCGATGGCTACGGATTTGGCAAAGTTCCACTCCTTCGTTTTAATTTTTTTTTTTTTCGCAATCTTTCTCGGCAAATTAGAAAATTGGAGAATTAGCACCCTCTCGTTGTTTCAATCATTGCCTCATTGACTTCTTTTATGTCTAGTTTTTATTAGTAAAATATATACTAGAAATCTCAATATCAATCACCACATGACTTATCGCGACTCACCGTTCACGTAAAAATATAAATAAAACTCATATCAGACTATCGATACCAAACTCTGCAAATCGATCGGACTCTTGATTACTGATTTTTAACTACCGATCTATAATGAACCAATCATAATGGCTGTGACTGCTAGTCTACTCACCAAGTGATTGAATGTGATTGGTTAGATTTATAACTACGTTTACCCAACATCCATCAGATTTAATAAATCCGTATTTAGAAACTGGCCAATCACAGTCATTTCATTCTTTAAAGGAACACAGGAAAGAAAACTTTCTTAGGGCCGGTTATTCCACCTTTTGATAAATTTTACCTGAAGAAATTTTACCTAAGATTGAGATTAAAAATTAAAGATTGAAATTTCACCAATGAGGACAAAGAAATTTTGACTCCTTTTGTTCTATTTTTCAATCTTCAATCTTATTCTTCAATGCGTAGTCTGATTCCGGTTCTAAGGGAATCAACCAATCGAAATTCTTTTTCTCTATGGAATTGGAGGAAAGGAAAGATTCTAATTAGTTGATTCGCTTATGCATTATGCAAAAATTTGTGCTGCGCCTAATATTATAGATGTGTTGACCATCAATACCATCTAGTGACAAAAAACCGCGGATACTTTTTAGATGACCCAATAAAAGTGGAGATCGATTTTACTCGTTCGAGTTAAGTTTCGATTCTTAACACTCGCGGCGCTTGTGAACTTGGTAGTCCTGTCGTTTGCGAATAATGAATGCGCCGTAGGAAGTGGATGTTTTCCAACAACGACCACAGGTGACACAGTGGGTGCATTTATCTGATTGGCATATTCCATTAGATCTTAAAATATAGACCAATCAGATAAAAGAGCTCACTGAGCGCTCAGTGAACGGTTGTCATTCTGAATGCACTCAGTGTAACATTGTGTCTTACACAAAGTGTTTCAGCTATGATGGAATGTTACATTGTTCGACACAGTAAGAAACTAAGTACGAGCGTATAAAATATGTCAATGTTATCAATTTTTCAAAAAGTTATTTGGTAGTCGATACTCATTTTGCAATAAGATTCTTAAAAATCGTCAATTCTGAAAAAATTATAACTTAAACCTAAATAAGAATCAACTTTATTATTGATACGCTAAATTGTCAATTATGAGAATAGAATGGAAGACTGCAATGCATTCCGGTGTTACACTATGAAACTAAACTGCATTCCAACAAATACTTTACACAGTAGAACACAGTGTAACGTCTTTGTGTCCTAGCTGGAAAACAGTTAGTGTCACGAACGTTAAATGTAACTTAACCCCGTAAAGGCGATTTTTTTCTGCGATTAATCTTCGTCAGGATTATTCTTCATCAGGAAGGAAGATTAATCACAGAACAAAACTGGGAGTCTCCTTAATCTTTCTTCCTGGAGAAACAGCTGATTCTTCCTTTTTTGTAGTGTTCTCAACGAGTCGGCAACACTGATTGGCAGTAAATTTGGAGCACAGCAATTATTTTATTATTTGCGAGCAGATGTTTGTAGATTTTGTTGGGATTAATATTGGAGTTAATATTGGGGTTAATTATAGAAATCAGAAATACGTTCATTTAAATCGTAAATGCAGTTAAATCATAAAGTTTTTATTAAATTACAATAATGAATTCAAATGCAGTTTCAAAGGTAAGTTTAATAGATAGCTGCAACACAGTAAAGTAAATTATGTTACTGTAATTGTTACTGTTTGGAAGAAAAACGTACATTATTATTTTAGAATAAGAATTATTTCACTTTTACAGTGATATTATATGTATTATTATGCTTCTTTTTAGTCTTCAGTTGCACCATCCGTGCAGGAATTTAGTATTAGAGTACCAAAGTTAGTATTGTTAATACCTAATACCTGTGTTTCTACATTTAAATCATTATGATAAAATATTTGTTTTCATTTATGGATTCTTTTAGAAATAGCAAGAAGAAGCACAATGTCATGAGATTCAATGCAACACTGAATGTAGATTTTTCGAAATGGTCCCAAGTAAAAATGGAACGGGAGAACAATATGAAAGAGTACAAAGGTATCGAAGAAGAAATGCCAAAGTTTGGTGCTGGATCTGAATTTGGACGTGATGCTAGAGAAGAAGCTAGAAGAAAGAAATATGGTATTACCAGTAGGAAATATAAACCGGAGGATCAACCATGGATTTTAAAATCAGGAGGAAAAACTGGAAAGAAATTCAAAGGTATTCGGGAAGGAGGAATCAGTGAAAATGCTGCATATTACGTCTTTACGCATGCTGCTGATGGTGCTATAGAAGCTTTTCCTTTACATGAATGGTAGGCTTTATATTGTTGATTGCATATATTATTTGTTGGTGAATATTCAAAAGTCAAACTTTCATAGGTATAACTTTCAACCAATCCAGAGATACAAGTCTCTCAGTGCCGAAGAGGCAGAGCAGGAATTCAGTCGTAGGAACAAAGTAATTAATTATTTCACACTAATGTTACGAAAGAGATTGAGAAATGATGAGGATGGTGGAGATGAAGAGGAGCTAGCAGAAGGTGGTAAAGGCAAGAGACCCAGTAAAAAGGAGAAGGAACTACAAATATCAGAAATGGAGGAATGGGAAAATGATGAATCAGGCAGCAATGAAGATGAGAAGAAAGGATCTGAAGATGAGGACGATGGAAAAAAGAAAAAGAAAGACAAAAGTAATACAAGAAATTATATTTTTAATTATAGATATTTAGTTTCATATAATGAAAATATATATTAATTATGTATTATATGTATATAGATAAATGTAATTTAATTAAATGTTCCAGTTCAATTGGAAAAAAAGAAAAAGAAGAAAAATGTCTCAGACGATGAAGCATTTGAGGAAAGTGATGACGGCGATGAGGAAGGAAGAGAATGTGATTATATTTCTGATTCTTCTGTTTCTGAATCAGAATCAGAACCACAGAAGGAAGTTAAGTCTGTGGCAGAAGAAGATGCTTTGAGAAAGTTGCTCGTGTCTGATGAAGACGAAGATGAGGAGGAACAGACAGATAAAAAAGATGGAGAAATAGATAAGGATGAAGACGAGGAAGGAAAAGAAAAAGATGATAAAGTAATATATTGTTATAGCATTTATTGATAAATAATACCCACGTTGCATTTTCCATTCTTTAAACGATATAAATTATTTCATTAATTAATGCAATAGCATTTATCAATATTATTATGTACATTTACTAACTACTTTGTTTTATATTTCTAATATATTTTGTATTTTAGGATAAAGATAAACTTGGTAAAGAAATGGACAAGAGGAAAGACAAAAAGAAGAAGAAAAAAGCCAAGAAAAAGGATCAGAAGAAATCAGCGTCAGGAAAGGATTCTTCCAGTGATTTCTCCAGCGATTCGGAATCAGATTCTGATACAACGTTAAAAGAGAAGGATAATAAGAAGCCCAATAGTGCACACAGCTCGAGATCTGCAACACCGACACCTTCAGCGTCCGGTGTCTCGGATTCTTTTAAGAGAAAGCAATCTGGTTCTCCAGATTTATCGCAAGCGAAAAAATTAAAACTCGATAATTTCAATCTAGTTCCAGTAACATCATATATACCGGGAACGAGGTACAGCTCTCTTTATCTTTATTTTAAACGATATAAGCATGCAATAACAATTATACTTTTATTACGATTATTATAATTTTAATATTTTATATTTTTCAGCGAATCGGGAATCACGGAGGATGCAGTGAGGCGGTATTTAATGCGCAAGCCTATGACAACAACCGAATTGCTGCAAAAGTTCAAATCCAAGAAAACTGGTCTCACATCCGAGCAACTTGTCAACATTATGACTCAAATATTGAAAAAGATAAATCCCACCAAGCAAACTATCAAGAACAAAATGTATTTATCAATCAAAGCGCAATCCAACTGATGTCAGTGCGCATATGCCGTTCTCGAGTTGTTCGAGATTATACATGTTTGTTCAGTTATATAATATCGTTCTCTGTAATATAACTTTACAAGTAGAAATACATACATTGTACATATATATAATTTTACTGTATCAGAAAATATCTTTCCATTTCAATTTTCCATGATCTTCTTAAGTTAAAGCAAATAGCGTGTGAGTCACGCTAGTGAATAGATCACGAGTTGATCGACAAGTTTATTGTTTACAATTGTGTATTTATTCTTGGCGCGCGTGTCATCATTATCAAGCCAACAGCGATAAACACACGCATGAAGAAAAACAGATTTTTCCAAGGATTTTTCCATAAATTTCTTTCAATGATGATCAGAGGGTCATACGATGCCGATAAGAGTATAGCTCGAGCTTATCGAGGATTTTGTAATACTTTCTGACTTCTTCATTGACCCAAACAGTACACGTACGTGTGATTAAGTGTAGTGCATAGATTTAGCAGTATATTGTTGACGCGAGTTAATACACAATTTAAACACAAGCAAGATTCGCTCCAGTCGACGCGATCGTTGCAAATTAGTTTCAACTGGTGAATTGGAACTTCTTCCCGGAAACGGTGATCTTTATACAGTCGCTAAATCAACGTTGACCAAGGTGATGCGGATGTTAAAATTGATAAAGACTGGACGTAATTCACGTCATCTGTTGATTACTGCAACTCGTGCTCTCACCCATAACGTCAGATGTATAAGTGTAAGCATTTAGTTACGTTTAAAATAATGCCTTCCACATGGCATTTCAGTGACGATCCATTTAATCAATTGTGCCGACATCGGACATCGCTAATTCTCGGAATAAACAAATAGACATTAGAGAAAAAATAAAAAAATTCATCCGAAAAACTAAATTTTTCTTAATTTCCGAAATCGAGCTTTGAATAAAAAAAAATATCTGCTCTTTTTTTCCGTTACTTCTAGCTTGTATTAAACACCCAATGGTTCGAATAAAATGATTTATCTGGAAAAATCAATAAGAAAGACAAAAGACACAGATTTTTTTTTTAAACGAACTATCGTACTGTAAATAAAATATGCTGATTAGCTGAGCGTTCTTTTGCATCAAATCTTTTTAGAATCTTAAGGGTAAGATAATAGCTATAAGACGGGAAGATCAGTCAGTATGGGAGAGGAGAGCACCGTTAGCCCCGGCGAACGTTCGTCGCCTCGTCAGATCAGGTGTGAAGGTGATTGTGCAACCCAGCGACCGAAGGGCGTATCCCGCCCAAGTCTACCAGGCGGCCGGCGCTTTGCTACAAGAAGATATCAGCTCAGCTTCCGTTATATTCGGCGTCAAGCAAGTACCCGTGGATCAACTGATACCCAATAAGACATACTGCTTTTTCTCGCATACTATCAAGGCCCAGGAGAGTAATATGCCTCTCTTGGATGCGATCCTAGAGAAAAATATACGTCTCCTGGACTATGAAAAGCTCACGGATGCAAATGGCCAGAGGGTGGTGGCTTTTGGCAAATACGCCGGAGTCGCTGGTATGGTGAACATACTCCACGGTTTAGGTCTTAGATTGCTAGCCTTGGGTCACCATACTCCATTTATGGTGCGTATTTATACTTTAGAAACAATTATAAGTATTTGATTTATGTTGGAGAAGCTTTTCCAATGAATTGAACGTTGACATTTCCATTAAATTCGTTTTTTAAATATTGAATTGATATAAACATTTATATTAAGTTTATATTAAGAATAACGTTTATAAGTTTTCATTTATAAAGATATTAAAATAAGAGTGAGAATAAAATCTTTATTTCGCTCACTCACAAAAATAAAATATAATTATTATAATATATTATATAATATAATAATATATAATATATTATTATAATATATTATATTTTTATTATAAAGAAGATATTTTTTTAAAACCGTAATAATACATTACAGTTTTACTGCTCAAATTTTTATTTATTATTTGTATTTTAGAAGATAACAACAAATTTTGTATCCTTTGTGCTTTCGTGTTAAGAAAAGTTACGATTCCCTTCTACACTTTATTATGCTGGAGAATAACAAACTACGTATGCAAATTTAGAATGATCCATTTCTGTTATCTTTTTGTAAAATTTTATTCAAATTTAGATAAGTGTTATCTGATTCGTAGTATCAGATCATTAAGAAAGCATTAAGAGGTATCTAATCAAAATTTATTTATTCTGTTATCTACGTTCTCCTTCAGTAGTGGAAAAAATAACTATAACAATATAGGTGTGTATTATACTAAGCAATTATCAAGATACATATATAAGCGCGAATCAATAAGATCCTTTAGAAATTATGAATATCTGCATTAATAAATTAATTAATCGCAATAATCGTTTGATTAGCATATCGGACCGGCGCATAATTATCGAGATTCAGCCATGGCACGTCAAGCGATTCGCGGTGCAGGATATGAAATCGCTCTGGGCGCCATGCCGAAGTCGATCGGCCCGTTGACCTTCGTCTTCACGGGCAGCGGTAATGTTAGCCAGGGTGGCCAGGAGGTCTTCCAAGAGCTGCCTCACGAATACGTGCCGCCTGAAATGTTACGGAAAGTCGCCGAACACGGCGGTATGTTGGAATTCACAAACTCGTCGTTCGCGTTTCGCAATTCGTGAAACGTTTTTACCTAAGTAGAACAAGTCTTGATAACGTCAAAATGACGTTAAAATGAAGCATTGATTGAAAAATGATTCATAATAATGTTGGGACCATTTCGATATTATAATGACTTGTGCTCTGCTTGGATTCTCTGCTTGAATATCACTTTTAATCATTGAACCTCTCGCAAACATTGTAATCGTTTGCGCGGATTTTGATTCGAAAATTATCTCTTTTTGTTCTGCTGCCTCGCGATTTTTAAGCAATCTTTAAACTGCAAAATATTACAGCGGCTGTAATATTATTATTGTGGTTTCAATTACATTGACATTTGAAATAAAATAGTTATAATTATTGTATATAATTTTTAAATATAATTGAAAGACATGGTGCAAAAACCGATGAACAGTTCTTGGTGAAAATGTCTTTTAGAGTGAAACTAAAATATTAAATATTCCGTATTGGTATAAAAAACAGACAGTTTCAATAGCTTTGAACAAAATGATGCTATACATATTCATATTTGAATAGTTTTCGTAACATTTCACACAATATACTTTTGATAAAATAGTTTTTTATTAATATTATAAAATTTAAAAACCAACTAGTTTTTAAAAACAAATTAATTTTTAATTATTAAACTTGTTTTTTTTTAATAATTAAATTCTTTGCATATTAAAGAGAAATAGATATTTAGACACAATGAAGAGTTCAGAAAGAATTCTTTTTTTATTCCTAACTTATGAAATGAATTCTCATTTTGTCTTATTTCTGTTCTAAAAGTATTCCTAAAAAGATTCTCAAAAGATTTAATTCACTTTTGTATTTATAAATTTTTTTCAGATTTAAAAAGTATTTTTTTCCTAATCTCTCTTTTTCTATTTCTTAATTGTATATAACAATAAATCGTATTTTGATTTTGCAAATTAAATATTGCTTTTATTAAAGATAACATATACATATACAAATATGTATATAAATATATTTGTACATATTTTTTAATTAATACTTTTGAGACTTTCACAGGTATTTTCTTCAGAGATGCAAAGGATTTGTGGGTATCGTGATTTATTGCTAAGGCATTAGTTTTAGATAGTTTTTAATTTATTTTGAAAGAAATCTTGAGTTTATTTCGAACAGATTACATTAATTCATAAACAACTTAAGAAGATGAATATTTTTTAACAGATCAGTTATTGAGTTATTATGCTATCTGAATTTATTTGAGAGAAAGAATGTTCTAATGCGATCCAATGCAATAATAAAAAATAAATTTTGCATCTCTCATACGATTATAATCTTAATAACTTTGTGATAGAGAGGCATATCTTAATCTCTGCGTCATCACTGTATATATTACTCTTTATTATTTTTTAGTGATAAAACTCTTTGCACAAGGAGTGGAATCTATCATCGTTACATAAAGTAAACAAAAATATTTATCACGGTAATATATCTTATCAATGCTCGGTATTTATATTTTCTTCAAATGGTTCCAGATACGACGAAGATATACGGCTGCGAGGTGCGGCGCAGGCATCACCTGAAGAGGAAGGAGGGCGACGGTTTTGATCCTGAGGAGTACGACCAGCATCCGGAGTTGTACATCTCCACGTTCAGCAAAAAGATAGCACCGTATGCCTCGGTGATTATCAACGGTATATACTGGGCGGTAGATTCGCCGAAGTTGTTGACGATACCGGACGCAAAATATCTTCTCAGGCCCGCTAATACACCATGGCTGCCGATAAGTGTCGGCGCTCCCGCATTGCCGCACAGGATGCTCGGTATTTGCGACATATCCGCGGATCCGGGTGGCAGCATCGAGTACGTGTACTCGTGTTTATAAGGATTCGTCAGAGAGCGAACCCAAATAGATATAAGAGATAATATTAAGTCATAATAATTATAGAATCTTATCATGACGTCATTTGTCAGTTAAAAATAAAGTGATAAGTGACAAATAAGGTCATGTTCATATCCTATGATATTATCATAACTTTTGTACTTTATATATACTTTGAAATATTAAGAAAAACGTAAAAATTTTCGAAGGCTATAAAATTCTATGATAAAGTACATTGTATGAGTTAAAATTGCACTACACATAATTATATGTATCATATAATTTATCATTATTAATTAATAGTTGCAAATTCCTCCAGAAATATAATTTTTAAATAATATGACTATTTATAATTATGTAATAATAATTTATGATAATATCAAAGCACGGACAAGTTGAAAATGAATTTTTTCTAAACGTTTTAAATTAATTAAATAATTATATCATTAATTATTTTTATCATTATTAATATATTATTACATGAATTGTACTTTTTAATTTATTTCTTATTTTCCTTTTAATACAACTAGATTATTACTATTATACAATTATTAATTTTTCATATAAGATTCATGAACGAGTGTACGACAATCGATACACCATTTTGTCTGTACGATGCCGATCGGAACAAGGACACGAAGTCTTTCAAAGGCCCCGGTGTGCTCGTTTGTTCGATTGACAATATGCCCACGCAACTACCGAAAGAAGCAACGGATTTCTTCGGCAATCTTTTATATCCGTATGCTTTAGACATCATACAGTCGGACGCGAAAAAGCCGTTGAATGAGCACAACTTCAGCCCTGCCGTGCATGATGCCATTATCGTGTCCAATGGGAAATTGACGCCTAATTTTGAATACATCCAAGAACTCAGACAAATGAATCAACGGAGTAGGCACAAAGCCGATAACAGAGAACAACAGAGCAAAACGGTAAAACTTTTCGCGTTTCCATCTTTATTGTATTTAGTATCTTTCAAATTAAATAACAATCCGATGTAACGAAAAATTCTGCAATTTGGATTATATTTGCCAAAGATTATATTTGTAAAATTTATTGCAAAATCTTCGTAAAAGAAAGAAAATTGTGGATAAGAATAATTTTTAAATCTATAAATGTGTGCATAAGCATTATATTGATTGTAAAATATAGCAAAAATATTGACGATTTAGAACGAATCTAATAGTCAGAATCTAATAGTAGATTTAAAGCTGTAATGCTAAAATGTACGATATTACGGAATTAAAATTTTTTGTTTGCCTATGCCAACAGGTGGTCGTTCTCGGTGCTGGATATGTCTCCGCACCCTTGGTCGAGTATTTGCACAGGGATAAGAACATAAGGCTGATAGTGGCGTCACAATTGAAGGACGAGGCTGACGCGTTGGCCAATCGATTCCCAGGTGTGGAGCCAGTCTTTCTGAACGTCCTGGATCGTCCTGATACGTTGCACGACGTGATAAAATCGGCGAACGTAGTCGTCTCCCTTCTGCCGTATTCGTTGCACCATGTTATCGCCAAAGCTTGCATAGAAACCAAAAATCATCTAGTAACAGCAAGCTATATGAATAATGACGTCAAGGCATTGCACGAAGAGTAAGTATCAACGAGTTTACTTATCCTAAAATACACCGTCGCGTGTCTCATTCGACATACAACGGATACATTTTAATAAAATTTTACAATTTCTAGAATTATTATGTGAATATTATCTATAATATAATGCTTTTGTTGTTTTTTTGTTGTGATTAGAATCGTGGTGAAAATAAAAAAATCGTATTTTAATAAAGAAAGATCATTTATCGTCACAATACATCAGACATGTTTACTTGAAAGATTAATACCCGTTTCGATGTAATTTAATTTTAATCTCGGGTCAATTAATTCTTCATTTTTTCTAGTTCTACGAATTAAAAAAAAATAAAAAGTAAGCTAAATTGATTAAAGTTAATTTACATTAGAGTAGAAACGTATATAAGTCAAAATTTCATTGTTTTTTGGGGGGGACAGAGCTCAAGAGGCTGGCATCACCGTATTGAATGAAATTGGATTGGATCCGGGCATCGATCACCTTTTGGCAATTGAGTGTTTCGATGATGTGAGACAAGCGGGTGGAAAGATAGAGTCCTTTGTGTCGTGGTGCGGCGGTTTGCCCGCACCGGAGTGTTCCTCTAATCCTCTGAGATATAAATTCAGTTGGTCTCCACGAGGCGTCCTGTTAAATACCTTGTCGCCAGCGAAATATCTTCACGAGGGTCAGGTGAGCCGTTAAAGTATTATATTTATCTCTAAAAAGAATGATTCATATCCTTTATCAAGATAAATAGGATTTATTTAAAAAATAATTTTTTCTTTGCAGGAAGTAGAGATTGCGGGAGGCGGCGATTTGATGTCTACTGTGCAGGATTTGGACTTTCTCCCAGGCTTCGCCTTAGAAGGCTATCCTAATCGCGACAGTACGACGTACAGGGATTACTATGGTTTGCAAAACGCGAATACCGTACTGCGGGGTACGCTCAGGTTCAAGGGATTTTCAGATACCATACTGGGCCTGCAATTGCTCGGTTTAATCGATCCTAATCCGCATCCGATTTTACATCCGAACGGGCCAGACATCACCTGGGTGCGTGCTTTCAGTTTTTTCACATATTCGCGGAATATTTCGAAAACAAGAAAAATATTGATCTATCGCGATTACTCATCGCTTAAATTCCAGCGAGTGTTGGCATGTAATTTGCTTGGTCTGGCGAACGACAACATCTTCTACGGAAACCTGAAGCAGAAATTAGCGGAAAGGATGAACTCATGGGAGCGCGTGAAAGCCATCGAGGAACTAGGTCTCCTGGAAGAGGACCTAGTCTTAAAATTAAACACTCCTCTGGACACGCTTACGCATTATTTATCGAAAAAACTCTCTTTTGAAAAAAACGAGCGCGATCTAGTGATATTGAGGCACAACGTAGGTATACTTTGGCCAGATAACAGAAGAGAATCCAGAGGAATCAACTTGGTGCTTTATGGAGACGCATCTGGACATTCTGCAATGGCGCGTACCGTCGGTTATCCTGCAGCTATTGCTGTCAAGATGATTCTAGATGGTTCGTAATCCTCTTTTGATATTTTCCGTATTATTTGTTCAATTAAGGTAAAATTGTTTTTATTAAAAATTGTCACTTATCGATCACATTTTCTTATCGTGCAAAATAATTTTCGTACCGCAATCATAAGTCAAGAAAAATATAAATGTCTAGATGACTAAATTATTATATAGAAAATATATAAATATATAAATTCTAACAATATACATGTAAGATAAACTAAAAGATAAGAAATACATATAAGATAAACTAAAAAAAAGATAGTAGACAGATTCTGGAAAATTTTCAAAAGTTTCGATATTTAATATTATTTTTGAAAAAAGGATATTTATCTGAATGATTTATAAAAAAATAACAGAACTCTTGATATTAAAAATATAATTTATGATAAAAGTTATTTAATGAGAGCATAATGGCGTGATACTTCATATGTAAAAATTTTTAAATATATTTTATTGAGTTAAAAAATAAAATCAGACTACATTCGGCTACTTTTGAGTTTTCCTCGGCGAATATTCTACATTCTTAGACTAAGGTAGAATTCTTTACTCCAATGCCATTTCTAATCTTTCATCATGATTATAAATTTTAGTGAAGATCAAATTAAAAAGACAAATGGATAAGAATATAAATTCATTTAGAAAAAAACGTAAAAACCGTAGTCACGTTGAAACACGTCAAGAAATAAAATTATAGAACGAGTCGTACGAAAATTATTTTTTATCTTAAATATATAAAATATATATGTGAACTTCTGCGCACAAAGTATCCGATACTCATCTCATTATTCAACTTCATTATAAATTGATTTATATACTAATTATTATATACTAATTTAATTCATACTAATTATTATATACTAATTTAATTATGCTAATTTAATTATATACTAATTTAATTCATAAATTGTAAATCATGTAATATGTATCATAATTGAATATTCAATCAAGTTTATTCCAATGTTTTTATAATAATTTTCCTAATTTTATTTAGGAGAAATTCAACAACGTGGAATGGTGCTGCCTTTTACGCCTGATATATATCGACCTATTCTTAATCGACTGAGAACTGAAGGCGTACAATCTTTCGAGACTTCTAAATGGCTCTGACTGATTTATCACAAACTACTATGACTTTTTTTTCGACTGCATGTACAAATGCCCCTTGCATTGCAAATTATATATATATAGTCGATACATTTTAATTTAATATAATGCATAAAATGAAAAAAAAATTTATTAATTTTATAATTTTATACTTATATCGTAATAAATATAAGTGATTGTAAACATAGTATTACAAATTATTCTAATAAAAAAGTACGAAAAAAATACACACAGCATAAGATACGATTTCGTACATAACGTATGATTTCGAACATGATATAATTCTGAATGTAATAGATTTAAATTCAATTTTCGAAATTTAGGTTCGATTTTTTTCTGTTTGATAGTCTTCATATAATGAGAGGATTTTATCAAATTTGAATCTCAAAAATTAGATTCAAATTTTATTTCGTTCAGAATCGTACCATGTTTGAAACTGCACCATTCTTACTCATCATAATCTCTTTCATTTTTTATATTGTCTTCATTTTATACTTCTACTTCTATTAATCAATTTTTATATCTAAATTTCTTGTATTAAAGCTCGATTTTTTATCTGGTTAATTTGTGTTAAACTTAACTTAATGTTTTATTCCATGATATCATCATAGATGAACCTTATCGAATAAAACATCAGATTAAGCCAAAATAATCAGATAATAAAAAACCGGGCTTAAGTATCTGATGGAAAAGTCAGGAAGATCGGGATTTTTAATTTGATATATTTAACATTTATTGATATACCACCCCAGTGGAAAATCGCTAACAATACAATGATATTTCGCTTATTGCAATCTGTTTTTGTTTCAATAAGTCTAATCGCCTTAAGATATAATTAGAATGATAACACAGGAACACCACTGTCGTCTCTATTCATTACGATTTGATTGAAAACGAATCGATTTTACGCGTTAGAACAATTGGAAAGACTATCGAATTTATTGCGCCAGTAAAGTAATTAACTTGCAGTCGTGATCTGCACATCGTGCGTCTATCTAGCACGACTAATTGATTTGTGTAACAAATTCGATAACATTTTGCAAGAATTAGATAAACCTAGTAACAATGATTTTCATTACTATTTTAAGCGATAAAGTTTGTGGACTAGCTAAATAAGAATACATATAATAAAATGATACACTTGCGATTAATTCATATACATACACATATAATACAATTTAAATTTTTCTGCAATGGCATTATCAGATAGAATCCATTAAAATGAACAAAATTAAATAAATGTCATTAATTTTTAATTAAGTTCATAAAATGTGAAAATAATGATGTTACATCCCAGGAAACATCAAGTTAAGTTGTAATTTCCCATTCAACAGTATAATTGTAATTTAACATGTTATATTTTTTTCATGTTATATTTTATTGTTGAACGGGAAGTTACAACTAACGTGTATGTTACATGTAATTTGCTGGGATATTATGATAAAAACTTTTTCCTGTTTTGTTACAACTTATTTTATCATTTAAAAGCAGTAAATAGTGTTTAAGCTACATTGATATTTAATTCTGAATCTTGTGCGTGACGTATTTGATGTTTGCTCCTCGTTTCTAAAAAACTAAAGTTAAAACTAAAGCACTGTAATTCTTGAACAATTTCTTTTGCATCATACTATAAAACCTATTACTATCACAATGGTAGTTAGACTAATTTCTAATCGGTCTCTGTTTCGCAAATTACTACAAACGTGAACGTGATCATAACTTTTATAAATGATTTCTAATAATCTCTAATCATCTACCTTTATGTAAGGTTTTTTTATAAATTACTGGCAATGACTATAATTTTTACGAAGCATTTACGAGGGCTTTCGAGATGTAAGAGACATTTTCTTTTATAAAATATATTTAATCAGTTACAAGAATATATACAAAGATCCAATCTAATAAATTTTTCGAATGCCCTCATAAAAGAAAGAAAATCATGAATAAGAATAATTTTAAAATTTGTGCAAATGCGTGTGCTGTTTAAAAAGTTGAATAATCTTTAAACGGAAATAAAACATACACACGAGAAAAGAAATTCGACGATTCGTTAAAGTGTTCCAAAAGAAATTCCTATCCTATCTTTAACTAGAGATATTACTTATTGATGTCGTTAATTAGAAACTATGTATGATGATTTACAGATTGGCAGTATGAGATATAATTAATGCATTATTCTGCATAATCACTGTAGTAATGCATTTTGTATTATCACTATAAAGAGTAACAGATTCGAGCCCGAGGAAGGATCTCGCTAATCGATCGTAAGTCTAACTGTGACTTCACTATAAAAAAGTGCTTCCAAGCTCAACAATTGTATCGTTTCTAATATAACCAGTGATATTACGTAACGATTAACTATTTTAATAAACTGCGACATTCTTTTCACGAGCAATATTACGAATGTATTATTTGGAAGCCATCCCGATATTTCGAGCTTCAACGTATTTCTACATTTAAATAAGTGAAACATTCTCTCTACTTTGTTTTCATATATCAATAAAAAATATCACAAATTTTAGAAAATAATAAGTCGGATTATAAAATAAAAATTTAAATAACATCCAAAGTTTTTTTACTTATAATAATTTTCTTTTTTTTTTTTCCTAAACCAATTCAATGAATTTCTTACACGATAAATGATATAATTGAACTGTAGGAGTCATATAATTATTTAGCTTCGTCGTAATGAAACAAGATATATAAATTATGTAACAGTTATATGCATGTTTAATTATAATAGGCGTGATAATTAATGCAAATTCGAACGTTGAAATAATTCGCTCGAATATCAGTGGCCTCCGTCTGATAGATCCTGTCGACTATTTTATGCGCATTTACATGACTATCACGTTTACAACGTCGTTAAACGTACATAATGGGATGGAGACCATCTCCGCGCTCGCTAAAACTGTCCCTCACTTAGTGATTGAGAGAGGAGGAGAGAGATAATAACTAGTAATAATAATACTTCGACAATATTAAAGCCACGCAATTTTTTACAGTATCGTACGATAGATCTAACGTCTCCTAAATCTTAATAAATTGACTAGGTTGTTGCTCAGTTAAATTCATAGCCCCCGCCCCCTTCGATTTTTTTCCCTTCTCTCGTATCTTTTATGGTGATAGGTTCGATTTGTTACACATTCTTTATCCAATCGTCCGATTGTTTTCACAGTCAAGGTCCATCTCAAGCGTACACATCTTCCAAAGCAAAAATCAGCGCTGCATATTAATTAAAGATATGCCTATTAAAACGTATTTGTTAAAATGCACGCAATCGAGCCAGTGATATGACATTACTTTAACACTAGTTTTAAAGATTCGGCACAGGGCTATTGCCCGAAAACATCATTGTGTGAATTAAGTATTAATTTTAATTTATTTTGCAATTAATTATCCTTATTTCTTATACTCTTCATATTAGCTTCGATGGAAATTAATCGTGTTTTAGCCTCTTAAAGTTATATTCTGCAGTCAAAAGATATTTTGCAAATTCGGCGATCCTATCGTTCGTGTGAAAAAATATGAAGTTTCATTAGAACCAATATGATTTCTAAATAATTTGTATATTCGTTTCTATTCTGTTATTTCCAAATGATTTACCATTAACGTATATCCAGTGCTTAATATAATGAAGTTTTATCTTTCTAGGAACATTTCACAATTTATTTCATGAATTTATTACTTAGTATACATAACAGTTAAAAGTAAATTTCAATTAACTTTGCTTTGTATAAGATTATGTTATTCCAATTTATAATTCATAGGCATGTTTTTTAACTATAAAACATCAAACAACGCGCGATCAATTATATTCAAATCAAAATCACGTATCTATGTTCATGAATATTTCTAAGTATTAGTAATTATTTTCATTTTTATATGCTTTTTGAGTATTTTCTTAGGAATTTTTGTGCTTTTCTTTCTTTCAATGAAGAATTGTAATCAGCAAAAATTACTGATTACTACACGAAGAGTGTGTGTAGAGAAACATTTTTGCAAAAATATTTCGTGCCTCGCAAAAAGTAACAAAAATTTATAAAAAATATACGGCATCCCGTGTTTGTACAATTTATGCGCATATAGATATAATCTTCCATTAGGATACGTACAAAAACAAAGAGAGGTGCCAATTTGTGTCCAATGCTTGCTCGTTTGCAATTAAAATAATTTCGAAATAGTGTGGACTGTGGGAAATATAGCAAAAGTCTGCTAGAAAAGTTTCAGCTCAATATTTCAAAACGTATGCCCACGATTCTCGATTTATGTTATAACATTTTACGATGCATATTGAATATCAATCAATATGCTGGCAGAGATATAACGTATAAGTATTTCCCAAAAAACGTATTTAATTATACATATCTCCATGGCTAGCATTACAATATGTATAAATATACATATATTGACGAGACCATAAGAAGATATATATATATATATATAATAAATGCAGTGTATCGCCATCTTCAAATTGAAGTAATCAACGTGATTCCTCTCAGACAAATCTGCGCTTACATTTCGAAGTAGCAGGACGGTATTAATCGCTCCAATTTAAAAACATACGACACGTTTGTGTGTGTGTGCGTGTGTGTGTAATACACATATACATATATATCCTAACGAATATAAATCCTCCGTTAACTTGGCGAGATAATCGCAACGATTTTGCACTGTTGATCGCGCGCGTAAATGTTGCTAGATTTCTTCTTTCATTTTAATTATATCCTCCCAATCGCTTATGAAGGCGCCATTAATGTGGCAACGCTTGCGGAGTATCGAGTGTTCGTCATAAAAGCAATTTATGTACATAAAAAGTAATAATTTATATAGCTTTGTATACAATTTTGTACATTAAATAATTTCTTTCTAATATAAATTAACGCATCGTTAGTTGAAAAAAACTGTTAAAAGAAGTTGTTATGGATCGACCTTTTTTCATTTTTTACAACTTCCTGTAAGCGTTCGCAGATTAATGACTAGCATTGTATGCACGCCTTCATTCCAGGTTCGGTCCTGACACTTAATTGATGGTGATAGCTTCTTGGTTTTTACTAAATACAATCACAAACAATACAGCGGCTCTATATACTCGAGGTACAGCATCTCTACATAAGATTAGTATTGGGAAAACAAAAGAATTATAAAGGGAATTATAAGAGATCAAATTAAAGAAAAAAATAAGAAAAAGAAAGGAAAGGAACTACTATTTTATTCTTTCGTGGAGTCATTTGAATCATGTTTTGTAAATTTTTTCTTTACATCTTCGAATTCAAGGGAAATACTTAAGTACGTCCCTCAAATTCAAAAATGTAATACTAACGTTCAGAATTTTTGTACGATCGAACAATTCAAATTATTCTCACAGGTCTAATCTGGAACAAACAAAAATTTATTTTTTGTAACAATTATTATTATTTTGGTTCTAACGTTTAGTGATGTCCGAGCATGGCCCGAACAGCCAAATCTTCGAACTGATCAATCACCAACCTTAAAATCAACCGTTAATTTCAAACTGTCTGAATTTAAAGCAAAAATTTGAGCTTCATTTTGACTTATTCAAGCGTAATTTGTTTGAATCTCTTGCCTGAGTCTTCATAAGATTTAATATTTAAGTGTTCTCAGTTTCCGATGGCTTATCTACGAGACCCTGTGTCTTATACAGATCCAACATAACTCAAGAGCTTAGCTACCCCGCATTCGACCGCAATAAAATGTAGAACCCATGACGTAAAAAGATCAGGTAAACGCTTTAAATCAGTTTCAAGTAATAACCGACATTCGTGACCAATCAGAAATTGGCCCCAAATTTTAAGTATTGATATAAAGCCGCCATTAGAAATTTCCCTCCAACCAGTCAGAAATTTGTCTCAAATCATCATTATGCGCAATATTACACCTGATCTTTTTACATCCTATAATTTTACATCATAGTAGAATAGAATCTATGGTGGAATCAAGATTCCATTACGATAGAATCTGCGATTTCGCCGTTATTAAGTCGTTGATTAGTCGTTATAGAAACGCACGCGTAATCATAGGGCGTAGCCTAGCAACACGCGTGTTCCTAATTCCTGTGAAAGCCACCGCGGCGAAAGTGCTCGTCCCATCATTCAGCGACGATACTTCCTCCCAAGGAGGAAAACCGCGCGCGATTAATAGTCGCTTCACGACTATTAATCGCAATCAACGACGCGACCAATCAACGACGGTCCTGGACCCAGCTTGATACGAATCATCAACGGTGACAAACAATATTTCCAAAGGGGTACGTGTGGATTGTTATCGCGTTGCGCGCGTTTTTCTGTATAGAGCGTATCGACGAGAGAGAGAGAGAGAGAGAGAGACAGTGTGCATTTTCCGAGAACGACTGAATTTTCCCCAATCGCGCACTTAATCGAATTTATCCTAAAAATTACATGTGTATATATATATATATATATATATATATATATATATATATAAATCGTACCATATTATTATTCTTGTTTACTTAAGTAATAGCTAACTACGGTAGCTTTGGTGTTTCATTGTAATCGATTTTGATAATCCCATAAATCGCCGCTCAGGCTTCCGCTACTTTAGATAGTCTGACGTACGTCCGCACACTCGCACGCCTACGACTCGTAATAACGGATACATTAGAAAATCGATGCTTCACGCACGTACACCTACAACATGTTACACGCTATGAACGCTCACGAAGAGTCCGCAGGCGATCAATATCTCTTGTCAGTGCTTCAATATCGGTGATATATATACGATTGAATGATACGCAGATATTGCGAAACTATATCACTACGTAAGAAAAGAGTGGCGGGAAAATACGGACTGATAAGACTGATAAGACCAAAAGTACTTGCCCGATAGGCAACGGTGTGTACGCTCTGATACAACATCGATGCGAAAGGGGGAAAAGATTGACCATAGATTGAGATAGTTGATATATTGATTTTATTAATAAACAAGTATCGGCCGAAGGGTATGCATTTTGTATAGAAAAATTGACCACACTCTTGTTAGCAGAAATATTGAATGCCTGCGCGGCCCGTTAGAATCGATTGGGTCTAGAAAAGGGCGTACAACGAAGTGTCAACCTACGAACCTACCAACGAAAATACATATGTATGATACCTACGATCGTCAACGATCGTGTGACTAACAATTTAATTGGGGGGGGAGATGCATGGCCACGCCGAAACGTATAAAGCCACCTCTATATAACGTATAGAATGCAAGTCGCAGGTCGCGACTGAAACGTATTTCAGATTATAGATCGCAAGTTACAATACGTAGGACGCGAAAATTGAAGTTCATCCAACTTCCTGCGCCCTGCAGCCTATTATAATTAAAATACATTAAATTAGTTACTAAGTCTTGTGACCTGCGACCTCGTTCTGCGTGGTACACAAGATCCAGCTTTATAGATTGCAGGACGTAGAACGCAGTAAAGTTGGATAAACTTCAACTTCACGTCCTGCGTCCTGCATCCCGCAACCGGAAATACGTCACGCTGCATCTATTTGCGACCTGCGATCCACGTTCTACGTAAATAGAACGGTTTAAATCAATCCTGCCTTATCTTCACGATGCACAATTGTCACGACCACGCGTTCATAATAAATGGTCGTAATCGGAGAATAGAACAAAAATTAACGAATGTAACAATTATGCGGAGTGCTTGAATCAAACGATAGACGATAGAAAAGTCAATTTGCGTGTATTACATTATACAGGGTCTCTAAATCATCTGAGAATCGCTGTCAAGAAACAACGTAATAACGACGAGATGTATTCTGTACGTATAATCGTATGATGCATTTTTCTTTAAACAAATAACATTTTTTTGAATGTAAAATGATAATATACAAGGAGAATTCAGTTCATCTCTTTCAACGCGGAAAATTCTTTTTTAATGCAACCGCACAAAACATTGGGGAAAAAAAATCTATCATTAGGAAGAAGATATATTCAAGTATAGGAGAAAATGTGTTTCCAAATGAATCACACGATCTCCCGTAAGAGTAATGAGAGATGCTCCTGGTAACGCAAAGTCACACGATCGATTTGTTATAATTTTTCGTTTTTAGCACCTACCGTGGAAACAGAATTGTGCAAATAACATGAACGTCTGCAACTGGATGTGACATCCCCTGAGTGATGTATTTTCTTTTTTTTTTTTTTACTAATTTAAAATCCTTGTTCTTGTGTTGTAATTTCCATCTCACAGCCACGCATATAGCACCTTCCCCGCTGTTTCTCCCGTTCCTTCATCATCGTCGTCGTCGTCGTCGTCTGAAAATCCCATAAATTTGGCACAAATTCGTGATACGAAGGGTTCTTTGATCACTGAATCTTCTCGCGACGAATCGTAGAAAGGGAAATCGATCGTATCTTATTCGAACCTCGATCAGCATCTTTTCACTTTCGAAGGCGTCCTTTTCTTAGACACTATGCTTCACAAAGCGCGAGAGATCATAATATAGGAGCTACGCCAGGTACCTATTTCGAGTATTAATATACAGTTTGACCTTAAATCAAGTTCTTGTAACTTCGCTAAAATCATGCCAGAGATCGACGCCAATTGTCGTTTCCATGATTGCCAAAATATCCGGCGATCGTCACGGGATCATGTCCATGTAGATGAAACGGTCTCTTCGTTTTCCATGTGTTGTTATCGAAATGGCAATGGAGTCTTTGCTAAGTTCCGTTCGACGAGATCAAGAACAACATCTTACAACGTATCCTCGTACTGCTTGCGTAACGTTTTGCAGAAAACGAAGAGGCAACAAGATGCTGGAAAATCCGCTCTTCGATTCTACAGATTTAGAATTGCTCGATTGCTATTCTACGTTGCTAGGAGCCGTATTATCGCATTGCCCTAAAAGAAGAAAATTAAAGTATTGAATCATAAGAGGCTTCGATCGAGGAAAAAAAAATTTAAAGAAAATATTAAAAAAAGAAACACAAAAGTTACAACAAAATAAAAATAGAAGCAATATAGAAAGATAAAACAATCAGTTACGTACATTTTAACATTTAGGTAATTCAATTCTTGAGTTGATGAGATAATATTGAAAAAGATTCAACAAAGATATCATTCTCTAAACAAATTTTCGTCGGAAAGAAATAATCTTCAAATTCTACGAGAGATCTATCGTTGGATTGGCGCGCTTCACATTCTCTAATTATTCCTAACATCTTTGATTTTTCATAGAAGGAGAAAATACTCTCAACGGTTTGAAAAAGTATTGGGAAATCTAGCTTTAGATTTACCTTCAACAAAAAAGCGGCGCCTCTGGTTGGTTCCACCAGTGGGCAGCCAGGAGTAGGTAGAGCTCCTGATCCTGGACGGTGTAACCAGGTGGCGGCTGAGAGGGCAGAGGTGGCGGGATAGGCGGCAACAGGGAATAGGACGGCGGCGGCGGCGACGGGGATAAGGATTGTGAGAACGTTGTCGTCGAGAGCGGCGTCGGCGGCGTCGCGGTGACCGCTGCTGGAGGCTCGTCTTTAGCCGGAGATCAAAGCGCGCAGTCGAACATCGCCAGCGACCGTGTGATCACATCGTCCTGCAATCA
This sequence comes from Acromyrmex echinatior, assembly GCF_024713525.1. Classification (NCBI taxonomy): domain Eukaryota; kingdom Metazoa; phylum Arthropoda; class Insecta; order Hymenoptera; family Formicidae; genus Acromyrmex; species Acromyrmex echinatior. Next base: position 13,642,101 of record NC_141853.1, on the reverse strand, counting down.
AGTTCACATCACTGAGAATCACGTTGTTATATTTTTTTTCTTCCAAAAGTTCAGAACTTAGCGCGACGATCGAGACACGCGCGACTTGCCCGGAATATCATTCCGCTATCGACAAAAGCACTGAACGAACTACAAACAAGCTTGCGCAAGTTCCATAAACATCGATTAATCTTCGGTGCCCTTATTTTTGTTTCTTGCATTCGTGCACTGTGAGTTCACGTGCATTTATTGTCAGAGCGTAATTCGTACGTTCCTGTACCTGTGTAGAAAGCCGATATTCACAGTCAGTTCTTATTTTAAGACTGTCTTAAATAATGTCTTATGCTAATATGGCTCCGTGATTGGCTTATACTGCTTATAGTATCTTAAAATTATATTATACTTAAGACGATCTCTTAAATGTAAAAATCAACTATGATAATACTGGTCAATGTACCGCAGAATCGAATACGAGGAATTAGAAATTACAAATATTTTACGGAAAAGTTTCTTGACGACACATGGATATTGATATTGATAAAAACATCTCTACGATGTTATCTTTAATATCGAATGATTCTGCCAAATTAATTCTCAAGACTATAAATGGATAATAAAATCTATACTTCTCAGTGAAATATAAAATCTATTATTTCTACAGAAATACGTAATTCAATAATTAATCATCACGATGTATAACATGGAAAATTACGAGCTCATTCAAAAAAAAGGGAATCGTTCCAAGTCTGGTTGAACTGCGAGTTGAAACTGGCTGAAAGAACACCCGGCAGATCTGGGACATTTTGTATATACGTCTCGGACTTTACATTCATTTATGAAAGGGAGTGCATACAGAGTGTCCCAAGTTCACTATATCTTCTTCTATTCAGATTTTAATTAAACTGAAATTATTATTATAGTCTGATTCATCAATATGGGAGCGTATGACACCCAGATAACAAAGGCATTAAAAAAAAGTCAGTTGTACATCAATCTCAAAGAGTCTACAAGATACTAGATACAAATGGGAGCGACGATAGGGACGCCCTGTATACTTTCCATCTACTACTTGCAGTTATTGCTCGTAGTTTCATGGCCAGACATACCTTCAAACAACTCTCGATAAACTCCTCGATCGTGATAACACCGTCCTGGTTGAGATCGAGTTTCTTGAAGACCCTGTCCAGCTGTTCTCTCGCTTTCCTTTCCTCCTCGGCGTGATGCCGTCTGCCCATGAGCTCGTGGACTGCTGTCACAACTTCGCCCAATTCGCCCCTAGTGATGCAACCATCGCCATTTATGTCGTACAGCTTGAAGGTCCACCTCAGTTTCTCATAAATGCTACCCCGCAGTAGGGTCGACAGCGTTACCAGAAGGTCCTGCAATCCCCGGAATTATCTAAGTCGCGCGACTTTAATACGAAACGCGGTGGAACGACGATGCTTCTCGAGCGTCTGAGCGTCTGTCTACTTTGTGGATTTCATGAAAATTCAAATGAAATTTCACAATTTGACGGACAATGAAGAAATAGTTCGGATGTAAATGAATATTAAAAAAACCAAGACACCAGCGAAGCAGAAAAAAATGTTAATCAATATCTCAAACGAAGCGTTCGTAAGGAAATTTTCAAAGGAAAATTTTGGTTTTGGAAGTTTCAAATTTATATTTTAAGTTTAACTCGGAAACATTATGTGTGTGTATATATATTATAAAATGTATTGGTATATATTATAAAAGTATCCGCGGATACTTTTTAAATGATCTAATATATAGCGTTTTTTTATTAAAAAGACTATTCTGTCCAAAATTCAGCACGATCAAAAAAATTTCTTTCTGGGCTTAAATTGTAAATCGTCTATTTTCATTAACAACTCTAGCCCTTCCGGAAATTTAACATGACAGATCCAACATGACACGACTATAGTTCACGAAGTACTGATTCAGAACGCTTGAATCATCAATATTGCTTACATCTAGCAACTACAGTCACTCGTGGATGTACATTAAAAACAAAACCTGCAATTATACAAAAAAGAATCTTTCTCATCTACATAACACAAAACGTCGACAAGGGAAATTAGTCAAAATAGTATCCGGGTATGTCCGAGTTCACGTCCCACGTGAGTACCGCGTTGACCCATTGAAAGCTTTAATACCGTGTGCTTGATGCTCGGCATCAAGCTGTAGTAATCTCATCTTTGCGGTAGTAATAAATTTTCTCTATGCGCGAATGACCATGCAACATTCGCATGGAATGACGGATGATCAGCGAGATCTCCGTGAGATAGCTTCGTAGGCGCATTTGCCTCTGCATCCGATACATACCAGCGTATCCCGCATTTATCGTAAAAACGATTAATTATTCATCCGATAAACGATCCGCTCAATTGGCGGTAGTCAATCCGACTCCGGCAATCGACGATCGAGCCATTCGCGTGCCGCGTTATTATCGCGAAACATGGATGTGCATCGCCCGCCCGCATAAATGCATCAGTATTTGCCTTCCGTTTGTCGTATAACGCCGAAATTTCCCATCAAGATTCATCGCGCGTCAATGTCGATTGGAGAACTATATCGCAGAAATCGCGGCATAAAATACATAGCAAATTAAGCATGGCTTGAACTACATATGAGCGAAATTAAACTAAACCCGAGTATAGCAGATAATAATGTACTAAATTAAAAATTAATGTATGAATTGTTTCACGGTATAATCAAGTAGAACGTTCATTTATTACTTCGACTCGGAAATTTATTATTATTGTGTAATTAATTGTTAATTTGAATAAATAGCTTCTTTAACTAAAATATATGCTCTTTTTATTGTACTTTCTACACTACACTAACAGAAAAAAGATTGTAATTACTATAATCTAATTTAATTTATACTTATAATATAATTTATACTCATTTTTTTATGCTAATAAGGTTGAAATGAAGGAAAAATATTTATTTATTATCGAAGCCTGTCTGAACTGTCTGAACGGTAGCATTTCGGTTTTCCGGAAATTATCGCAGGACAAATCTGGGTTAAGTCTAAAACTTTAAATAGGACCGTATAAGTTGAGGATAAATCTGATTTATCACAGGGTTTGATCATAAAAATTTTAATTTCAAACCTCCAATAATAACTTTTTGATATGCAAACGGATGACTCATAATTTGTGACATTTTTCTCGTAATGTTAATTTCTCGTGATATTTAAAAAAGGTTTAAATAAAAGTTGTTTGTTTTTAAATCTATTATTGGATAAATTAAAAAACAAATAATTTATCAGTATGCTCCTGATAAAGTGAATGGCAAGGTTCACGAAACGTCAGCATTAATAATGGATCATGACACGGCGATAACTCGCAAAACCTCTGACATCTTTAAAACAATTTTTGCTTAAACCTTTTATCTACATTATATCACGTACAGTTTACGAGAACAATAAGAAAATGTCACAAATTATAAGTCATCTATTTATCCAAATATGATTGAAAGTCTAAATTGATATCGTAGGATGCAAAGTTAACCAAATATCCTTGATATTCTATTAGGTGTTGGAATTAATTCGTAGCGTTTTTAATGAAAGAATGTTATTTATTTCACATGAGCATTAAAAAATACATTAATGAAAGTACTTCCCATCACTTGTAAAACGCTACGAATTAATTCCAACACCTAATATTATACCAATCATTATACGATCTGGTTATAATTGTAAAATACAATGTAAAATATGTTACATTACAAATGTTACATTACAAATGTTACATCTATGAATAGAAAATAGCAACTAATATGTATGCTACATGTAACATATATTAGTTGTACGTTAGTCATATGTTATACAACAGTTAGACATATATCTGTGCTGAGTATATTATATTATAGCAGTATAAAAATGGAGCTCCTAATTATTTTACCATGCAATTGTACATATAATCATAAATAAAAAAAAACAAAACTTTTCTCTCAAAGTACAAGATATATTTTGTCTACTTTTGTCTCCAATCAATTAAGTATTTAAATAAATAAAATTTAAGAACTTTTAAGTAATTGCTTTCTTTCATCAATACATGTACACGCGTTTAAGAGATTATCACAGGAAAATTATCGCGCATAAATGATGCGCGACATATTTCAAGACGAGGATACATGTCGCACGCTGTCATTCGAAAGCAAAAGTATACACTAGCGTCATATCAAATTAAAATTAATAAAAAGAGATGTTACATGAGAGAAAGATAGAGAGACTTAATTACCCTGAAGCTGATGGCCCCGTTGCAATTAACGTCGAAGGCCTTGAACACGTAGTGGGCGTAGAGACTGGAGTCTGCAATTCGCATGAGGGATGGCCATTAACTAATTACGCAAAAACGTGGACTGTTATTTAATTGGAACTCACTGCCGTGCGGGAAGAATTTCGCGTAAATGTCCTTGAACGAGTCCTCGTGCACTACTCCCTCGGGACACTCCTGGAATAAAAGAAAAACAAAAAAAGACCGTGAAAAACGATCATACTCAGTTCCGCGAGAGTTTTATCAGAGCGAGATTAAGCGACGCTCTATGTATATGTACGTATATATTTTCCGGTGATCATTTCTTCGAGCGAGCAATGCTATATTTTTCTGTGGCTTGAAAATATGTGCTGGTGAGACACCGATGACTCGTTCGTCCATCAATAAAGCACAGAATAACATTCGTTTGCTTTAATATCGTGACAGTAGTAGACGCGAAACAGTTGATAAAACCAATTGCGTAGGTAACAGTTTTATTTTTATCGATCCACACATTTTCCCTCGTATATCCCTCGTAAGAAATAGCAAATCGAAACTATGAACGTATCGTAAATCATCTACGATAACGTTTCGCAAACTATCGTGAAGTAACTCTCATGTTTTTCATCTTTGTGCAGAAGCAGACGGGAACAATGAGGATCCCGCACACGATATCGAAGAACGTTGTAGCTGCGTACAGGTAAAATAAAATAGAATAAATAAGTTCCTCTCGCAACGCCTTCTCTTATCTCACCTCGTATATATCCTGATTTCCATATATACGCGCAAATCGAATTTTCCTTGAATAAAGGCATTCTTCGAAAGATGTTCTTTTAAAGTATCCTTTTTAAAGCAATTTAATTTCGCGACAACGCGAAGTATCCGCAAAGAATCGCGTCACGGATCCGCGGCAATCCCCGAAATAGATCTTCGCGATATCTTTACAGAGATACGCAAATAATATTGGTTTCACTCATTTAATATACGTGGTATTTATCTTGGCAAATTGATTCGCAGATGCTCGCCGGAAACCTTACTGTTACCGGAGGAGCAAGGAAGGACGCTTCGGGCGGAAGACGCCTCGTGGGACGACGATTTAATCCCCGATTTAAAAATTCTTGCGCTTCGTACCATAGTTTCGACCTGGAAGGATAATCCTATTCTGGAGGATCTGCCGACATGCGTCGACAGGGATGTACTGCTGGAAACACTACCGACTGATCTACCCTTCGAGTTGACGATACCGAGAATCGAGGGCGAGTTTTATTGGGAACGCGCGGCCAAGGACAGGTAAGACGAACCACTTATCGATTCTCGATTACGTGAAATATTATTACGTAATAGCATACTATCGAATGCAATACTATCGTGTACTTTATAACGAAATTGCGCATTAATCGTGGCTGAATAATAGTTAACTTTATTTGACATTAATTGACGGTAATTTCTGATCTTACAAAATTGAAAAAAACAACTATGCAAATATAATCTAGAAGATTGTAAGTAAAAAGTCAAAAAATTTCAGAGTTAATTTTTCTGTCACATCTAATTAGAAGATTCAATTTAAAACTGAGCATTCGCCTCATACGACAGCAATAGAGAATTAAAATTGTGATAGCTGATGTATAAAAAAAAAACGTGTCCTTTATTATTTTCTACAAAACAACATAGAAGGGAACACTTGGATCTCTTTCTTTGTTAGTCTAATCTCTCATCTTAATTGATTGACTTTGATGGTATTTTAAATTTTAATTATGTTTAATTAATTTTTTAATTTCATTTTAACTTCCATTTATCTTACGAAAATATTTCTGTCTATAAAGGATATATTTATCCGTTAAAATACCAATGATTTCATGTAGACAGATTACGAATGCTTTTAAAACGTGTAATCAATTGATATTAAAATGTTTGCGTAAACAATTTGTGTACAATTTAACTTTCTCTTATCATCACAGGTGGGAGTACAACAATCCAAGCGAGCATGGGAACTCATGGCGGCGATTATATTGCGAACGCCACTTAGCCGAATATCTGGAAACTTTGCCGGCGAGCTACTTCGAGTCTCAAAGAGAAGAATGTGAGAAATTGATGGCTCTCGTAAAGAACCATATACACGTCATAAGGCTTCGTTCTCTCGTGCCGACCAAGTAAGGCGTACATTAAACCCTACATTACTTTTTGTACGTGACAAAAATTAATCAAGACAAATAGAAGGAACTTGTACCCGGGGGGGAAAGCTTTTTCGCTTTTTTTACAAACTTAATGCAAATTTATTATACGCCCGGTAAACGGGTATTATAAGGTGACTCAATTTGGTAAGTTTACAGGGTTTAAACTGTAAGAGGTTGGTTCTTAAAATAATAAAAAAAAAAATAGATATAAATGTTCTCGAAATTTCGAAAAAATAGCTTTGAAGAATTAGAGAATTACGAATCTATTCTAAGTTTTTAATATAATATTTGTAATAAGATTACGCATCTAATATAGCCTGCTTACAATCTGTAAGCAATAGCTACATTACATACATATAGTTAAATCTTCACTGCACCCATCTGAATATGTCTTATATTTTCAATTAATATTCGCGCGAAGATCCTTCAGATTTTCCATTTTGAATTTGATCATCAGTTTTCAGCAAAAATCGCAACAATTTTTGCTGAAAACTTTTAGGTGCATCATATTGGATAAAGTTACCTTGTAATTTTAATTGTTTAATGAATATAACTTCATGTTAAAATTAGACAGAAGTTCTCGTTAATGAGATACTGTATAAAAATTTGCAAAATCTTACGGAAAATACGAAAAATGGATTTATTCACGAGTTCATGTAGCAGGTACAAGTACAGTAGATGTATTGTGTAACGCTAGCGTTTGAGCAGACCTTGCACTGCTTCGCGCACTCCATACAGAAATCCACAGTATTTACGCCGAGACCGAGAACACATCGGAAAATTATTATTAGAGCCGGTCAGTTTGTCGGCTAAAATCGTAAGTGCTTGCACTTGAAGATCCAAGGAGTACGATGGACTCGCGGCGTAAATATCGCACGAAAGCGTGGCGGCCGGTTCTATAATTGGCCAGAGTATCTAGGAGGCTGGAAAATCGCGAATACAGAGTTTCAAATTCCTTCATAATTTTCGTTATCGCGATATTATATGCGTGCAATTATTTTATGTCTTCTGTAGTCTTCGTTTGATTCTATTTCTACGACACCGAATAAGTCTATACACACTGTTAAATTCATGTCAAATTATATTATAATTCGAGTCATTTTTCTTATCATTCATATTATTCTCAGAGATCTCTCGTCATTGCTCCTACTCGATAAGTCATTAATTTATCTAAAATGGAGTTAAATAATTTCATTCAAGAAATGTATTAAATTTAATTCAAATTTACTTCATTATTCACTAAGTGCATATACGTTAATATAAATGCTGTTTACTTTTAAACTTAGCAATTCGATCATAGAAATGAGTTGATTAGATGTGGTTGTTTTCTATTAAAACAATATATTTTGATATACTTGGAAGTTAAAAATAATAAAATGTTATTTAACTTAAGAAATTGGTTTAAATTGTAAAAGCCTCGTTCTAATGACTTTGCCAGTGGTTTGGGCTTCACCCAACAGTTCGTCCAACCAGTTAACATTACTTTCATTCACACCTTTACATCAAATTTATAACTGTACGTTCTTCGTATAATCGATCATTCAAGAGAACACGTGCAAATTCAGCTGCGCCAAGTCGAAATCACGACGGCAGAGGCAGGTATATGGCAAATATACTCGCGAGCGAATAAACTTTGTTAATGTATTAAAGTTTCTAATTATATACGAGGGAGAAGACATGCACGCTATCGAATTACCGAAATAATTTCGTATGAATTTTAGAACGGTGTAAATTTTTGCGAAATCGCGGCCAAGCTATGTATGATAGTATGACTATACCTATCAATAGGAAATAATCAATATCAATAGGAAATAATAGTCCTATCAATAGGACTATACTCAACCAATAGGAAATAAAGATAAGTTCGAAGCTAAATCTTTAGTAGGTAAATATTTCGGTATGAACGTATACATGTATTACGTATCAAATTCTGCCAAACTGCTCGCTGAATCAATTTGTTTTTGACACGCTATACCGACAGAATTGCAATAATATCACAAAAATTAAATTGCCTAACAATTTAATAATTTGATGCTCATAAGCATCTTAGAAATATTTGGCAGAATTTGATTGATATGTAGTATATAAATTCACATCAAATTATTGAAGCACTAAAGATCTAGCTTCCATTATGGACTTTTGAAAGTAATACAAACTATGACAAGGGGACGTAAGCAAAACCTCTCTTCTGACAAGTCTGTTTTTGCAAGCGTAATACAAAAACATTGCAATCATACAAATATATACGATAAAAATATTAAGGCAAATGATTGACGTGCAGTTCGTATAAATTGGAAATTGTAAAATTCATGCAAATGGATTATTAGATACTGATCCTTTTCTTTTGATAAAACCTTTGATTTTTTTTCGCTTATTTGTATTAATCACATATCGATCAATTTTTCATTACTAAAAATATTAATATTTTTATAAATATTTTCACAAATATATATATATTATATATATATCTTTAATTAAAAATTAATATGAGAATATACATGCATAAATATTTCTAAATGATATTGTGCATAATAACGACAATAAATTTGCAAAAGCTCTGAAAACTTTTCCTGAGTCATTTAATTTCGCATGGGAATGCACATGCACAATTTTTGGAGCAATTTCAAAAAGTGCCGATATACTTTTCATGGACACACATTGTAAGAGGAATTGTTAACATTGTTCCAGTTCCATTTCATTTGCAACTCTTTTAAGGCCGCATTATAAAATGTTGTTGAGAATGGAACTGTAAAAAATGGCTGTTTAAAAAGTAAAGAAGCAAATTTACACAGTTACAGTCAGCAGGAGATGGTCCCTTACTGCTGATGGTTGTAATGAAATTGGAACAGGTAAACGTGAGGGCGGTAAAAAGAGTCGTGCGATCACGTTTGCAAAATTAATCCTAGGCGAAACGAGCAGAATGGTTTCGCCTGTATTGTTCTCGTACAAGAAAAAAAAGAGAATTAATTAACTTCCACAATGTGAATTTTGCAGTATTATTAATGCGGAAAAAGTAAAAGTCTTATTATATGGCACGATTCTATGAACTTTAAAAAGTTCACAAGATGAAATTTTCATTTCCTGACTGAACTTATTACAAATGGAAATATGAAAAGTCATTTGTGCAAGTCAAAATAACTGTGTTTTCTGACATACACGTTCAAATTTTATACAAGAAGCTTCCGCAAGTATATTTGGCAGATTTGCTTAAACGTATGTCAGCCTTAGCCATCTAATTTTATATGAAAATGCATTACGAAAATTTGAGTCGATAAAAAACAGACTATCGGGTCTCTTTAAACGTCTCATTGGAAACAATACACTTGTATATAGTGTATTCAATCCAATTCAATTGCTTATAATTTTCATAAAAATAAATATATTGTAAACAATATTGTTTTCAATTAAAACGTCAGATGTTAAGAAATATAATAGAACTGAATATGCACCGAAAAGGTGTTTAAGAATTAATAATGTTACTTTCACATATTTTAAAGATGAACGTCTGAGATGAATTCATTCGCATACTAGTTAGTAGTCAGACATCTCTCATTCAGACGAAGAGAGATGTCTGAAAAAATGCACGATAAGATACTAGGCATTTGCATAAAAGTGTTCTTAGAGCTCTCTTTGTGAATGTTGCTCTTGCGATTACTGATAATTTCAAAAGTGTGCTAAGTTGAATCAAGGAAGCGTTATCATTCCGCGATGGCAACCGCTACGGGTCTTAATTTAAAAATCATAGTCTCATTTAATTAAGAAGCAACGAGAAAGAGAAAGCTTGGAGAAGGTAATTCTCTCATATCACACTGGGCTGCTCCCTTTCCAAGCAATCCGTAAATCCGCTGTAAGATTTATCTTTACTTTTATTCGGATTACGGAAAGAGCCTTTTACCGTAATCCGTCGGCTTTATCTATTTCTTTTAATATCACATTATTTATTAAACAATTAATATTAACAATAAATATTTAATTTATTAAATTATAATGATCTTTATTATAAAAATTTTTGACGTATGAAAATTTTCTTTTTTCAATCTCATTGTCTCAATAATTTAACAAAACTATATAAATATTGATTAATAATTTTTAAAATATATGATCAGCAATAGTAATGTTTAAATATGCACATTTCTTTACATAAAAATATATATTTTTTAGAAATAAATATTTATTCAAATTTTTCGATTTAAAAACGTTATTTTAACTCTTTCGTTTTTATTTATATAACCACGTATGAACTGTTATGAACTATAAGATAAAATTATATATTTATATTTTTTTCGCATCTGTGAATATATATATAAGCTTCTTACAGTTTTATATAGCTAGACTTAAAACTTCTCTAATAACTTTATAATGTCAATTATTAGCTGCAATTTTTATACGTTTTTAAAATGTCAAAATATTTTTACAAATTTCTTGTTCATTACGTAATAGGCATAAAAATATTTTTAGCTAAATAACTTAGAATTGAAAGAATGAAGTATCACTTAACTTTCAATGTTAAATTATCTACGACAAATGCAATCATATGGCTGTACACTAATTAATACACGTAAACTGTCAGTATCATCTTTCAATGCATGTGCAAATTTATTATTCGGAATTCTATTTCGTATATCAATTTAGCACATCCAACATATCTAACATATATCTGGCAGTTAATATGACCCGGCGCGTATACGCGTTCTTCAATTATTCACAGCGACTAGCATGTAACTAGGCCTCTACATACGCGATGCAGTTTGTGCAACGTAATCCATCGTCCAATATTGATCAGAGCCACGACTCACTCAAATACATCAACTGTTTCGCGGATAAACCGTTAAGTAACAATCCCAACTAATTTTTTTATCCGCGCGTGGATTTCTCTGTAATATACGTTACCAAAGATAAAATATTTTTTTTTACATTAAAAAATTAGTATCTCGTCGCGAATCAATGATAGTACGGATATAATACGAAAAATTGCAATATATGTGTATATGAAAAAGATAAAAAATATATGCATAAAGTTGGAATTAAAATGGAAAAACTTGCAAAACAAAATTTTTTTATCCTTACATTCGTAGCATTTCACAATATTTTGTTCGAAGCGAATGCAATTAAAATAAAAATAAAAAATTTGATTTTATATATTTCTACATTTTTTAAACTTTATTAATTAAGTTTATAATTAAATATGTTATTATCAAGCTTCGCTTGTGTGTGTGTGTGTATAAAGCTTAGTTTTATCACGCATAAACGCGTAATTAATTTCTAAAAGATATTGCTTTTGACTTTTAATTAACCGATGATATTGAATAAAAATCAATTATCGACAAAACGGCGTTTTTCATATATGTGGTTTGAATACGGCTTCCAGAAAGCAGATAAAGCAAGCTGAGGAGAATGATGAATTAGAAGAAGACATCGTGCATCACATTCCCATGGCTGTTATACTTCCACAATTCCCGAATCTCACCGAGATTTATCTCAACTTCGGTATGATCTACATGAATGACGGTTTCGAGTGGCGAGATTTCAAGTGAGTCGGAAGTTTTCAGTGAGCGTAAAGATGAAGAGAATCCTAGCGTTAAATGATTGATAAAATATTCATCATTCGTACAGATTTTCGTTGGAGGATTGTTTAAGTCTAGGGGAAGGAATTAAAGCCAGCCCGAAATTGAAGAAATTCAGTCTAACTCGGAGCAACTTGGATCAGCCCCGAGTCGCTGCTATTCTTCAAGGGATGATATCGAACGATAACGTTAGTCAATATATCTTCATTATGTGACTAAAAGCAGATCATATTATTTTCGATTAAGAACTTAAAAAAGTGCAACTAAAAGTACAACTTTGCTAAAAGATACGCTAACATCGTGACTGCGTAAGCACTATACGCTTTAATGCTTTCTAACAATAAAACGATAAAATATAGCAGTATCTGCTAAATATTATTCCTGTAATATCTACATATAAAAACAGCTTAGCTGTTTTTATTACTACTACAAAGTTATATATGTAGATAGTGTAACGTATTACAAATAGAGAGTGTAGTGTATCTAGTATACTTCGTAGTAACTTTTTAATGGTGTTATAATGGTGGTCATCTGTGATCGACGATATTAAAATTTTTTTAAACGCTTGTAAAAAATAAATACAATCTGCAATAATATATAATTTTACATGGAACAATTAACATGGAAAATAAAAAACATATAAAATAAAAAATACGTTATTTAACACAGTACTTAGTATAGTATATAATAATCATGTTACATATCTTTTCAGTCTTTGCTTGCAGTAATAAAAATTTTACTATATCGTACACGATAATGACATACAAAATTCGCTCGACAGGCAACATGTTAACGAAGAATTTTATCGCTGCATACAATATTATCTCAATTATTCTCGGATGCAGATCGAGGAATTGGATCTGTCGCATTGCAAGTTGATGGATAACGGTGCATACGCGGTGGGCGAATTTCTGTCGAGCCACCAGAAACTGAAGATTCTGCATTTGGCAAATAACAATATAGGACCGAATGGAGTTGCCGGTATCGTTTATGGATTAATAAAAGCTAGCTCGACGGCTCTAAAACATTTGGATTTCCGATTGAATCCTTTGCAAATTGAAGGAACTCATCACATATGCGCTCGTAAGTTTAACATATTATAGTATCGTTTTTCCTTGATAATATCAAAAGCAAACAAAACTCACATTCCTCACATTCTGTCCAGATATTAAATTGTATTTTTATTATTTCAAATTTTATTTAATATGATTTTCTGATAAACTAATAATAAGATTAATGTGTAAACTGTTTCTTTCTATATCCTAAGATCTAATTTTTGCATGATGAAGAAATTGACGAGTTTTTAAAGAAATATTTAAAGATGTCGAAAACTTTCTTCAAAATATATTAAAATTCATTGTGAGATATATATATCTTTTAACTTATGGAGTAAATGATTTCACAAACAATTCTCTCTCTCTCTCTCTCTCTCTCTCTCTCTCTCTCTCTCTCTCTCTCTCCTTTTTTCTTTTTCTCTCTCTTTCTTTAATTTGGAATGAGCTATCAAGATAAATAATTCTTTATTTGTTTGGAAAAATGCAGCGCTACTCTGGAGATTATCCAATGGTGTTTTCTACAGAATTCAGTATCCGAGTAATATAAAGCTCGTCGAGATAAATTGAAATTTAATGTTGCGTGCAGTACTACTTTATTCCGGGCACTATACGGATGTGTTGCATTTTCGTCGAATAATGGAAATATCACGAATTTCGTATTCCTAGCATTGTTTTCTCTTTCAAAAAGTTTTTTTTTCTAAATTTATCAATATACATATATAGGTATTAGGTATTGGAATTAATTCGTAGCGTTTTTTAATGAAAGAATGTTATTTATTTCACATGAGCATTAAAAAATACGTTAATGAAAGTACTTCCCATCACTTGTAAAACGCTACGAATTAATTCCAACACCTAATATATACAGATCAATAACAAAATTGAAATAAAGATTTTGTCGTACTTAGATTTTCTGTATTTCTGAATATATAATATAATTTTTATGACGTTTAATGAATACTAGTGAAAGAGATTTCCCTCCCCCCCTTTCTCTCTCTCTGCTCTAAAATACTAAACGCACTATCTATCTATCTCTCTCTACGAAGAAAATAATAGAATTTACTTCTCTAAATATCTCTGCCAAAATCGTCTGAGTTAATAATGTTTTATTGTCCAAAAACTCTTAAAAATACGAAAATGTGCATCTAAAGCTAAAATATTAAGATTAAAAGATGTCATTATCTTGAATTTTATTTTAAAATATCGCGTATAATTGTCTTAATGGACCGAATGAAAGCTATAATGCATGACCTCGCTGCACGAAGCCGCACTGCTTACTACTAATTTTCAAAAACTGAATGCACAAAATTCCATGTAATCTCAAATATTAGCATAGTAAAAAAAGAAGAATATAATCGACTCGCAAGTCGAAAGTGTGGCATAAGCAGCACGCTAAATTATTTAAATAAATGCAAGCTGAATAGCAGATCGTGGCATGCGCGTGCATACAAATAGGATGTTACAACACGTATAGAACGTGACTAAAATTCCCATATAAAAATACATGATAGAGCAATAACACCTATTACAGATACAAAATCACTGCAATTTTTCGAGGATATGTTCTCAGATATACATACATACTCATTATAAAATAATAGCCCAGTTTTTTTTTTACGTTTATGAATAAAAAATTCTAGAAAATAGGTTGCCAATCTTCGACCCTGATCATTTCTTTAGATGTAAAATTTTGTTTAATGCTTAGATTATCTGAAAAATCATGTAAACAGAAAATATCAGAAATGACAGAATATATCGTTTTATTACTTTAACGCAGAATATATGTTACGCAAGGTAGAATTTAACATTATAAATAGTGATTACTTCGAGAATAGTTTTATTTTCATAATCTATTTATACATATATGTATATTTTTATATTTACTTATAATAATTATAATAAATTTTTTGCAAAAATATCGTTCATTTATAAGAGATTTTTATTTATGCCTTGTTAATTAATTTATCATTTTCAGTCCTGATAAGAAACAAAACTTTGGAAACATTGAATATCAGTGGCTGCGAATTAGGTCCGGAAGAAGGTATAGCGTTGGCCGATGTACTGTCTTCCGGTTGCGTGGAACTCGAAACCTTATCTCTCGATGTATCAAACAATAATTTTGGATTTACCGGTATTAATAACAGTGAATTATTTTATATAAAATCTATATGCTTTCGTTCTTAATTTGAAAAAAAAAATAGAAACATTTAAAAAAAAAAATTCTCGAAAAATTTCTAAAGTCATATGTGGAACGATCAAGATAACTGCGTAAAAAGATAATAACAATGAATGCAAAGAGCCCAAAAAATGTTAAGGGCCATCAATTATTTTTATCGTTGGATAATCGTTGCGCAATTATCTTAATGCTTGCAGTCCTCGAAAGATTTGTGCTCTGGTGAAAAAACTATGAAATTTGTTCCAGCTGGAGAGTCATTTGAGGCGGCCGTGGGTTCAAACCCGTATATTATCTACTTGAATGGTCGAATGTGCAATTTCTCGAAAGAATCGGAGTACTCGATCATCGAGAGCGCACGCAGGTGAAACCCATGATTATCGATTACGAGAAATAAAATGTTTCACTTTTTTTTTTACATTTATTTAATTTTCGAGCAGCCTGCTCTTTCTAACGTGCAGCACCATTTCACTTTGGTTACTTTTTCTATTTCTACATGTGGCGTGCTCAAGACAAGACATACTATAATTTTAATAAATCTGCAGAGAACAATCGAAAAATAGTGCGCAGTCCGTCGGAGATCTCTAAATTTCCATCGTATTTTCGTAATGCTTGACTTTATTGGGTTATTTTAGGCAAACTTCCACGTTCGGTCCGTGTATTCGCTCGTACGTACGTCGCGATTTATTAAGACAGGCAAAAGGATTGTTATGTTCTCGAGAGAATTCACGATTTCCACTATTCTCGTGACATAATTTTCACGCGCTCGAAATTTATATTAATTTCCAACTGCTTCTTCGTGTTTATATCGTGAATTTTCATGCAGCACGTCTCGGAGAGATTACATAATTTCTCTTGAGATTCTTCAAAATGTGAATTAAAATACATCCTGATAATTAATATGTCATAATCAAATGGCACTCGAATAGAATTTTTATTAGCAAAAAACATTCAGTATTTTATCCAATTTTCATTTTACGAGAATTGCAAGAGACGGGTGACGACAATTCCTCCAACATTTCGATTACCTCTTCCAGTCAATACTGTCACGAGATAACCACTCTGGAGTTCTGGATTGCTTGCAGGCTGCGTTTGCAAACCTCATTATGCTCGAAAGGGCAACACGATCGCCGTCAGAACAGAATAGATGTGTTGTCAACTTCGGGTGCAAGCAGTTCGACAAAGGCGACGAATCTTGTCGTGCTTGGCCGCACGCCAAGCCGTTGTACGAAGACAACTTTCTTTCTTAATAGAACAACGATGTCTCGTCGTATCGGGAGTCGTTAATCGACATCGTTAAATCGCGAGAGCGATTGATTGTCGATAGCAGAGAATCGCAAACCGTTTGGCGTCCTCGCTTGCGTGTATATAAATGTAAGAGAGAGTCTCTTCTTGCTCGCTGTTAAACTCAGTTGTTACACGTCTATTTAGCGCGCCTCGTTTCCAGTCCAGCACTAATTTAGTCAATCGATTTATCCGTTTTTCCCTCTTTTTTTTTACGAACGCACACGCGGTATCCCTTCTTCTCTCTCTCTCTTTCTTTCTTTGTCTCTCTTATTACACCGATCTCCCGTTGATCGCGTCTTCCATGCACCTTTGACCTATTGACTTCGTTGTTCACGTGCTGCGTAATATAAGCGTATCAAGGATCCTCACTTATGAATACGTGGCGGCCCTGAGAACTGATTGCACATATGAGATGCGCAATTCCATGCCCTCAAGACAATCGCCCAACGATAATTATACATGTATTGTATGTCAAGAATTTAACATGAGAATGGTCGAAATTATTATGTCTCGTCTATATAATATAAATACATCTGTCTTACCTTTAAAAACATTTAATCATTGCACAATATAAATTTTATAATTACTTTAATGTAAAATGTTTTTTATAAATGTCTTTTATAAATAATCATAAAATAATTCTAAATTTTCAATCAATTAATTTTTGCACATCAACGATATACTTATACAAGTCTATCTGAAAATGCATACTTTATTTAAAAAACAAAATATTCTTTTTTTTTTTTAAATCATATCTTCTATAATAACGTTACGTCTATCTTAAATTTTGTTTATTAAAAGACTTAGTGAATATTGAAAGCTTAATTGTTTTTGAGATATAAACACTTTTATGTTAGCATCAAGAATGACTTGTGGTTCTACATATTATATTTGGTGATTACAATAATTGCCGGTAAAATCTTCTATATTAAATATATGTACGAAAGGATATTAAGATGAACATCATGCAAGACGTAGAAGCCATTCATAATGCTAACATACAAAAATATTTATATGTCAGAGAAACAATTAAGTTTCCGATTTATGTTCATTAAGGTTTTTTTACTCGGTATGATGATGGGATACAATGAGGAGCAAAAATGAGTTCCTTTATCGGTGTAGCTTATAGGTGTAGTGTTTCTATAATACTATTGAATAGTAAGATTAATACGTGCGATGATGACGCACGAATGGCGCGCTCATCTCTACCTATATATAGCTACACCAGAAAAGAAACTCATTTTTGTTTCTCATTGTGCTATACTACATAAATGCTAAATGGTTTTCTTGAACACCCTGTAAATATATCACAAAAATAGTAAATATGATTTATGATAAATCTGTTAATAAAATGGTCGTACTGATATTTTAAAAGAACTGAGACGATCATTGTTATCGCGAAATTACACTTCGACATATTATATTTCCGTTTCTATAATCGTGAGACGTAAAACTTTACTTCAACAACTTAGTATTGTGCGCGTTTATTTTCTGCTGGGCGTATTTTTCAATTTATTTTATCGCAATGAGTTATTGCTTCACGGTTGCCGTTATAAATGTTTGTAACGTCCACGTTTACGCAGGAATAAACAAAACATAAAAAAGGAGAAGAGTAAAACAGCGTTTTCTCAAAGCAACGATGTCTATAATTCACCCAGTGCCAAGAATTTGCAACAACAGCCGGAAGTTAAGTTCTTATTCCCAGAACCAAAGGATATCGTGTAACATTTTTCTGGCAGATAAATCGGTGACGATAAAAGTTAGTAGTGTATTACTTTATACATTATTGCTTCATTTTAACCCATGCATTAAATACGTAGCATTATATGATACATAAACGTATCATCAACCCAATATATAAGAACATCACGAACTTTTTATCGCGCTTTTTAGTTAACTTTAGAGGATCGTGTACATATTTTTGTAAATGCGAATTATATACTAGGGCTAATATTCATTGTCCGTGCTTATATTTAAGACCATCTTAAGTACAGTATTAAAATATCGTAAACTGAAGCCATATTAGCATCTTAACCCATCAAGTCTTAAAAGATATCCATATGCACTTTTCTATTTTAAATTCTTGTAACTCGAGTGCTAATAAAAGTTTTTAGATTGCAATTGATATTTAGTGGCAAAAAGAGTTACTTTCTGAAAATCTAATCACCGATGGTATGAGAAAAAAAGAAAGATGGAGGTAAAAAAAAACTCTTATCTTTTTATCGACAAAGATTCAATCAATAAATGATTTCATTTATCTTTTTGAGTAGAATATATCAGTCAAATAATAATTATATCAATTTCTTCTATTCAACTTGAATAATCTGATAGTACAATTATTAAAATATACGATTAACACTTGAAATAAGAACAAACTATGAATACCTAAGTCTCTCTAATACCTTTCAATTTTTTGTGTCTATATATCGAGTATTTTTTATTTAAAAGTATTACTTTGTATTACTTTTTATTTAGAGTATACTTATTGTTTACGTATCAACGTCGTGTTGGAAATGTTTCAATTTGAAATTTCAAATTTTATCACGTTCATATCTCAGGTTTAAAAATGATACGCAATAATATTCAAGGCGATATTTAAGAGCAATATTAAATTTAATTAATCACATTACAGAAATTACAAATGAGCAAGAGAAGATAAAATCAATCCTCAAAGTTCAACATTCAAGTGGCCTCGTCTATTAGGAGAAGCCGAGCTCTCCTGGTCATAGAAAATTTAAGATGCCGTTTAGATAGCGACGCCACGATGTATCCAGAAGAGTGCTTACCAGTCGAGTTTTCAGATAATAAAACGAAGACGATGGTCCATATACAGACACCGAGGAACATTGCCAACTCTGATTCCAATCAATCTACTACCCATTTTTCCAAGATCAATATAACTTATATTTTTTAATGAAATGAACTCTCTAAATAATAAAAATGGCAAAATTTTACAATTTATTATAAATATAATAAATCATTGTATCCTCTCTTTCTCTCTCTTTCTGTTTTTTTTTTATTTATTATACTCATTCATTTTTTATCCTATCTTTTCCTTGTAACTTTTATATCTGATGAGTTAATAAAATATTAAAATACTATATCAGAAAGAATCGCAGAACAAATTAATAATTCTTTACTTTCATCGTAGATTAATTTATTTATAGCAATATTAAAAGTATAATATTATGTATTAATTTAACAAAAAATATTTTAATGATAATTTTTTATTTAACAAAGTTTTATTATTGAAGAAAAAGTAACATTTCTCAATTATTTATCGGATCTTTTAATCGACTAGACTAATTGAATCGTCGAAGCGCTTTAACAATTTAAGCAAATATCACGATCGAGAGTTCCTACTTTAAAACGTAAACTACTTTTCCTACGTTCTTACTTCAAAATAACAAATTAATCAAAAATTTAAAAATACATAGCGATAATGCAAACATTATATGAATCTGCTAAATACATAATGCAATGATGAATACGTGAACTCATATAAAGCGATAATAACGCGTCCTTTATTACACATGTGATGAAGATTGCATTGTCAACGAAATCAGCAGTTGCGGCAGACTATCCTGAATAATATCTATGTTGTCATTGTAGGGAGTTGCAATAACAATTTCTAAACTGTAGGTGTCTTTCAACGAGCGAGCGTTCGCGTGAACAATCACATTTGGCTGTGTATATACGCACATAATGACTAACCGAAAAAATTCATGCAAATAGCGAAATTTCCGCCGCATCTGTAATTAAAAAACCCTCGCAAAAACTCATAAAATTTCTTTGTCATAAAAAATACCGAAAATAGCATAAATAATCGAAACAAATGCCAGAAAATGTGATACGTGAGAGAATACTGTTTACATAATTGCGCTAACTGATATTAAAAATTATACTTTCAACTCTCTCTGTCCATTGTTGTATATAATTTCTTGTATCTCTTCACCTGTTCATGAAATCAGTACATATTTTATTCCCGCAATTATATGTTCCATGCTCAAGAATATTCTTCCAAGAAAGTTCATCAATTTGTTCTGCGAAGCTAATACCGTATTTGAAAATCGTTTCTAATGGGTGTTTTTTATTGATAAATCAACACAAATGTCATTCTTTGCATTCCATGAATAAAGACAGAACGACTTGCGTCGACTAAATAGAAGACACCTAATATATTCGCATTAATAATATTTGCTTCAATTTGTTTGATAGATTGACATACATATGCATTCACAATTCGAGAGATACTGTAATTACTTTTTTTTTTTACTCAGATAACGGGGACTCTCTGAGGTGACTTTTAAACCAATTCCGAAAACACAAAGCGCGAGCACTAGATAGTTAAAACAGTAACGGTGTTCCGGTTCAAGTGAAGTTCTCATGTGAATCTAGCTCGAATCAATATTAACCACGTTCACCATGACTTGCGGCTTTTATTTTCGATCTCCACTGTTCTTCAACAGCCACATGTCCATCGAAAAGGGAACGAAAAAATAAAGTTTCCCTCTATCTCTGTATCCCTTACGTTGTTTCCATTAAACTTTTTTCATTTATATGTACAAACATACATACACATATTTATATACATATATGTATATGTATATAATGTATTTTGTTCATGAATGAGTGATCTAACTTGGCACGGTCTAGTTGTTGCCATAAGCCATGTGGCGTATTAAATCTCACGAAGATGCTGATTGATCGTTGAATTTCCACATTTCCGATCCATTCGCGATTGCATTTTTGTCTATTCCAATACAGCTTTTTGTTTCGCGCGCCGAGTCATAATTGAACATTCAAGCACATAACGCGCCGCTTCGCTGAAATTGATCTCGCTTGGCAAAAATCTGTCTTTCTTATCGTTTCAAATGACGTAAATGAAATCCAAACGAAAGAAAGATGTCAAAGAAAAATATTAGGTTGATAAAAGTTCATAGTGCACATAAACTTTAAAATTCAAACAACTTCACATTAAAAATGAACAAAATAGAGAAATTTAAAAAAGGATTTTAAAATTTAAAACCTGCAACCTTATAGTGAACGTAACTATTTTTCTAATATTTGCTTACCGTAGCAATAATAAAAAAATATATAAAAAAAGAATCACTTTCAATTGCATCACACTAATATAATAATTGCATATCATAGTTTTGATGATCCTATACATGATGCAGTTAAAGCAGTTATAATTTGCACGGTTAAAATAACTAAGATAAATATATAGTTGGCATAAAAAATAATTATAATTAAGTTGTCATAGTTACAACTATTTTCTATCACTGTAAATTCGACGAGACTTATCAAAGTAAAAATGTTGCCGTTCAATTATAGAACACTCCACGTGAGAAGCTATCGAGATGACCATACATGTTATATGCTACATCGGGTGATTCAGAAATCACGTTTTCTCACGTGTTGTAACTACGATGTAACGAACGGTGTACTCTTATACAGCCGATATCAGCGTCAGCGTCCGCATGCAAAATAGTATTTAAAGCACGGCCTCGCGCGTCTAGCTCCGATATCGTGTATATCGTGTACATTTCACAAGCCTGAAAATAAAGTTTCCGTCCGTGGATGTGCTCTCCCGGGAGCGTGAATAGGTCCTATCTCCGCTAGTACACTAGAAATCGTTCGGTTTATGCTTTCGCGATCTTGCTTCTCAATTCCAGGTGTTCGCAATTCCAGGCAATATGGCCGAGATACAGAAGCGTCTGGGGAAATTCATTGTTTAAACAACTGCAAGAAATGCAGGGGATGCGTGTATGTATGTGAGAGAAAGAAAGAAAGACTGGAGATCTTCCTGTTCATCCCATGGGAGATGCCGGACTTGGCTTTCAGCCCCGTCGATCTCGGTCTCCGCGCATTTAGTAAATTGAATGAAGGATGCACACGAGCGTTCACCAATCGGACCACTCATTCTCAAAGATTTCGTACGTAACTACTTGTATTTTGGACTTTCCAAATCATTCGATATTTCAGGAAAGCATCTCATTATTTCACTTGTTCCCATTTAGAAACTCCAATCGCAAATTTATTCCACCGAAAATATTTATTTAATATGAAATTATTTCTAAAAATATTCGCTTGAGAAAATTTATTCTGTTAAAAAATATTTACTCCACAGATTTATGTGATTTATAAAAGGATCTAAGGAAGATCGGAAAGATTAACTTGATATACATCAAATAGAATATATAACGTTCGTGCGCACGGTAAACAGATTTTAAATTGAAAAGAGAATATTAAAACTGGCGATGATGACGACTTGTTTGAAAAATGTAACATTCGCTAAATTCGCGATTTGCGGCGACTGCAATTATGTTTACACGTATAGTGAAAAATAACGTAACGGTGTCGACTTGCGAGCATTCGCACATGAAAGCCGTACAAACATACTGACTAAAATTAAACGCGTGGTGCCAACGTCAAATCCGACAAACATTTGGCAAACGAGCCGCTAAGCGTTAGAGGCAACGAAAACGATACAATTTCTTATCGCTGCAATACGACGGATAATATTCGTGCGCAGAAACGTCATCCGCAAGAATTATTAGACGAGTTTCGCGACGCAGAACGATACCAGAAATCCCTGTTGAGACTTTATCAAGTACATGTAACAGGAAACGACGTGTATATATGTATACACTCGCGACATGAATATACGAATTTAACAACCGGTCGGATCACAAATTTAACAGAATTTCCACGTTTCTGTATATCGAACGGTCGAATCGATAACTCTAAAACCACGTGTGTGACTTCTTCGCCATCGCGTGCCGATGATATCGGTATTTCACGGTGAATGTTAATCCCACGACGCGTTGTCCAATTTCCTTGCTGTGTAAAATACTATGTGCACAATGCAATTTGAAATAATAGCTAAACGGTCGACACGTGATCAATACAGTCTACCTCGTAATTAATACAGAGCAGGGATTGAAACCGACGTACGTTCCGACATGTCAATTTTCAGCTAAAACACGCTGTAAGCCCAAATGAATCTAATGAAAGGGTCTTTTTCACAGAGCTATCACGGGATTCGGAATATTTTTTTCAACGGATAGATAATTATACTCGAAATTTACTAGTCTCACTCTTTTACATTTTCAGGTATTAAACGCTCTCTACTCTGTGCCTCACCGTCAAGTTTTTATCAAATAAGTACAATTTTGCTCGAATCGAAATTAAATTCTTTCAAAAATATATGAATGTTTAAAATTATTCTTGGTATTGCACATTGGCGCCTCAACAAGCTACGTTCCTGGAGAAATGGGTTCATCGACTCCAACATGAAAGAGCCGAATAACCATGTTGCTACCTTTGTATTCTTCCAATGGCGTACTTTATAAAAATGAGTGAAGAACACGTCATAACATACATGATTGGTAGTTCTATGATATATAATTTAGTTTCCACAAACATTATGTTATTAATATTTCAACTATTATCGTAACTACTATAAATAATTGCGTGAGAATACCAACTGGTGTAACATTCAGTGTATGTACAAAATTGAATAAATATGAGTAGCAAAGTCAGAATCGCGGAAGGAACAAAAGCACGAGCGAAATTAAGTTCTTTGCCTTCAAGGAGACCATGATTCTAAAAAACCAGAATTATTTATTTAAACGTGAACAGTTGTTGAAGCTACAAACGAAAGTACCTAGAAATATGTACCTAGAGAAATAAATCTTGGTGCAAGAAAAATGTTATAACGAATTCAGTTGGACGTATTCAGTGTGCACTGGTGCACATTAAAGCTGTCTTACATAAATTTACGTAAAGATGTGAGTTTAATATAAATATAGAAACAGGTTAATCCCCCGCAAAATCCTCAATACATTATTCACTTCGTTATATTTCGTGATATTAGGTAAAACATATATTTTATAAATCGAAATATTTGCATTTTACTTTTATACTCGGATTAAATCAGTATACAGCTTTAATATGTATCAGTGCGTATTAGTGCATCCAATCGAATTCGTTATCAGTGTCACCGAGTGTCAGTAACATGATTCTGTTAACGATGATCAGAAACGTTATGCTAGTCGCATAAACAATAAGACCCGCTGATCGCCAGTCACGTCGCCAGTCATCGAAGAGAAAGTGGAGGAAAGTGAAACATGTCTGACTCTTGAACGCGGCCGACATAAGGCGGATACTGCCACTCGCCTAAATAAATATCACAGGCGAAGCTTTAGCTGAATGAATGGTTAAAGTTGTCTATCGTCTGTGATCGAAGGACAAGCGTATCATCACGCCGCGTCGCTGGTGGGGGACGTCAGTGACGTCACGAACGGAGGAGAGGAGGGATCGATACAGCTCAGCATCTACCCTTCCCCCTCCCCTCTCTCTCTCTCTCTCTCTCTCTCTCGCTGTCTCTCGCTATCTCCTTCTTTGCTGCTTCCTCTCCTTTACTGATTTTGCCCCCTATCTCTACGGCCATCTTTCTCTTCTCCCGCTCTTTCTATTCATCACTCTCGCGTCAGAAATATCTTTTACCCTTCTCTCTCCCTCTTTCGCTCTCTCACCCCTGACTGCCTTCCGATGACCCTTTGCTGCTACAATCTCTCTAATCTCTTTGTCTTCCTGTTTAACATTAATTTTTCTTCTACATTTCTCCCCCTCCTCTTCATCCCTTCCATCCCTGACTCTGGTATTCTCTGTCTTCGCTTTCGACAGACTGTCGTCTCTTTGCCAACGATCTTTTTCCCCCGATTTCTAAAGTTGCCCTTTAAGCTTGCGATCATGAAGGGCGGTATATCGAGTACCCCGCCGCTTTCTCCCTCGCCTCCTTTCTTCCCCGCTCCACTCTTCGGATCGGAAAACAGACGCTGACAAGAACACCCTTGGGCACTCAACGTTTATTCCGGCATTCCGTGTTACAAGCCAGAGTTACCCATAAACATGAACGACGTTCATTACTCACACGATTAATTAGGCTAGTAAATGGAAATCGTCCTTGCATTTTAACTGTTAATTATTAAAAATGTTTTACTTTAATTGTTAATTCTATGAATCGATATCCTTTACGAATTATCATTACTTAATGAGGCGTATTGAATGAAATACAAATGGAAATCTCTCAATGGCAATTGCAAATAAAGAAATAAATAGCAGATAATAATATGCATGCCAATTACATAGAGCAACGTATTTAATCAATATACTATTAATTAATAATCATCCATTGTTTAAAATATATTTAATATAAAATGCGATACATTTAATTTTTATTAATTGTTCTATATTCTTTATGTTGACTATTATAACTCAATTTTTTTGGTATTTCTCGATTTATTTATCGCCAAAAGTATTCATTGGATTTCTACTCAGAATCGAATTTAACTTTTCGTACAAAACACGCGTTCGCACGATTTGTTTATATTAGCTTAGTACTTTAGGTCACCATTAATTGTTAGAGCTACGCCGGATGTTTATTCTGTAACTATCGATACTACACAAAATGTGGAAATTTAACGACGGCAAAATGTGGAAATTCAACAGCACATGCATAAAGCAATTAATGAAATGATTTGATATAATTATATCGAAACCAATAATAAATCCAATTGCGTCCAAATGTAGTTGATAATGAAATTGAATATAATTGCAAACTCGTCGAATCATTCCTTATAAGCAACAAATTCCTATAAACAATTGCAGTAGAAGTATTTTTCCATAGTATGAATTTTTTTGATAAGCGCGTACATTTTGCTCGATAATATTACATCAAGATATACAGTCGTAAACGCTACTCTATTTTTTCTATCGTACGTAAAATATAGAAGTAGCAGTAGGTCGTACAGAAAATATCTGCAATCTGAATAAAGCGGTAGACCGTAAAGAAAATGTCAGTTTGCGGGGTAAATAAAATAACTGCGAACAATGCTTTGCCAAAGAGGAGGCAACAGTTATTTCTCGACTCAAACACAACAGAAATTAAAATAAAAAAAAAACAGAGAAATTAGCGAGTACATTAGCATGCATACATAAAAGAAGTAATGAGGACTGAGGATAAAGTGCGAATAAAATGTAACAAATAAGTTACTAGAAGTATGTAATATCAAAAATAATAATTATTACTTAAACGAAAATAATACATTAATTAAAATAATACATTAATTAAATTCTGTTGTTTTTAAGTAGAGTATTCTGTATTTCTAGGTACGTATATAACTCTAGGTATATAGAATGACTTAGCAATTTGCTAGAAAAAAAGTTATCAACAACGTATGTACATTTAAGTTTCACATTTTTATGCAGAAAAAAGTAAAGCACAATATTGCTCATATCGATCAATGAGATTTGAATCTAAACACCGAATCGACGGTAGTCGCAAGTTCATGTATATGTGTGCGTATGTGCGTGTGTGTGTGTGTGTGGATGTGTGCGTGCAAATCTCGATAAATCTTCGTTTCCATTGTAACCGCAAGTGACTGTTATACCCGCCTTTCGACCATATCTCGTTATCCCAATCGAGTCGAATCTGCCGCGCGATTAAAATCACCTTCGGGGGGGAAAACAATTCGCACCGACAGCGTGGATCGCCCTAATGAATATACGCAGTCGCAACAGGAATTGTTTTT
The DNA here is from genome assembly GCF_024713525.1 of Acromyrmex echinatior. Taxonomy (NCBI): domain Eukaryota; kingdom Metazoa; phylum Arthropoda; class Insecta; order Hymenoptera; family Formicidae; genus Acromyrmex; species Acromyrmex echinatior. The sequence goes on along the minus strand of NC_141853.1, from coordinate 13,615,003 downwards.
CCCCTGTCAGCCTGAACGTTCATCAAAAACCCATCCATCATGACTCACGACAACCTTGGCGCACGCAATCCGATTACATATTTATAGTAGAGGCAGTAGAGGCAAACGTAACCATGACTTTTTAGTTTTTGATCGTTTTTTTTTTTCCCACCCTGTCGGCGTATATTTGCAACAGGATGTGTAACGAGCGCGACTTTTACTATTCCGGGGGAAACGTCGCGAATGGCTGATGAATGCAAATAACACGTCCGCGTCGTCCTGATGTGCATCCCTTAAAGTATACTTTTACGTAATCCTTTTTCCTCTTCCGAGCGAGGGAAAGAGCGAAAAATATCCACGAACGTGGATGAATAACATCAGCCATTAAAACTACATTTATGATGTTCCGTTGCAAGGTAAGATGAGAGGCAAAATGCGTAAACTGTGCCGAGCCATGTGCGAAACTTTATGCATCGCGTCAGGTTTTCACCAAAGCTACGCTTATCCATTTCGCCGGAAGTAAGTAATCGCGCGGAGATTCCTTTCGCGTTACGTAGATTAAAGCACGTGAACAACGAAACTGATGGTATTAAATAAAACGATTCTTGCGTGATTCCGAGCATTCTCCACCGGCATTGATTTCCCGTTACGTAAACTACGAGATGCTGAAATGTAAAATATTAGGTGCGCAACTAAGTTCTCGCTGTTATTTTGATGGAAAATGCATCAAAATAACAGCGAGAACTTAGTTGCGCACCTAATATTCCGCGTATCGTTTCTTCAATCCGCAAAGGATTCCATACCAAAATATACAATCGTGTCCGACGTAATTTCTGCGAAATTATTCCGAACGTAAAAATTTTTCTTTCTATCTTGGGATGCGATTTTATCGAGAGTCACGATTGACTTTGTCCGTCAGTATCATATCTTCCGCTGTACACGCGCCGTACGGTACATATATATGTAGATGCGTGTGCAGTAAAACCGATAAAACACGAGTTTCATGCGGGTGACTGTTTTACAAACAGGACACGTCGTAAATCCCGGCGTGAATCGAGGCTATATACTGAGGGATACCGCGTGGCATTTCGGTATCTGGGTTAGGTGCGAAATAGGGATGGTCGTCGTCGCCATCCCGCCATCACGTCACTGGTCCTAATCCTTCATAAAAGCATTACAACACGATTGCCAAAGCGCCAGGCAATCTCGTAAACTCGGGGGCTTCCTCGCTGACAGTTCAAGTCATTAAGTCGATTGGTCCTCCTGACGAGGCGCGATAACGTCTGGTCGGAACGTTATCAGCTGTAAAAGGGATAGACGAGAGAAATGAAAAAAAAGAGGTAGATTGGAATCGTCGGATGCATCGTCCTTCTTCCTGCCCTGATAAATCGCGGAAATTGCACCATGGCTAGATACGAGGCATGCACAGGAGACAACGAGAGGCCAGCATGAAAGGAAATATCGCTGTGTACCTTTTTGCGTGGTGTGTCAAGAAACAGTTGAATCGCATTAAAGATATACAAGTATTCGTGATGAATGGTGGACCGTCTTAGCATTAAAAAAAAAAAGTGACTGGTAAATTTTAGCATATAATCGAAAAAACATTTCTCTGCACATACCAAATTTCGCGCGAATAGCGGATGACATTTTTTAATTAATCTCTACTCATAGAAACTTAACAAAATTTTTATTTAATATTTATCTATTTAATTTAGGCACAATGCATTTAAAATGAAAAATGAAAAATGAAAATTGGAAATGATAAATAATCTCTCTCGTATTTTCGTTAAAATGAAATCGATATCAAATTAATCGAAGAGCCTGTCAATGAAAATTAAGATTTGCACTTTTTGAGGTTTTGTGAAAAATTGTGAAAGAGCGTGAATAGTTATATGTGTATATAAAAGTGTGAGTTGTTAAGAGAGTCGAATTATCAAGCCGCTTGTTACAATGGACTATAAATTCTCTTCCTCTCTTCTCCTCTCTCTCCCATTCCCTTTCTCTCCCTCTCACGAAGCATTTAAATTGTGAAGTTTTTTTAAAATATAATACCAAACTGATTCTTTTGAACTACGTCAAAAATAAACAAAATAAAAGAGCAAGCCACAAATACAGGTTATTGCAAAAATTCTTTATATTTGTTTTTAAGAAACGTTTCGACCTTTATTACATTCAGTCATTCTCAGTATGACAATATATTGAAATAACTATTTATCTATAACATTATTGCAACACGATTATTAAAATGTTAAAATTCCGCACGTATCTAAAATTAAATTATTTATGATATATATCTAATCTCAATTTAATTTCAAATGATATCACTAAGTTGAAGTTTTTTAGTTATAATTTTATACATACGGATTCATTTTCTACTTTTTATCTGTCTCTCCTTCCAGACCATGCAATATGCTATCTCGCTTCCCGATAAAATCACTCCATTAGTCCAGATAAGAAAAATGGATGCTAATCCGAAATGCTTCTAAATTATACATTCCGCCTTAATCTATAGAAATAACGTACGAGGACTAAAAACACACATTTATGTGTAAAAAAAAAAGGATTTACTCGCAAAACTCGCGGTTAATAGCGGTAATAACTAATCCGCTATTATTTAACGTCTTCCTTTTGCTCTTTTTAATTTTTTTAATCGAGTTAAATATAAATTTCATCTTGAAACAACAAATAAATAATACGTGATAGTTAATGAAGTTCTTTACAAACTGTGCGTTAAAATGCAATTCTCAACAATACTGATATCCACTTGAAGGATTATCCACGATAAAAGTTGAATCAACGAGACAAAAACTGTGACGAGTGAAATACGTTTAGTGATAATATACTGTGTAACATCATCATGAAATGTTAATGCGTTGTATACATGGAACTTGAAATAACATCAACGAATCCATGCAGAAGAACTATAATATTATACGGGATTATACTAACAATAAGAGACGTTCTAAAAGATTTTAAAGTGATTTCTCAGAAATTCAAAATAAAAACTTTATATAACCATATGTTCAAAACGACTTGGTTTTAAAGCTACAGAGCGTTAAAGTTGAAGGAAAAATTTCGTCTTTTCCAAAAATTTCAAAAATTACTCAGGTTATTTTAACGAAATTTTGTATATATATATGTATAAGTTATGTAAATAGATGAATTTAGAAAATATCAGTTGACTCAAAAACGATTTTGAAGGATGAAATTATTTTTCATGTATAAAGCGATTTTCGACTTTTGTGTAAGAAATGACTTCTTGAAATTATTTAAAATACTTATTGTTAGGATTTACCTTATATATACGTATAGAAAATACATTTTTTTACACATATTCAATTTCTCAATTATTTTCAAAATTTTGCAATACCAAAATAGTATAATATATATTCTAGATATTATTGCATTTTCGTCAAATACTCTATATTAGTGTATGTATAAAATATTTTCGTTCTCATTCACAAATTGATTTGTAGCGTTTATCCTACTGTTCATTAACTGACAATAAATATGAATAAGTATGCTTCGTTACTATATATTTCTCATTTACATACATATAGCACGTATATAAGTGATATGTATGTGTATGGTGTTATATAATTATCTATTAATATTCATGCCGAGAGAATTTCCGGTTACCGGACTTTCCGTATTTTGCGAAAATGTTGTACGAGCGATGACGTATGACTTGTTATACTGTGCCTCGTGTATGTATTTTATTAATTGCACTCGTGAGACTGAATATTCACCTTCTGCAACTGTTCCTCGCTATTTACAGCATCTCTTTGTTCTTGCATTTGTGTAGGATAAAATATCGATAGATAGATGAATCATTGTAATATTCAGCGTAATATCAAAAATACATAGAAATTATCTATATATTTTTGGTATTCATTCTTTCTCGTAAAAAATAATAAATCGTTTCTTTAAGCTAATTAATTTTCTCTATACTGAATACCTTGACAAAAATCAAGATCAAGTTGCAATTTTTTTTAATCGATTTGAAACTTAAGAAAAGGACAAAATTGTTTCAATCTCGATTGTTCTTATGAATCTATAAGATTCTATGTTCTTTTTACATTCAATAAATAGAAGCGACATTCCGTTATGTACTTGTAAACTATTCTCGTAACTTGAGTATTCATGTGATATCCATTAAAAGTTCTCATACTTAGCATAATTCACGAATGTCTGCTACTACTGATTTGCGGAAAATAACTATGCGAGTCGGGAAAAGAAATATTATGCTCGTAAATTTCTCTGCTATTTGTGGAAACCGCGATGCGGAATTCGCGAAAAGTCTCTAGTTAATGAATCATTTTTCACTCTCGCGCTAATAAAAACGAATCTCTTGGTCGATTTAATTCAGACTTAAATCGCTATATGCATTATTTCTAAAAAATGAATTATGAAAGGAATCACTCATTTCACAGGTCACTGACATTCTTACGGTAACGAAAGGCATTCGAGAAATTTGCTTAGTCGGGCAAATTAACTTTCTAAAGGATCTTGGAAACAAAACTATTGTGCAGACGATAATACTCCCGAGTTTTAGAATGATAATCTAAACTCTTTCACGATAATGATGCAAGACAATATATATATCGAGAAAAAAATGAAATAGTTTTGACAACTATAAATTAGAAACACTAAGATTTAAGTACTTACAATTGGTTTTACATAAAGTAATAAGAACTAAAGTAGTACTAAGTATTATAAATGATAAAACTTTCGATAAGGGGATTCCCCTCCGATAATCTTGACTCCGAAATATGTTATCTCAAGGGCATGATACTAAATAACCTCCGATAGGTTTTAATTGTCAATATTAACTGTCATTATTAACTGTCGTTATTCGTTAAAAAATTATTAACAAAAAAAAGTTTAAAAAGCAACGTCTTATTTCTGCTATATACAATATTAAAAACTATTTCAAATATTTTATGCTCGATTTTATGTGAAAGCTTGTGAAAGGGAAAATTCCGAGAGGTGTGAAACGCTGTGTGCATTTTTGGTTGACGCGCACGTAACAATTGTGAGCACAAAGATTTGTATTTGTCAAAAATACAGCTGCCATAACATGAAAGCGTCAGGTTGGCACGAGTTACGAACTAAAAACGACAAAGAATAGCGAAAGAGACAGTAGTGATGGCAGTCGCGGCAGCGTGTAAAGACGAAATTTTATCGTTGAGAATGAAAGTAGCGGGACTACACAAGGCAGTAAAATAACGATTTCTGTTTACTCTAAAACTGCTTTTTAAACGAAAATAAATTGAATCAATGTAAGATTGTGTTTACACCAATAAGAATATTTAAAGAATATTAAAAGATAAACTTCCGCACGATTTTCAGCTCTATATATTTTCACGAATATAATATCCGCAAATATTATAATACATTGCATCAAGAATAGTTTGATTAACACCTTGCTAAAGATCTCTAGAGAATAGTGACACAATGTTCATAGTCACTCCTATCAGCTTTAATTTATGAAAAGTTGCAATATACCAGAAATGGTTGTTAATCACAAAAGTTAAATTGATATATTATTACACCAACGTTGAAACATATAATAATTTTACTTGTTAAAATTATCTTGGATTATGTACATTTAAAAAATTTGATTAAACAGAGTAATTCTATGAATGTAATAATTATTGTTAATAATGTTAATATAATCTATTAATATAATAATTGTGCTAAAAATAACGGAAATCATTGTTCGTTGGAGGAATTTTTTAATCGTACGTTGAATGAAAATAATATATGAACTTGTACGTTACATTACATAGAACGTAAAAATCTCTGCTTTCAAGAATAAAAAGGATCCTAAAAGAAAAAGGAAGAATGAAAAGTTTATACGGGATGGAGAGCGCTTTGTAGAGCGAGCGCAGAGAAACTTAAAAGAACTAGAAAGAGAAAGAAAGACTATAGTGAGTTCTACAGACAGATTCTTATCTGGAGCGCCATTTTCATGCTGAAGTCCTTGTTAGAGCCACTTTTCATCAGTTCTTCTGAAATGACAGTACCTAATGGATATAGGACGCGTAAACTTCTTTCATACTCTTCGAATTTGTTATCAGAAATTCCAGTCGATTTCGCTCGCAAATATTATTAACACTTCATTTAATATTATATTTATAAATTTATATTCGTATATTAAGTTTACTTTTATTTATTTCTCACGATATTTATTTACTCTGAATACACGCCATTCATTTTTTCTGAATAAATGAATATACATATATTACACGAGGAAAATCAGAAAATAATGATTTCAATAAACCAACACATCTAAAAAAAATATATATGCTCTATTCAATAAATTCAACTAGCAAAATCAACCTATATAGAAGTATTAATGGTAAATCATTAATATATGGAGAAAAGGATATTGTTATTTGCAAAGTTTGGTGAAAACATTTTTTATGACAAAATTTACCAAGTAACAACAAGCAAATAAAATGTTAATATAATAATATTCGTTATACAAATCGAATCTACTTCTCTTATATTTCATTGTCAGTATTTCTCATAAATTTTACGTTTCCTGGCTTTCAGTGTATGTATGTACATGCTACAGCAATAACGCGGACCTTATATATGTTAAATTGCCCGAAAGAGAATCGATTGGTCGATACCGTAATATATAAGAGTTCATGGCGCAAAATTTCACTCTCGTACAGGATTATCTTTCTCCCTCTCTTCTTACTTTATAGTTTAATAAATCTAGGCTCGAGAGAGAAATCTCGAGAGTAATAAAGCGGCCTAGCTGGCTCGGAAAAGACCGACCACCTGTTTAGATTGTGATATACCTGAAAGGTGATGCACGCCCACGAGAGACCAACGCCGCTAAATGTTCCAGCATCACGCATTTCGTGCCTAACACTTGGCCTGCGTGTTATACGCTAATTTCCATCCTATTGTAACTTAATCGCCGCCGATGTTAACGAGGGAATATTGTCTGAGGCCGCGCACACCTGCATGTGCAACCCCATTTTTTTTTTTTTTTTTGATACCCTACAGTGCCAAATCTAGCAAGTTATTTGGTAACTTTCTCTTGGTTTTTCTCTCAAAATCGGAGGAAGTCAGATAATTACAGTATTGTAAAAACTAGATAAGACACAGCAATTTGCACAATTATTTTTACATCAGGACATAATTTCAGATCTTTGTCTTCGTGGAATCACACAAAATTATAATGAATATGTGCGCACACATAATCATCTACGTATGGATCTAATTTAATTTTGAAGTTTTTTTTCCCTTAAATTAGATTTAGACAAATAAATTTTATCCCAAAGTATTTTTATAGAAAGGAATTCATATTAGAGATTTTCGAGGTGATAAAACAGTGACCTATTCCACTACTTTGTTTCAAGTAACGTATTTGCGATTTAATTATTATTATCATTCAAAGAGTATTTGAAGTATAGGCGTTTATCAAAAGTATTCTATATATTATCCAATATATATTGCAACACAAATCAATATTGCTAATCAAGATCCGACGTTTGTCAACAAGTTAAACGTTCGTATCGTTACATGGAGACAACTATGCTTCGTTACACGAGGTTCACGTATAAATGAACAATAAGTGTTTAATGTTACGTCAAGTGCATCAGTAATGACGAACATTTCTCGCTTCTTCGCTCGAGAAAGGACATCCAAGCCGCGCCGTCAACTATTACACGCCTGTTTGATAATCCAGGGTGGGAGGGAAAACAGATTAGCGGAGAAATAGGGTTTGCACGGATGCAGATAATTGAGTGTGAGCTACGGCGATTTACCGGGAAAATTACTGCTCGTCGAATGAATAAAGGCCCTAATTTCTCGTTACGTCTCGGAAATGCAGCGAACATTCATATGCAAAAAAAAAAAAAAGATACCCGCCTGAAATTAATTTATATCAAAAGTATCAACCGACATGACGATGTAATTCGGTAAATCTGCTATCGATTTCTAAAGCTTGATTGGAAAAGAAAATTCGTATCGCAAAACTTTGATTTTTTTTTTTAACTGAAGCTTGATGAAAACGATTCTTATCGCAAACTTTTAATTCCAGGATTAAGTATTTTTAGGCTAAAGCATTTTATACATCAAATTACATTTTTCTTGACGCGAAGTTTGCCCAGATTAATCAAAAGGTTAAAAAAAATCTTCCGATTTGCTTACCTCTTTAAACTTAACTCACCAAAACCTTTTTCCTTAAGTAATTAATATTTCTATAATTGCCAAAAACTTAAAATTATTTAAAATTTGGTAAAATTATCTCTCTACACGAGTACTCGCGACCACATTTTTCAAACAATTTATTATAAAAATTTCAATAATACTAAATTTTTTTATCGACTCGACGTAAGCAACGCGCAAGGTCGTCATCGAGAACAAATATGACTATCGACTCGCGTAAAATATATGCGGAAGGCATATCTTTTTAAAACCAGGCGTGGCAATGCAGAAGATGCCAAATGCGATTAATTTAATGGAGCGAAATGAGAAGATAGAATCGCGCATAACTTCGTTAAGCCTCGTAATTTCCGGTAGATGTTAATACGGAGCGACCAATTTTCAAGATATGCGGCGAATACAAGTTGCATTAGCATAAAGCGATTGTGAACGTCATGCCGCGAGACACGCACATTTCTGACATTCTCGTTTTCATCATCGAGAACACGAATTTCCACGTATACACGCGCGGCATCGATTCACTATCCGCAAAATCCATTATCCGCAAATACGCTGCGGTCCACAATTTACGAGTTATCTCCATGCGATAGATACTAATTCGCGCGATTAACAACCATGATGGATAGCACAAATCGCTGGGGAAACGTGAAATCATCTAATTTTTTCTAATCTCTTTATCAATAAGTCGTAAATGCACAAATATCTCTGGGTAAATTTTAATTTTAAAAAACTATAGTATCAAATAATTTTATAGTTTCAAATAATAATATCGAAAAAATTATATAAAAATCACCAAAATTGGCAATTTTCATTCAGACAAGAAAAATAACTTCCCCAGTTTATCGACTGATTTTTTTATTATTATAAAATGCGATTTCATAAAAGTAGAATAAAATTAACGTTGCGTATAAGTTATTAATTTATTAATTTCAGATAAAACACGTCTGTTCGAAATTACCGTACTGTTTCTCATTTGTTCCATTATCGGAATAACCATGCGACAGGGAATTGACACAGATATCTCGAAGGTCAGGTACAGTTCGATTCGATAATGCAACCCGTTCCCACCGGTTAGATCGAGAATTTGGGTAACCCGTGAGCTGACAAGGGATTAGTTCCAATCCCCAAAGCTATATATGTAATACGCATTTGCGCCTTTGTAAGCACGTGATAATTCAACACGTACATACCTTAACGATCTATCCTAACGCAAGTACCGTATGATAATTGCGGTTTGCGTACGAAATGAGCTCTATAATTGGATCATATTATTCGTTCGATACTATCTGTGCGATACTATCTTATGTCTACGTAGTTCCTCGAGAATAAAGACAAAACACATCATAATTTATACGCTCTTAAAACATAGTATGTCATCCATATTTTTCCCTTCATTTTCTCAAGCAGATCTTTTCATTCGATAGACAAATAATTAATCTTGTTAAATTCAATTTTTTTTCTTTTGATATCTTTTCTTGACATTGACGATCTGATTTGTGTACATTTTTCGTGATATATGTGATCGACACATTCTTTTCTATAAAAGAAAATATATGTCTGAGGTAACCAATACATGATCACACTATATGACGATAGAAGTGACTCAATAGTTTAACGTTTAACGTATTTCTATGTGATCTAAAGATTCTAAAGAAAACCTTCTAGAAATTATGACACATTGACAAAAACTGACAAAGTGACGACATATTTTGGTTTATATTAAATGATTTTCTGTTATTGCACCAGACTGCATTAGAACTCTTTCTCGCTTTCGATAAATATCAAATATATATCTATATTTATTTCGCTTTAAATTCCAAAAGTGTAGTTCAGCCATAGAAAACAGATCTAGTATAAGATATAAGTGGTACAATTATCTCTTTTTTTATCTTTCAATTTTTATAGTCTAATAATAGTTAAAACAACAAACTGAACAATAATTGTATTATTCGCCTTTCTCCAAGCAAGAGCTCATAAATATACTCGTATGATTCTACATTATCCTAGAGATTCTGTAATAAGAACTTGGATATGAGAAAGCCACTTTTGATTGATCCATTTTAACAATTTCTGAGAGAAAAAAAGAGAGAGAGAGAGAGAGAGAGAAATATTGGGTCATCTAAAAAGTATTCGCGGTACTTTGTCATTAGATATATGACCATCAACACACATCTAGTGACAAAAAACCGCGGATATTTTTTAGATGACCCAATAGATAGAAGAAAATATAGAACAGAATGAGAAAAAGAAAAAAATAGTAAATGCCCTTCTCTCTCGCGTGATTTGTTAAAACTACTACCCTGTATAGATATACAAAACTACGGCTTGTATTCAGATCCTTATTAGAGGATCTCTACATTAGCCTAAGACGCACAACCTATAAAAAATAGGATTGCATCTCTCACACATTGATCTGATGTACATATGTATACATATATTACACAATAGCGTGCGATATCGTAACTATAGAGGATGCTGTTCCGATGCCGGTCTTCCTCTCGTTATTCAAAAGTTCGCCCTATCGCCGCCTATTGTGAGCTGATAATAATTACAAGAGGCACATTGTTTCGAAAACGCGATTGTCCTCGCACTCTTTTCCCAGCCTTCCTATCCTCGGGAAGAATCGAACAACGAAATGCATCAGATAGCGAGCGTGTGGTTAGCCCTTCGTCCTTGTATCCGAAATTCCTCGAACGAGAAATGCAGGGCGCATTTTCTCAATTCAGTCGAAGCGGTCTCGCGTGCGATAACGTTAAAAGCGCGATTGCGAAGAAATCTACGGGCGGCCGTGAAAAAGCGCCGAGGGACGGCTTAGTTCGCGCTTATGCCATTCCATAGCACCTTCGCGTTATACAACAATACGCGAGTCGTTGTGTAAGCGGCTACTGAATAAGTTAGCGTCCGGACAGCTCGTCCACGTCCCACTAGGTAAATTGAACCACCCTGTCGAGAGAGTGAATAATCTTAAATTCTGCAACGGATTGCTACTAATATGTGCTTGCGTGTTTGCTTAATCTCCGCTTTTAATATTAAGGGCAAAGGTGCTACGGTATGATTGAACGTAGGTAACATTAGCGTCCAATGCAGCATATAACATCAGTGTTATATATATGCAACACGTTACGTATGCCAAGATGTCTTATGCCTGTTCTACGATAGGGTCGCATGCCGTAAAAAATTGGCCAATCACAGTTGAATATGGGAAAAATTAATTGACTATGATGATTGGTTAATTTATTTTTATGGTTCATGACTTGCGACCATATTCTGTGTACGCGAGTATTCTCCTCTCAGTCGAATAAGAAGGAAATACTCGACTGTGATTGGTCAATTCTTATAGATTACAATATACGGCATACGGGTCGCGTGAATTGTCGATGACTCACATCGTACTTTCTATTCGTCTGACAATTTGGCTATAAAAAGGTATAAAATAGTTTTTTACATCACGTATGCTGAAGAATGTGGCTCGAAGTGGAGTCAAAACGTTCATTCTGTATGGTACCCTCGTTATGCATTAGGTGCGCAACTAAGTTCTCGCTGTTATTTTGATGCATTCTTCATCAAAATAACAGCGAGAACTTAGTTGCGCACCTAATATTTAATAAACGGACACTTTGTGTTGTTATTACAACACATGTGTTGTCGCGATATCGCACTACGACGTAGTCGAGTATAGTTTTGCCAGCGAGAGATACACGTCATTTCCAGAATATATCGTACAAAACAACCGCGAGAACTTGCAGATATTTACGTTGGGGAGCCTTGGAGAGACCGCACATCGTGAGGTGGATTGGCTACCGCACTGACCGTCGCTTCGGCCGCCACAACTCGCTGGCGATCGCTCGCTGGTGAATATTTTACGAGAGTCGTGAAAGTAACGGACCGCACAGAATTCCGAAGCGTGCACGGCTTTGAGTTTCACCGAACCGTGCGCCAGCGAAAAATTATGCACCGCAAAGCGCGAACATGTAACGAGCCCGTAGATTCAATATCGACATGGACCACTTCGGCTGGTTTGGATTAACAGTAGAGTAAGTGGCATCCCATATGTAATTACGTCCATGAATGAATGATCATGGCAGATATTTGCCGATGACACTTCAGTGTTTCATCATTTAGCGCACTCATTTGAAAATATTGTTAAGAAATATACGTGTAATCGGCATGTTAACGTTCTCGTATAAATAATTTATTTAAACTAAAAAGGGAGAGAGAAATCATTTATTTAGTGCTCTGGGAATAAATTCCTCTGAAGCGCTCTTCAAAAACAAAAATATTATATAAATATCTGTATAAGAGAAAAATATAATCAAGAGAGAGAGAGGGAAAATATGAATTTTAAAGATTTGATTTTAAAAAAAGTTAATCTGCGCACAAATAAATTATCAGGAACTTAATATGAGTATTATATTCATTTAATAGCTCGTTAGTTAATTCAATATTACAAAGGATACAATCGTCGCTTCTGTTAAAATCTATTGGAAACTTCTATCGCGTATATCTATCGATAGAAATAGACGCGAGTGATGTAAAATTTAGCCATAAAACTGTGATGGGAAAGAGAGCCAAATCCGTTTCTGGCTTATACGAACTTATTTCTAGTGCCAAGTTTCTATTATTTTTCTGTTATGCAAGCATTTTTCTGTTACCGCTATGCAAGTAGTTTCTACTGCTGTACTGTTTCTTACAATCGGATACGCATCCAAAAGTTTTCTAGGTCGATATAAATGTCTTATACCCCCTGCAATCGTTTCCATGTTGCTAACGCAATTTGTACTTCGTTGTCTTACCTTCACTCATTGCTACAGAAATTGCGTGAAAATTCAAATCGATGTATTCACCCACATTTCTTCCACAAATCGAGTTTGATTAGCCCCATAATTTCCATGTTAATTGATTTTCGAAAATGTCTCAGAAATATCAGATTTGTTTAATATTATAATAAAATGTTTGTTTTATATTCGAAGTATAATTTACGAATAACTTCGATGTAAAATTCGTTTACTACAAATAGTTAAGGTTAACCAAATGTTCGATGATAACGCAGCAAATCGATTGGAAAGAAATGCTTTTTACTGATGATTGAGTCCAACAGCGCTATAATCAATTCATTTACGTAACCGCGTTAACACAATTTCTGTGGGATGCCCATGAATAATCAATACTTTGCGAGACTATCTTTAATAAAGAAAGAGTTAAAAATACTAATACGAACTATGCTATATCAGCTACCAACCGTTGTTACAATCTTGCAATAACGAACAAAACGATGCTCAGGAATCTTGCCTTCGGCATAATTCGAAGTTGAAGTAACAGATATGACTCATTGATCACATTTCATTTGTTTTTCGATAGAACGTAACATTCGACAAATTCTGTTACGTTAAATATTCAAAGATATTCAATAACAAGCACAAAGAGCGTGAGAATTAATAACTTTTGAAACGTTCTAAATAAATTATTATCAGGAAATCTTTTTCTCTTTGACATTTTTGCTTTTTGGATGCGAGTCAGTTTTATCAGTTGAAATTTTCAATCGCAAATTAAAAATGCAAAACAACTGTGCGAGTGCCAATAAAACAATTTCGAATAAATTAAAGAAAATCCCGTATGTAAAAGAAAAAAATCGTTGCAAGCTCAGTGATGAAATGAAAATAAATTGATAGCGCTTTGCAGCGAAGTGCAAAGCTCATTTGCATATTACAACGAAGGTGTGATAAAAATTGCGATGAATACGACGGTATAAAGGTGCTTTTGCCCCCTGCATAATTTCGCGTTTGCCAATTCGAGAGAGTCCGATCCCGAGAGGGATCGATGGTGCCTGATAGGTCAAGAGGAACGTACCTGCTTGAAGCCTCGGTACATGACTCGGATCTCCTGGCGGGAGAACTTGGTCTGTCGCAGAAGTTCCTCTATAGGTACCGGTCTGGTGGTCTGTTGTCTCGCCCTCGTGCTCTCGAAGTCGAAGAACGCCTCTTCCGGTCCCGGCGAGTCCGGCGGCGTTGCCATGACCTTTGATCCTGCCGCCGCTTAAATTGTCGAAAGCCCACGGACAAGATGTCTCTTCCAGCTTCCCTCTGCTCTTTTTATGTCCAGTGACCCACGAGCCACGAGGTTACACCATCGCCGGCACGTTCTCCCTCATCATACGTCTCATCGTGCGTTTCCTCTATCGATTTGCCGCCGCGTCTCGCTCGACTTCTTCCTCTCGAAAATCTCGCGTTTATCGGCGGAACCGCGAAACTCTCTTTCGAACGGAGAACTGCAAAATATTTCCCACATGATCACACTCTCACGGCTTCGTACGAACGAAAACTGCGCGTACAATAATGCGTACAATAATGCGTACAATAATGCGTTCGGTTGGTAACGAGCAGGGTGTACGTAATGTAAAATAAAGCGTGATATTTTTAACATTCTATATAATTACATACGGCGCGCTTATCGATTATATCAATGTTCCCTCCGATCGGATAATTAGTTCCGTCTTTACAACTGAATGGACATTACAATGTGCGAATATCCGACATCTTACGAGTTAGCGGAACAAAATGAGTAGAATCAATTCTAACCATATTTTTTTGTATTATAATTATTGTCGAAATTGTTGAGAACGTCCAAATATGCATGATAGCCATATTCAATGGTAAGGATGAAATTATCTTGTTTCGCATTTGCAAAAATCTTGAAGATTCACTGAGAGAAATGTTTTGTATGAATAACTAAACTTTTGTTACTGACGCAAAAAACTATTTGTCGGTACATAATCAAACCATTATCGGATTTGGCATAGATCTATCCCACGTGGAAGAAAAATAGCGCAATTAAACAATGGATTCGTAAGGGGATAAGGCAAGTCTGATATAAGCGACCCAAGATTTAAGGCTGGAGTACAGACCTTTGCAGAACGCATAAGGTATAAAGCACAAGAAAATCAATTCAATCAGATTCTTTTATTTCACGGAAAGGAAAGAAATAAAGGATTCTGATTGGTTCATTTTCTTATGCATTTTCTTAAGTTATGCATTATGCAAGACTCTGTGCTCTAATCCTTAAAGTTAAAGAATAAATTTTAAGGATGAAGTTCCGTTTAATAATGTATGGCGTGCATATAAACTATTAATCACTATTAGTAAGACACGGACATAAGCTGAAGATGCGTCTTAGATCTAGATTTCGGGGTCATTCTGTTAGAGTCGTAAAAATAGCCCAGTATAAGACGAGTGAATATTGTTCGCATAAAAATCGATGACTTGGAATTCGCGAAAGGTTACTGTGCCAAAACTTCGAGATCGATTCTGGGTGCGGTTGCTCGAAATTTATTAATAAAAACTAAGACGAACATCGTGAGAAATGTGAAAGAGCTGTATAGAAATCTGATGCATGAAATCTATCAGACTTCCCTGCTTTTTCTAGATATGAAAGAAGACCAAGTGGTACGCGATGAAAAAGGAGACTTTCACATTAAAATCCAAATATTATTAACATTTGATTATTAAATTATTTAATTTTTAACATTTAATTATTAAATTAGATTAGAGCTTAGCAATTTTTTATTTTGACATAAGAATTATATTTTCAATTATAAATCATTAGATTATTATAGAAAAAAGTTATCTTTTTGGCTTACTTTTATTCAATTTTATATCATTATTTTATCTTAATTTTATATTTTTTGATATTATCTAAAATATACAGAAGTAACACGATTGTGTAATTGCGAATAATGCAACATACGATTTTGAAAAAACGATAAGGTGGATTTCGCGTATAATTTCACGACAAAACCGCTGTGAAGTTTAAGAGGAACAATTTTTCTGCAACATACCGCCTTTACCAGCATTGACGGACGCGGATTTATGGAAAATGTTAAAGATTAATGTCAAAATATTTATATCATTATATATATATATATACACATATATAATGATGCGATACGGGGTCATCAAGCATATCGTAAAGTGTATAAATAAGCTCTGTGTCAATCCATACTTATTGATGCAGGAAATATTACAATGGTCAATTATGTAAATTAGCATTTCAAAGAAATAAAATCAAAACGTTAAATCTAAAAAGTAATATATTTAAGCACTTAAATCCTAATCGCGTTACACTACAGGTTGCCGATTACGGTTACCGATTGTAAATTCTATTTTAGTCAATCAGATGTAGCGAGTACGGACTAGCTGCAATGTAATTGGCTAAAATAGAACCGTCAATCGGTGACTATAACTGGCAACTAGTAGAGCGTTACAATTATGTCTTTTGTTCCTTGTATTGCAATATAGTCTCAACTATTGCACGCATTGTATTACTCGTATTATTTTATTTTTATTTTCTAAATAATTAAACAATTCTCGCAGATTTATATTTCATTATTAATTAGTCAAATTTATATCAACGAAGACACGTCGATAATTTTATATTTTCATATTTGTTTAAACAATTGCTTAATAAGAAATTATGCAAATTGATGCCTCGATTAAAATGACGATAAATATCTTTTATTAAGAAACTAAAACGTACGAGAGAAATGCAAATTGAAACTGACATTTCGCCAGCCAATAACAGATTCATAATTTGATTATAGAGCTTTAGATGAAATTTTCTTGTATATAGACTACTTCAATCTGTATATACAAATTTCAATCTTGTGAAATTTTGATAAATCTCTTCCGTTTATTAATTTTTTTATTATGCCTGTCGAGATCAATTCAAACTATTATTTCTTATAATTGACTAATTAACTGTAAATCATAAGTTTTTCAATTACATAAAGAATTTCCGAGATTTCCTCAAGTTTCCAAGAGTTTTTCCAATTTTTATTTCGACATTAAGAGCTCCAATTATCATAATGTAACAGCGGGCTGCGCGCAGACAAAAGAAATTTGCTTTAGAAAATCTGTCGACCCGACGTATTCTTTGTCACGCTCAGAACCAAACATTGCAATTTAGGTACCGTACTAATGAACGTGAAACTGTTATAGGTGTTCGCTATGAAACATAATGAGGGATACGTTAATAGAGAAATTTTTCATTTTACACCGAATAAACACGTAAGACACGGTTTAAAATTTATTATCGAATTCATTTCTCATGTACTACCACTATCATCATACAATTAAATTAAATCAAATTTAAGACATCTGAATCAACAGTTTTTACGTCCCGAAACATAATAAGTGTAGCAAGTCCTAAGAAACTGACCAATCATAGCTGACTGTACTTCTCACATTCAATTATGATTGATTAATTTCTTAAGGACATTATTACATTGCATCCATTACATTGCTTCCGAACTAAGTGCAATCCGAAAGTACTAAACATCCCTCGCGTAGCCTACATTAAATAAAAACTAGACATTACGTATTTGAGAATTGTCACCTGTTAACGAAGGAGGTAGCGATAGAGAACTGCGATCGGAGCGGCGATAATGAACTATGCGGTGAGATTCGCGGTCGACTTTTTATTGCGACTTATTACAGGGCGCAGGGCGCAATGGGAAGAGAGGGAAAAAAAGGTGGAAATACACGCGCGCCTATTCTATCATGGATCTCCCGCTCGGTTCGCGCGAGAAGATCGCGTCCGGCGTCGGCGGCGTCGACGGTGTCGACGGTCGACGATGACAGTGGCGGCGGAGGCGGTGGTGGCGCGGGCGGTGGCGGTCCCGGGAGCGAGAGGCAGCGGCTCGCACGCGGCTGCATCAGCGGCGGCGGCGGCGGCGGCGACGACGGTGGCGGTGGCGGCTGTCGACTCGAGCAGGTGGATCACTCGGCGAAGCGGTTGACGACCCTCCCACCGTCCAGCGGGGAGGTAGCGCGGCGACGAGACACGAGGACGTCAACTTGCCGATCTCCATAACATGATCTCGTCGCGCTTCGTATCGTCGCGCCCGCGCCGGTCCTCAACATCGACATGGACCAATCATTATCTGATGTGAAAAAAAAAAAATTGAAAGAAAAGAGTGAATGAAAGAACGAATATCTCAATATATCTCTCGCGAGGCACTGCCACTAATCCACCCACGAAAGATTGAGGAGCTTTCACGAGTGACGAGCGCAAACAACGAAACAGAAACAATCCGAACAGGTACGCGACCGGCGGTACACTGGCTGCCCGGGTAGAGCGCGCCTAGTAGACGACGCCGCCGCTGATTGGCCAGCTGCTCCGACCAATCACAAAGCGGCGGCGCGCCGAATCACCGTGGCCGAGTGCCGCCGATCCCTTTGACGTGCCGCCGTGCCGCGCCGGCAAAAGTACCCTTAAACCCACTTGAAGGTTACAACTTGCAATGCGTACGAGGATACTGTCGAATACTATCCTTCACGCGTGTTGCACGCGTGAAATGTGTGCTCGAGTATCCTCGATATTAACGATGAAGATGTAGGAAATAGATAGATGGATAACGCGAGAATTGCTGGGATGGGATATAAACCTTCCGCGGAAATTAGCGGAACTTAATTCCGTCACGCAAATATGACGTAATCACGTGAATGTAGCGTGACGGAAAGCATTAATTCCGATAAATAGTACGTACTGCGAGCGCGCGAAAAGATTTGCTAAATCAAGATTTGAGAAATTCGTACACATGTAAACGTACGTCGATAAGATAACTCTGATAACTGATGATGGTAACATAAATATAATCTATATTAACACTGTTAGCAACTACGACGAATATTGCTTTGATATAATTGCATTTATAAAAATAAATTTTATAGGTGCAATAATATACCAACAAAAAACTTGAGCAATAAAACGTAAGCAGAAAGCACAGAGAATCGTAAAACCATAATAAGCAGTATAGCAAATCCAGCATGTTGGATTTCCTTACTGCTACTACGTTTTATTACTTACGACTACATTTCAAAACGTTCTTTCCGAGGAAAATTTTACTCGAAGAGGAATTTTGGAACGCAGTCTAAATTTTTGTGTGCCTCCACTTCACGTAGAAATTACATTATAATTACATGTAAATTGTGCACTTTTATTAATATTCAAATAAATTCTGTACGCGTATATATAACATTTTATAAAACTTATCAAGAATTTCTCGTAAGGGAAATTACGAATGAAAATGTATGAATTTAACGTTTATATTATTCTTAATAATTTTTCACAGCAATTTAGAGCGTTTTTGTGTTTTGCTAGAACGTGAGATAAATTGAAGCCATTTTTTTCTAACATAAATATCGTAACTCAAAAGAAAGCTCCGTGCAACAGATGACCTTTAAGTATTTCATAAATCACGAAAGAACAAATTAAGAGTACCACCTGCCTTATCTTCATCGCAGTAGATCCTAGGAATTAGTTCACGTAATTAATTAACAGGAGATTACATCGGTGGCTCGACCGACCACCGTTTCTCTATTAAGTTCAAGCGTGACTTTAATGTTGGATCGATTAATAGCCTGTTTTCGGCCGGGTAAACGTGCATCTTATTAACAAAAAAAAAATCATGATTGTACAAATGTTTTACACAATAATTCTGTATCGAACTAGTAAAGACTGTCGATTGAAAAACTTTTCAGATCTCCTCCAGAACAGAAAAAGTTGTGTTTACTTAATTGAATTTATATTGACATACATATATACACAATTGCATTAATAAACGTTTTCCAGCAGATACAGCGTAACACAGTGAATTGTACATTTCATCCTTGTTTAATGTTGATAAAACAAGATTATAATAATTCATTGTGTTCTTGCTGGAAAATTTATGCGCGTATCGAAGCAATATATATTCTCACATTGCCATGACAAGCATATGCATCTAATTTCATGTGTAGGTTTTAACAATCTTTAATATAAAAATTTACAGATTTTATATATTATTAAATTACTCACAAAATTTTTGAAAATAATCATATTTAATTAACAATTTAATTATATGTAATTAATTATTTATACAATTTTTTATATTATTGTGTAAAATCAACAAATTTCTAGTATACACGGGACATACATAGAAAATGCATATATATATAATAATAAATATAATTATTGATGTTACCTTTTTTCCTATGAAAATTAGGATTTAGGGGAATCTGGGGGAATTTCAAATTCAATCTAGGGTCAATCTGTAGCAATGAGTTGGCAAAGTTGGATTTTCACTTTTGACATAATCATAACGTTGAGGATGGATTCGGTATTACTGAAAAATAAATTTCGCGGTACAATGCTGGGAGTTTTGGTCGGCGATTGTCTTGGGAGTCCATACGAAGGCTTAAAGACTATTTCAATTCAGAAAAAAAGAGTTTTACAGCGACGGTTGAATCAATTGTGGGATACGAAGTTCAGAGGTTAGGTCGCAAAAATTTTAATAATTTGTAACCAACTTGCATGTGATGGAATAACTTCAATTTGAATTCAATGTTAACTAATTTGAATCCTGCCGTCAATAATGCATTTATTTATAAGGTCCAGTATGTTATTATTATCAATATATTTATAGTACATATAATGTATTAAAAACTCGTGTTTTCTCTTTTTAAATATAAAAATCGAGAAATACTTAAACGTCCTACAAATGTTTTATATTTTTTATTTTTTATATGAAATAAGCTACAATTTTTTATATAGAGAACTTAATTATATAGAGCCTGTTATGGAGTACACAGATGATTCGGCAATGACACGCGCCTTAGCTGAATCATTGATTGAGAAACAAGAGCTGGATATTGTTGATGTAGCTAAGCGATTTGCAAAAAGTTATCATGAAAGGCCTGATCGTGGTTACGGAGCTGGTACTGTAACTGTTAGTTTTTTACTGATATAATATGTATTAATGTATTGATCGATAATTATCTAATATTTGAGGATAATTCAATTATGAACAATTAGTATTAAATGCAATTGCACAATGTCTCACATAATAGTTCTCCAAAGAGCATTTTAAAAGATGTCCTAAGGATATCCATTGAATAGCCATATTATATGAAGTGTTGTTCAAATTATGCATTGATCAAATATGCATCTTACAAACAAAAGTGTTAAAGTCGTCGAAATTTTGTATAAATTGCATGTATAGTTCTGAAAAGTAATGTTTTTGAAGTAATGTTTTATATAAATGTACAAGGATACTCAGTACTATTTGTTTAGATATAGCAATAACAACTGCTGAAAAATGCCATAAAACTACAACTAGGCAGAGCTTAGCAGGCATTCTCATCTGTCACTCAATGTACGAATGTACAGGCTCTTACCATCTCCTAAATTTTAGCAAGAAATAATTCAGTTATGATAATCATTGGCTGCATTCAACAGAGAAAGCTACTTTGCAATTATAAAATTCTTTAATATGATTTATTTATACATTTGGATTCAGTAAGAAACTAAGAAAAGATCATTGATTCCTTAGATTCTTTAATAGTTTCATTAAAGTAGCAATTTTCCGACGAGAACTTACCAACTTTTTCATTATTAGCATGACATCTTTTTATTATGTTGGATATAACATTAGAATATTAAAAAAAAGCTTTTCAGCTCTGACCAAGACATTTCTACTTGATTGTATATTCATATTGATCAATTCTTTTTTTGTTATATTTTGCTGAGTATCATTTAATTTTATATAAATATTAAAATAATTTTAATATATGTAATATATATATTAATATATAACTCGATATAACTTTAATTTATTTTAAAAGAGTATTAAAAATAAATCTATATAAATTTATCTCGGAAGTCAAGTTTTTTCTCGATATGTAAAAAAACATCCAGATTTCTTATAAATAACGTAATATAAAGTTTGCATGTATTAGAAGAGACTTTTGGAATTTTCTTTTTTTATATAATTATAAATGCTTTATAATTATAAGTTGTGATAAATACTAATTTATAATAATCTGCTATATATGTGTACATATATATACACATACACAATGTATCTATAGGTACTTAAAAAATGGAAGAAATGTGTCGAGGAAACAAATGTAAAAATCCCAGCCAAAAATTTATTTGACGGTCTAGGCTCTTACGGTAACGGCGGTGCAATGCGAATTGCACCTGTTGTATTATTTTCATACAACAATTATGACAAACTTTTACATCATGTAAAAGAAGTAACGGAAATTACACATACACACAAATTAGGGATAAATGGTGCTATTTTACAAGTAATCGTAAATTAATTTTATCAATAAAAATATAATATATATATGTATGTGTATATATATATATATCTTTATCAATAGATATCTGTTATAAAAGTCCATTATTATCACAGGCTATAGCAATTCAACAAAGTTTACATTTAAATCCCAGTGAAGAATTGAACGTTTCCAATTTTGTTGACGATCTCATAAATAAAATGGACAAAATTGAAGGAGATACAAGGTACATTTTATATTATGTTATACATTATTACATTTAGACAGATATCAATTATAGCGTGTAAATCATAGCGAACTATATAAAGAGCGACTAAACATAGTAAAGAATCTACTTTCTGAGGATGAAGGTGATCTTGACACTATTGTGTCTCCTAATGAACAACGGGTAGCTGAAGAATTAGGTGTTAATGTCAGAGCTTTAGAATCAGTTCCTACCGCGATTTTCTGCTTTCTGAAAGCACAGAGACGTATAAAAAAGATACGAACTGATAATCCTCTCAGAAGAGTAATTCAATATGCCGTAAGTTAATCTTAAGTTATTAGCTGATACGTTTTGTAGCAAAACTTATATAATAGATTAAATAATTATTTTCAATTTTATATGTATAGCAAAATATTTAAAAATGCCGTTTACATTACCATGTCTTTGTTACTATTTTATAGATTTCTTTAGGAGGCGATACGGACACGATTGCTAGTATGGCCGGTGCAATAGCAGGTGCTTTCTATGGCTACGAAAAGTTCAGCTTATTGCTCTTATCGCATTGTGAAGAATGGGAACGATTTCAAGAAATGGCCGATAAATTGCTGGATATAGCAACATCCAATGAGATAAATAAATAAATAATGTATATTTAAAAAGTATGTATAAATATTATATGAAAAATCGTGGGAAAATTTTTATTGATTTTTAAATTAAGTATATTATTATTAACAACTATAATTAATTACTAACAATTTTATTAGTGCAGGAGATTGCATACTCAATATTTTTTTTATTTTATTAACATTACTTCTTTATAGGTTTCATCCAACAATTTACTCTTTCTCTCTCTCTCTCTCTCTCTCTCTCTCTCTCTCTCTCTCTCTCTCTCTCTCTCTCTCTCTCTCTCTCTCTCTTTCTTTCTTTCTACATAGATGACATATTTCATACTAAATATCAATTTATAATTATAACATTTTGTTATTTTATATTGTGTTATTTTATGTATTTCACATTCTCTTTCGACTACGTGTTGTTAACATGTCTTATTTTTTATATAGAAATAAAGAATACATCTGGTAACTGAGTTATTTGGAAAATAAATCCGTATGACTAGTATTCATGATTTATCGTAATACTATTGTTTGCTACAAAGTTGAACTTACATTATCTACTTATATAATCGCACTTGAATTAGACTTACAATAAAAGTAGAAAATAATATCGTAAGTAAATAATGGGGAGGGGAGAGACTTGTCAAAAACCGCTTGAATTCTTTCATTTCAATCGATTCTGTTCTCTCATCAATCACAGAGATTTTAAATATAAGTATGGCCGCATGATCAGTCTGTAACTCTATCGAAGCACACTGTTATAAGTTTGTTATATATACGTCAATAATCCGATTAACAAAATAATTGTATATAGCAACGTTATTATGAACGATGTCTTATACGAAGTTAAAATAAAAATTTACCAATTGATCATCAATATAAAATGATTTTTGTTTTTTCAATAACGTCATATTTTTACCGCACATATAAGTTAATTTCAAAAACTTTTTCTCTAAAGTATCCAACTTATGATGACTTTTATATTCATTGCAAAACGAATAGATATTAAGATACTCTAAAAAAGAGACTCTAGATAAATAAAAAAGATAAAATTTTCAAAAATCAATTAGAGAGGTATCAGATAGATAAATAACTCTAAATCCGACTTATAAAATAATATTATATATCCTTGAACGCATCAATCCTCGGATTTTCAGCCGCAGCTCTACGTACTACGCAAAATACAAATAATTAATTTAAAGATTGTAATATACTCTGAACAGCAAATATGAACACAACGAAGACGTCATAATAACACTCAATAGGTCTCGTATTTAGAATAACATAGACAATACTCTCGAACATTTTAATTATAAAAAATGTTTAGGAAAGGCGCTTATGAAGAAGGTACGTTATAGTTGGACCATTAATAATTCATATGCGTATAAGTAAAGTTTTTTTCTCCGACGATCAAATAAAAATTTTGAAGTTTCGTTTCTTTGTAAAATATGTAAAATACATTGAAAAATGCATAATCTCGTAATAGCGAAAGTCTTTACTTCGTTTAACGACTGTAGCGAAAGCCTACTGTTGTAATAGCAACAGATCTTGCGCAAAATTGCAAACAAGAAGATAAAATATCTCCCCAAATATATATAACAAAACAACAAAATGTTTATAATAATAATGGAAGTGGCATAAAACATATTCTCAATTTTCATGCGCGATTTCTTCGTTACTTTGAAATAGTGTCTCACCGATAAAAATTCGTCGGAGATGTAAATATCCTCTAAAAATGTTAAAAAAACGTTCGTTTCAGTTTTTCAGTCTCTCTATTATCTTCAAAAATATTACCTATGTATATAGATTTCAATTAGCTGACGTGACCGCATGATACGTTTAATATTCCGACAATGATAGAAATTATTTGTGTCTTTTCGCATTCATAAAAATATTAAGGAGCAATAAGTATCTACAATTTATAAGTTCTATTTAATTATGCAGTTATACTGAATATCTTTTGGAGATTTGACTTGATCACCATGTAGATAAACGCGTGTGTATCGTTATTTCTTAGACGTTATTCATTAGATATTCTTTTTAATATGCATTATTTCATATCTTGAATTCTCAGAATTTCTCGGAATTTATAACCGAAAAACAAAATGACGCAGAAAGACAACTGAATATCTTTTTCGAGAAAATTTGGAAGTTCTGCGATTATGATTCTATGGTGCAGTGTTTAATCAAATACGCAAGCTAGAATTCGTACGAGACAATTTCCTATTCTAGCGCATGCTCTATGTCCTTGACTAGCACACTCTCTTCTTCTATTTTTTCGATTGTCTTGTCGTTCCTTTTTACCCGGCCTTAACATGTTGCAGTCCTGATTCTCATGTTTATATGCGATCCTAGGCGCATTGGACAACCTAGTTGGATGGACCGCTGCGCTGCTCCGAACCTGTAAATTTTTAAAGGAAAGTTTCTTATAAGCTTTATTATCTTCTACGATCAATATTATTATTAAATGCGAAATTAATCGAATATAAAATACAAAACATAACAACAGGTACACAAAATGAAAATTTACATATATTTGATTGATATCTTTGCATAATAGCTTTAGAAGTTTAGACAGATAGAATAATGAAGAAATTTTCGCTCGATTAGAATGCATGCTTACGTTCTCATTTTTCGGATCCTCGGGATGTCTGAGTATTTTAGAAACGATATGAACGCATTCCTCGTTAGTCAAGATACCACTCGCCATAGGACCGCTGACGAATTCTCGATCATTCATAAGAAGATACCGTACGCTGAAGCAGACGTCATCCGAGAGCACAGCTCTCTTGTTGACTGGCAAAGGTTCGGTGCCTCGTCTTCTACACTCGGCTGCGGCCCATCTATCTAAGGCATTGAAGAGGATAGACTCGCTAGTGATATTCAGAGTGTCACGATGTGCTAACTGGGAGACTTCCTGGGCAGTGAGCTCTTCAAAGTATTCCTGTTGCAGCACCTTTATCGGATTCGAATCGATTACAGTCAAGCACTTGAGCAGAAGATCAGTGCACATAGCAGCTGCAATATGAATGAATTATGAATCAATTTCTCCGTTCAAATATATTAGTATTTGTACCAATCATTTCATTTTTATTCAGCTACGCAGCCGTGAAACTGTTTCCAAAGAAATCAATGGCGCACCTATTATACTGCCCTCGTCTCCGGGCGGTAATGGTGTCGATAGCAAATTTGACGATCTGTCAAAATCGGAATCACCTTCCCGTAGCTCGTTCGCGTAAAGTCCAAGACCCTGATAAATTTCGAGCACGGTCGATGGTGTGAGATGCTTCTCAAGATACACTATGGCGAGTCGCGCGAGTCCAGGACAAAGGTACTCATGAGCTGCATTGAGCGTGACCCTGGCCGTTATTACTGATATAAAATTGACGGGCTCGTCGTGAAGATATCTATGCAATAAAATGAATGATAGAAACAAAATATATATGTTATGAAGTTGAAAAAGGAGAATTATTCTCTATATATGATTCTATTGCGTTTCTCAGCAATGTGCTGTTTATATTTTCAGAATTTCATTTTTGAACGCTCATATTCGATAAAAAATATTAAAAACGTATAAATATATAATTATATTCTTAAAATTGTGGATTAACAATTTTTTTTGTTTTAAAGCTGCTCATTTCATATGTTGTTTTTTTTTTGTTGTGCGTTCGAATGATAATGAGATTTGATAGGCAGTATTCGAGTTTATGACGTCTTAAGACTGTATTTAAGACAAATATAAAAATCAATTATTCTTATATACCTCAACAAATATAAGAATCGACTGTGAATATTGAGTAGTTTCTGACGACTGTTTTAGTAAATATGAGGAAGATACGAGGTAAATGGAAAAAAGAAAGTGTGATAATAGCTGTTAAGAAAGTAAGAAATAAGGAAATGACAATAAGAAAAGCAAATAAGAGATATTCTGAAAGGTACATTATGAGATAAATTAAAAGCTATTGAACTAAAACAGGAGATAACATTAAAATTATACAATAATGAAAATATGTTTTTTCTTTAATTTTTCTATCCGATAGCACTAATTTACAAAAATAAGAAAATATAATGACACTTAAAAATCTCAGCTGTTTTTATTTTTATAAAAATACGATTAAAAAGACATTTTGTTATAAGAATAATGTTTCATATTGTGTATGTACAGGATGCCCAGAATTTAAATGTCAAAATTTCGCGAGCGCATAGTGAATCGATAAACTAAGAAAAAAAGTAATCTTATCTTGTAAAGATAAGCTCGTTATGTGTATTTAATTTTCGCTATTCAAGAAAATATAATCTCAAAAAAATTTAAGATGTTCGATACCATCTGATCTTCTCTTACGGATTTTTTTATTTCTTTACTTTTTATAAAAGATAATGCAAAAATGAATTTCTTATAATTATTTTTATTTCTTCTTATTATTATCATTCTTATACATGCGAACAGAAAATACAAGACGAAAAAATTATATGATGGACATATTATATATATATATATATATATATGTGTGTGTGTATATGTATAATCATATAATCATATATACATAATTTATATGTATCTATATGACTGTACATTTATGTAAATTCTTATATAAAAAGTTTTATCTGATATATCTTTCGGTTTCCATATTTTTTCGAAAGATTATTTTCTTTTAATAAGAAGAAAATTGTACTTTTGAAAAGTTAATACTTACTTGAGAAAATAATCAAATGCTCGCTTGTCAACATGTTGCAATCGTAACAACGGCGGCGAATGTGTCGATGGAGGAGCGAGCGAACCAGTAAGCATTGCCCGACACCATTCTGATCTTCTGGCCAATCGTTCCCTCTCGACGGAATATGTCCACGAATCGCCGGGTAATCCAGCCTACATAATTTGTTACAATTATTATTACAGCGTATTTGTATATGCGAATGATAGTATGTAATTCCAAATAGATTTCATGTTAGCAAGTACTAAAGTTCGATTATGTAGTACTAATATTTTTTTATAAAGAAAAATAATATATATATTTTTTTTCTTAATTAAAAAAAAGGGATAATTAAAATATAGGACATAATATAGGATATATTAAAAATAAGACTTTGTGTGTGTGTGTGTGTGTGTGTGTGTGTGTGTGTGTGTATGTGTGTAGACTCTGTATATGCCTAGACGCAATTTCAAAAATGCATAATAATAGAAGAAGAATCCTTATTTCCTTCAGCATTTATAAATCAAGAAGGGGATTCACACTCCTTTTTTATTCTCACACATTCTCTATACTGTCTATTTTTAAATCTAATAATGTACTAATCTCGGCATGTATACAATACTTTCTCGTTCTTCCTATCTTATCTATTTTCAATGTACCTTACTTATCTCCTGCTTCTTTTTATTTTAGATACCTTTCTTTACAATTTTAATCCTCTTCCTACTATTTTTACTAATTTTCTAACTTTTATTTACATCTCGCATTTACAGCTAAATTCCTATGTGTTATCTTTGCGCAATCTTCAATTTTTATTTAATCTTCCTTCTTTACTTTCTGCCCTCCTCGATGTACGGCAGATTGAAAAAATGTATTTTTTTGCTAGTATCATAGAATTCATTTTATTTATAAACACTCAAATATCTAATTAATCGCGTTATATAAATAAAAGCATTTCGTATGAAATTTATACTGAAAATTATATTTAACTCTATTTAAAAATTGGTATTTATCTTTAGAATATACCTCAAGCATTACGATATTTTGACCCTCTGTGACTTGCAAGCCACTCTCAGGTTCCATAAGGGGAATTCGAGACATATCTGCGAGATTCTTGTGTGAAGTCTTCGTAGTCAACGGTGAAATCAAGATTCTGGAATAAATTTTACACTGCAGTCCTTGAGATTTTCCGCGCCAACTCTTAGTCTGGATGCGAGAGAATTGTGAGTTGCCTCCTATACATACAATGAATAAAATTGTATTTAGGCATTAAGACGCGCATAACTAAAAAAATTTAGTTATTCAAATTTCTTCATGAGACAGAACTATTGCAAAACACATCGCTAGTATTATTTTTACCTTATTAACGCGTGACACATATTGCCATGAGTGTGTAAAATTGACATCCTTACGTTTTGAAATCGTAGTTCTATTAAGAGTTTTGGATTATATTTACAATAGAACAAAAGGAAAATTTCTTGATAATTTCTAAAGACTTCCAAAGAATTTTAACGAATTTAAAAAAAATTATAAACATAATAAGCATAAATTTAAAAAATTTTTTAAAAATTAATTTTATACCTAATATTAATACTGAATAATTTTGAATACTTTATTTGATGTCTTTTGTCGAATACTAGAGACTAGTTATTATCTAATATTTATAAATTTTTTAAAAAATATTAAATAAAAATAAAAAAATTTATAAATATTAGGAACTCTAGTACTCGTCAAAAAACATCAAATACACTATCGATATCAATATTGGATGTAAAGTTAGCACTCCTTTTTAAAGTCTACTTTTAGTGTTATATTTGGTGTTACCTAATAAACGGAGAAATCTTTCTAAAAACTATATAAAAAAAACCTCCTCTTTTGTTTCAACTAACCCAGAATGCTAACAAAACTATTGATTTTGATAAGGATGCCACTTCATCTGTTGCCGTGCTGCATTAAAAAAAAATCTATTCTTTATCAGTACCGCGAACAGTGAATCATTGTGCATTTTTTATGGAAATGTTTTATTTTTAATGGCACTGTCCGTGATTCACGGAAACATTATCTCAAGCCAGCTCCGTCAGATTCGATTTTTTGTACGTTTTATCAATCATTATCGTTTACTTTACATCGACTGCCGTGCCAATGTAACGAGACATACAGTATCTAATTCACACATGGGTTTGGCAGTATTTGCGGAAGATAGGACTTTACTTCAATTAGTTACTGATTTTTTAGTATAGATAATGTATATAAACATTTTTTAGTTGCAGGAAATAAAAGAGTTACTAGGTTGTTACTTTTTATAATAACAATTTGATAATAGACATTGCAATTTTTTAAGACTATAATGATAACTAACTAAACTAAAAATTTATCGTATGTTACAAAAATTCAATTAAACATTTGAACCCCTCGGTTAGAGTCCTCCTCAATAATTAAGTTAATAATTTTTACATTAATTGGATTCTAATGTGTGAAATAATAGATTGATGATAGTGTATAAATTAAAAACATTTACTCGTCGCGTAAGGATTGATCATAACAATTTGAAACGTTAAATATTGAATCACATCGACGAAACAGTCCAAATGACGTCCATTAAATTACCAGATTTACCAAAGTGATAACATAATAAATTAAAATTTGTAAAATTAAAATAGGAAACTTCACATCAGTTAAACTTTTACTTACATATAAATCGTAGGTGGACGTACCTTGTGATGTTACTAGTACGCTTGTCATAGATCAAATGAGGAATATAGGTATGTCGAACAATAATACGAGAGGACACTAAATAGACGCTAATGAAGAGGGGGAAGCAAGTCTTGAAAATAAAAGAAGTATAAGGGATCTTAAAGTTCCGTGTCATTTTTTATTTTTAAATTATTTTTCTGTTTGTATATAAAAATCATGTCTGATATCAGTCATTTGTTTAAAAAGCTTTCTTTGTTCATTATAAGCTTTCTTTTTTCAATCTCACGATCATCGCTCATATTTTTCGGTTTCTACAAAGAAAAATACATAAGAAAATTTAGAAATAAAACGATCCCCCCCCCCCCGTGCGATAATAAAACCCTCGAAAATTTCTGTCCACCTTTAAATAGCTTTAAAATTAACTTTGAATGATAATTTCGTAAACATGATTTTTTAAATGACGATTAATTTTCTGATGTACTTACATATCGGCGCGTTCATGCATCGTACCAATGAGAAACTAAATAAAGTTATCGGATCAGAACACAAACATAAAGTTTACTAACGATCGTATATACTAATGCCCTGTCACAACGTGGAAGATGCACGGTATACTAATGACATTGACACCAGTATAATATGAGTGATGATCATTATTAACACGAGTGAGATGCCGCTCTATTGACAAAACAGTAAAGAGAACGTTTGATAGCAACTCGTATACGCAACTAGTTGTAACTCTAAACTTGACAAAGGCTGTTTAAAAGATGCATCTTTGTTTAATATTATCTGAATTGAGAAATATACATTATGTGAACACATAAAATATGCACAAGTAATAAAATTGATTGCTTAATTTGCAAATTTTAATTTTACAAATCTCACCATCGATAGGAACTGTTTTTCTTTTTCGTTCTTTAAAAGAAACAAAATCAAATAACGTGCCACTATGTGGCATCATTCACTGATTAACTACGGTTAAATTCATTTCGATGATACTCTTCATTTTTTATTTTTCGAACAAATAACTATTATGACATTAACGTAACGTTGCCGAAAGAAAAATACTTCGTTTATTTATCACGAGCAGAAACTCGGAGAACAACCCTTTCGGAGCGAAAAGTCCCACTATACTGACAAATCAATCGATCTGCTACTTCCATCCATGACTCATTGTCAGATCTTCTCAGAGGAAACGGTTAATGTAAGTGTATGTGCTAGCATTTCATCGACTGCACCTACGATTGTTTATAAACATTGACCGAGCGAGAGGGACCACTTTAAAAACGACAGGAATGCTCAGCTCCGCAAAGTAAAGAGGGGCCTTATCAATACTTTGAAGCTATGAGCTGTATTGCAGGAATTGGAGGACGGGGACCGAAGTTTGTTTATTCGTTCCGAAACTCGTATCCAGTGTCGAAGAATGCAGCATTAATAGGGACATCGGTCGAGATCGTGCAAAGTTTCTGGGTAATAAAGTTGACGAACGAATCGACCATCTTTTTCGGATAATAGCTTGTTTTCTTAAAAATTATTTATTTCAGAATATTTGCTGTTGTTGAGTTTTGTTGCTAAAATAATTTTTTTCAGACGCTAGCGCATGATTTTTTTTAAACTCGATCGAAACCACGAGAACAATCCTTTCTTCTTTTTCGAAATTAACGTCAAGCAAGATCAATGTCAATACCATTTATATACATATATGCGACAACTTGATTATGAGAACAAGTACGCTCTTTTATACTCCATTTCGCACTCGTAAATTTCCGGTTAGGACGATTCCGTTGTCGCAAGGAACGCGGATATGCGCACTCTCGATCGTTCAGGGAATTGAGAGGTGTTAATAGTCGAGACGTCGTGGTACGAATGAATAATTGCTATGTGTTAACCATTTTGCGATCGAATGATCTCTCAACGATACAGGAAGACACTAATGATATTCAGGACGGTCGTGAATGAATCCGTTTAAAGAATCGAAATCGCAAGGTCGCGTTGCAGTCTCCGGATGAAAAAATATGAGATAGGTGTACACCCATAGAAAAGATTTCCGAATCCAATGCTATTATTCTTCGATCTATCATAAAATATAGAATATTCATATTTATTTGTTGAAAGAGGAACGTTTTATTTTATTCTTAAATGAAAAATTCTTAAATCTAGAATAAAATGTGATCAAGCACAGTGCTAAATCGCGCCAAATTATTATGGTACCAGCATCGTGCGTTACATCAGGTAAAGATTTATTCTATAACGTAAGAATATACATATATGAACTGAAATTTATATTTTATATTGATTTATATTTTATATTTTATATCGACAAGGACCTGAATTGAAGGGTCGAAAACGTTTATTTTATTTGTTTTGCTACATTCACACGAAAATAAAGAGGCTTTTTTATATTTTTCACTGATATAAACTCAAATTTATTTAAATAACAAATTTCAACCTATCAGAAATTCTATTCTGATATACAACTTTTCAATTGTGTCTTGAAAATGTAGGTTTTTATAAGAAAAAAAATCATACGAATATTGTTTGATCTTAAAGTTATTAAAGACAAAAAAATTATTAAAACGAAGTGACTTCACTAATGTTAAATTTTATTTTTAACTTAATGTTATCGAACAAATATCGCTCGCGGCAAGACACGAGCGAGAGTGCACAATGGAATGAAACATTTATGTCCCGAATTTTGAAGAGAAGAAAAGATGAAACGTCAAGTATCATTACACTAGAAATATGCAAACGAACGTATGAGTCATTGTGTTCGAGCAGAATGTTGCCATCGCGAATTAGTGCAAGTATCCCAAACTACATCAATAAAGATTCACATTTCGCAGATCGCACATCGCGCATACACGTGACACATTTCGCGGTATGATACGTATTAACGTGACACTAATTTATAACAAAGTGGGGCATCATTGCGTATCCTATTATTAAGCATCGCTCCGCTATAAGAATTTCAATGTACGCGTGTGTTTATAGCTGAGGAGTGGCTCATTGTGAACGGTCATCACGAGTACTCGTAAAGCTCGTAAACATTATTGATTGTGCGTATTAACTATACTAAATGTTATGCCACTTATAAGGAAAAATCGTACGAATATTGTTTGATTTTAAAGTTCTGAAAGACAAAAAAATTATTAAAACGGAGTGACTTATTAATAAATGAAGGTTATCTCTCTTGTCCCTTTGAGCTATGACTGATAACGCTGAAAATCTATAGTTTGCACTATAGATTTCCAGTATTAACAATCAATTTTGTCTCAACTCAGTCAATATATAATTTCTTAAATTATTACTGCAAAAATAAGGTAATACAATCGATCAATCGATGATGAAGATATATCTATTTGTACCGATATATCTATTTTAAGTTCAGAACGATTACATTGTGTGATAAAGATAATATTTTTCAAATTATGGAATATGATAAATATTACGTTTTGTATTGTTTACTAAATTTATTTAATATTGTAATAACAGAAAGAAATTAAATGTAACTTGAAAATATTTTTCATAAAATTTTTAAGTGGCACATATTCACATATTATAATATGATGTAATATAATTCATTCAAGCGTGGAATATTGTATGCGTATACGCACTGTATGATATAATATTTACACGATCGAGTCTTCGTTATACATCTAACATAAACATTCTTGCAAATATCATGGATCAATTATACAACTGTGGGAATGACGAAAACACGTCGATGAATATTCATTTTTATAAAATTTGGGGAAGTTTTATTTTGCAAGTGAGACACGTGCAGAAGAATAATTTAAAAGAATTTTTATCGGAAAAGAAGAGAAGGAAAAAAAATAATATTAAATTCTAGAAAAATGAATAAAACATAATTATGTAATCATGAAGTTATATGTGCCCGGGGGGGGGGGAGGGGGGGCCTCTCGTATCGCTCTCTACGAAGTATATTCGACAAAAGTTTATTTTTTTGTAACATACGGTCGCGAAGCAGCGGGTATAATTTAATTTAGCATAACTGCAGCGACATAGGGTTAATGCGAACTGACGGCTATGCTATGCGAGTAACGATAATTAACTTGAACGAGTACCCGCTCGGCCTTTTAATCCAATTAAAATTAATTCTTTTATTGCAGAGACGCGCGCCCGTATTTCAGCAAGATGTATTGGCACAATGAATAAAGAGGGTCGAAAATTTTACAGATTTTTTTAGGTCCACCATCATACTCATGTCATATATCAACGTCGTTTGATCTATTAAATTTTCCAATAATAAAATAATAAGTATTTAAAATAACTAACAACAACAAGAGAATTACGTTTAAGAGATTGAAACACACACACACACATATTGAGCTTAATAAAAAAAAACAATAATTTTATATCATTAATTCTTTTTTGATTTGTAATGTTGCGCTAATTTATATCAAAGAATTATCAAGTAAGTTGTAAATAGCATTGGATCTATGATCTCTCTCTCGTTCGCGCAATGGAGTCTTCTTTTTTAAAAATATTTGTAACAAAATGTTATATATCTATATTTTTAATATTTCTGAAATGCTTCATCATAATCTTAATGTTTCAAAAGTATTTTTTAATTTAAAAAATTCGTAGATATAAAAAAACATAGATATTAGTCTTTCTTTGTATTTCTTTGTGTTAATATAATTTAAAATAAAATGTTTTATGAATTATACGTTTAAATAATACTTTCACATTCCATCTAATATACGTAATAATTTAAATAATAATTTAATATTTTATCTTTACATATTCGACCTTAACAAAAATTTCGCTTGCGGTGCTATAATATAGGCTGCTTACCGCAACTATCTAGCGCGATCATCGGGGTTCGCTAATTGACTCAATCGAAGATAAGATGCGACAAAGATCTCCCCTTTGTCCGAATTCGCCCGCATATATGATCGTTTTTCAAATGTAAAATTAAATTGCCATCTTTAGAAGTGCTTGCTATTACGAATTACGTATAAGTTGATGCTATAATCTATGTTGATTAAATATTTTTCAGTTCGATTAACGGGCGTTATAAGTTTAAGTTTTGAATCCTTTAAATCTTGAACTCTTTTTATTTATATCTCTCTTTATATACGTATATGTTGCATAGAAAGAACGATGTTTGAGTATAAATTATCGTATATAAATTATTGCGAAAAAAGAAAGAGACACGTATCTAAAGTAAATTCGATTGCAACATTTTACGAAATCAATCCTAGGAAGTATCCTTACGTAGAAAACTTAAGCGTGATGAGTAATACTTAAAAAATCATTTATATATTAAATAAAGCAATTTGAAAAATTTTTGTTTTTAAAAAATAAAGGTTTATAGATAAAAATGAATATATTTTTTATATCCTAAAATTAGATCCTAAATTGTTTTATTATTTAATTATTTACAAATGATATTATTTTAAAATTATTTTTTTTAAAACGACTTTAACTTTATCTTTTGTCTAAACAAATTAAAATAAAATCATATTTACCTTATCCCATTTCAAATTATTTATCTTTCTCTCTCTCTCTCTCTCTCTCACTAGGAGGGAGAATAATTATATCTAGATAATTTAATTATCTAAGCATAATATTGTCGAAAATAAGCTTTTTCATACAAATTAGACACGTGGCGTCGTATAAGGCTTAAGCCAAGGGGATTAAACTTAATGTAATCGTGGGATAGAGTCCTCGAAATCATTATAAAATTCGTATGAAATCTCTATGTATAATCCGATAATTACATATGCAATCATGAGAAATCATTGTATAATATTAAATAAAATCGTATATTTTATCAAATGGCTTCATATGCAGTGAAAAAAATTATTTGTAATTAGACAAAATCATATGAAATCAAATAAAATCATGTAATAACTTTCAGTGGGACAATATTTCAACAAGTGGTTACCCCCTCGGCTTAAGTCCATTCTACAATTGCGCAAACGTAGATATAAGGATTGTGGTTGTAAGAATTAACTAAAATACAGTCAAATATAAGAAAAATATTCGATTGTGACTGGTAAATTTTTACAATTAAAACCACTTACAACTACGCTTACGCAATTGTAGAATGGGCTTTATAGATAATAACGCAGGTACACTACCGCGACAGCGAATGTTCGACGAATATTTAAGAGACAAGATGACGGAACGTCGCTTAACATGGCCAACATGAGATTTCCATATCTCTCTCTCTCTCTCTCTCACCCTCTTTTTCTCTTGCACTGCAGTCTCCATATTATGAGAAAACAGCCAAGCCGCGCAAGGTTCTTCACGCGCGCAATTAGAGGAACGCCGTAAAGCCGGCGTTTACGAGCGGTATTCTGCCGTGCGTATGCAAACGTCTATTAATAATTCGATCTCTTGTGCGCTATGCGCAAGCATGATCGATCGGTCGCATCCCGAGGGCGACGGCGGCGGGGACCGCGAGGACGGTCTGACAATATCGAAGAAAACGACAATGCAGAAATGTGCGAATTGAATCGCCACACGTGGCACCGCGTGCGCGACGCGACGCGACGCGACGCAGCTGCGTGTGCGGTGCCCTCACAATGCAACGGCGAATGTGCGAAAAAAAGAAAGAAAAAAATACCGCGTCGATGGTGGAGTCGGCGTCGCGTCGCATCGCGTCGTAGGCAACCTTGACGCGGCCGTCGCCGGTCGCGTCGCGGATGCGATGTAAAAGCTGTTAAATTCGGGGAACAGATTATTATACCTACTGTCGAAGATGTCGTGCTGATATTTACAAACAGCGCACATCAAAGTTATACATCTCTCTTTATGTATACAAAAGAAATCGGCATATAATTTTTGAAATCTATGATTTTTTTTTTTTTATATTGTACATTCAAGAAACTATATATAAATATTAATAATTCTTTAGAATTTTTGCATTAACGTTGAATTCTTCTTAAACAAGAACGTGGATCTTTTTTTTTATGAAAAAGGAATGTTTATAATTTCAAGATCGAAATCCTTTCAACTGTTGTATTTATTATCCTTTAACTGTGTTTTCTGGTTTGCGATGCGATCTTAATATTATAGCTCTCTGTATTAAATAACTGTTATAGCTTTTTTATTTTCTCTCGCTGATAATAGTTATTAAAAAATAAAATCTATTTGTCATACGAATCGATTTCGTCGGAATAATTATTCCAAACATTAATTCCTAATCAAATATATTAGCATTAAGCGCGGATTGAACAAAAACCAAATGGAGTAAAAATCTTTCATTTAAATGCAAAGCGGCACATTTCTTTTACAATAATTTCTATACCAATCTATACCAATTCTAGGTATATTAACTGCTAGCATTCCATCGACAAAATTTGTCACAGAAACTTCCAAGAATTTTTGCCTTCGATTTGATGATCCGGGAAATTGCTTTTACCTGACATGCGACTCCTCTTCGTTTTCGCGTAGGCCACATTATCGATCAACAAACCGGTGTCACGATTGCTGTCGCTTCGTTTCTTCGCGCACTTCTCACGGAAGACGAACGCGCGTAACTTCTCCATTGGCTTGCACTATACGTAACCGATTTCCGGAAATTGGCGAACGCGCGATCGAGCCAGTTCGTCTCTTAATACTGTAATACTGTGATCTAGCTCTCGCGTCTCGGCGAGAAAAACACTCTCCTTCTCTGCCTCAAGAGAAATACATACAATACGATAGTTCGAGCGGGGGAACAACGCCGACGAACGGCTATCGACAAGTGAACCGGTTGCGAGTAAGACACCGTGCTTTTGTCGCTTGAAAATGATGCGACCGTTGAATATATCCGGTATATATCTGCGAAATAAATGAATCCACGTGACTCATCATCCTCAACCGGCGAGCTCCTACTTCAGCCTCGATCTTTTTTCCTGTCCCGACATCCCCCTGCACGGCGCGCGGCGGGAAGAAAACTACCTTCTAGTTTGACCTAGAAAAATATGCAGCGATCCTCGAGTAACTCTATCGACGTTTTTTTTCCCTATTTATCGTTCGAAGGCGGACAGGAAGCACGATGACGGATGCGTTGAACAGTGAGAGGGAGAGAGACAGGTAGAGAAAGAAAAAGAAAGAGAGAGGAGAGGCGAGTGGAAGTGAAACAGTGATAGAAGGTGGAAGATGGAAGAAAACCGAAGTCGAAGCAGGATACGCTTCCGCGATACCGGAAAATTGTCACGCGAATTTTTCCGTAATGACTAATTCGAGGTAATCGTGCGCATCACACATCACTGACCGATTTAATTGCCGCTACAGTGATTTATATTATAGCGGCATTATATGCGGCATTATAGTAGTAATCTGTAGTATACATATATAGCACGAATTTCTTAGTTATTACAATACTTACGCTATTTGCTTCATCTGCCGTATTAAGTTATGAGTTTGCAATAAGCATTTTTATGTCCCAAAAATATGTAATGAGGGCAATGACACTTTTTATAAATTATTAAAAAAATGAAATTTCATTTCATCAAGTAAAGTCAAAGTCTGTTAACTAGAAGATCAAATTTAGACTAATACCTTGAATTAAATATTTAAAAGTTTAGAATATTAAAAAAAATTTTTTTTTAAATATAATTAGGCATTCTAATATCTAGTCTCGATCATATTTGGCGTTCTCATAGTTATTTGATTTATTCATATAGCGATCTTGTTTAATTTATTATTGTTTATTTAAATGACATTTTGTTATTTTTAACTTGCAAGTGTGTTAAATGTATTATTTTAATATAAAAGTATGTTTAAAAAAATCACATCTAATCAATCCATTTTTGTAGTTGAGTTACTTAATTTCAAAGTATTAATATTAAACAGCGTTCATATTAACGTATGCATTATAATAAATATTAAATTAAATTTGAATCAAATTTAATACATAATTTAATTCTTAAGTTAAACTGTTTAATTCCATCGTTTTATTTAAATTAAATACAGTATGGAGTACATATTAAACAGGAATAACAGTGGCGACCTAAGAAGGTGACGATAGGAATAATCAAACATAATTTTTTGGTACCTTTAATTTAACATTATGAATTTAGCAATGTATTCGGTTTTACAGTTTTACATCCAAAGAAGAATTGTAATTGTTGGTCTACAGATGGTTAGTAAAGCTTTGATTCAAATCCATGCGAATCTGCACACGTGTTTTCGGAGAAGTTTCGTCAATTTCATTCAAACATCAATGCCGGTCGAGGCATGTCGTAACTTTTTTGCGATATTTTTGCTCATAGACCGCATCACGTGTCGTTTTAATACAGAGTCTGTGACTCACGTGCTGCTAGGAAGCGCTTGAATACTTAAGAACCGAATACGATCGTTCGATGAAAAGTAGAATAAGGCCGCGCGCGAACGTTAATTTACGAAGGAAGAGCGACGCTTCCCCGACGTTTCCTGCCAATGCCTGCGTTCGATAACCGAATGAAAATTATCGCGGCGCTTTATCTGCGACGATAATTTCGCGAGGTCACGAATAATTACTGTTGCGCATCGAAAGACGACGGCAGCCGTTCGTTGTCGCCATAATTGTAGAATAAACATGCGAAAAGACACGCTCGACCGTGCGGCACAACTTCTAGCATGAAACAATTACAAAACTGCATTAACATATTTATTCTAACGTGAAATAATTGCAAACGTATTGTCTACGGTTCGCACTATTTTGTAACATTATTTCACGCCTGCTCTTCGATAATAATGAAAAATGATAGAACTCTGCACGCAGCATCGATATCCATAAACGAGCTTTTATCTGACTCTTTAAATAACGTCCAATTATCCATCGAAAAAACAATTAAATTTAATAGTAAATAGATAAAGTTAAACCTATATATTACTCGCGTGATCTTTTAGCATAATTACTCGTGTGAACTGTTTCCATCTGATACCTCAATATCTTCAATCTCAATTTCTATTGCTACAATTGATGATTTATAATCAATAAAGATTGATTTTATATATTCTTTAGATAAAGATGAAAAAAATGTTTGAAATTATGAGAACAATTTGCATTAAATATAATAATGTGCATAAACAGTATTCATGCATTTAGCAAATTTATAAGGCGAGATACCTTGGACACCCCGAATAATGAAGGGTTGAAGAATTATCTGTTCGGGGGATTTCCAAGAGTTTCATTCGGAATCGCAAACGTGATCTCTCGTATGTCTCATCTGAGTAATAATCGTTAACGTAACATTTTGACATCGCACTCCGCAGCTGCGAAGTTACGGGATACAGCCAGCAAGTTTATAACAATAGCGTCACGCTATTATGCAGAGAGGTGTCATCCATCATTCTCGCGAATATTTGCACGTCGATATTTACACGTCGTATGACAGATCGGACAAAAGTCGTTCTTATGCTGAATCGGTGAAGTATTAACTGGGATTTTATTATTTATCGTTAGTGGATGAATCAAATTACTTAGGCGGTTCGTATATCCCGCTCAAGCACGCAATGCCCGGTGCATAAACTTATTACTCACACGCGCACGTGTCCACGGAATACGTTAGCCGAACATTTCTGTTAATATTACATATCATACTACGTACCCGCGAATTAAGTCGGCACGTCAAGCTGGTCAAGCACGACCGATACCCGTGTCATCCTCGCTCGATATTAAGTGAGGCCTGACATTATTTACACGACCGCGTTGTGTCGAAGATGTAAAAAAAGAAAAAAAAAAGGAATCCTATTGTTCCGACCAATCGATTTACTTTTTATTTAATTCAATTAGTAAGTTTATCATTACTTGTAAAAACCTCTCTTATAAACAAATATGTACCGGCCATTGCAACAATAGAAAAAAGACGTCGCATTGAATCGAAAATTGAATACAGGATTTATTAGGTCATAAAAAAAATAAGTAAAATACAAAAATAAGCTGTAATTTTATCAATGTAAAAATATCAATTGCTAACTTCTAGACGCCATATACTCTATATCATAAATAATCTCTCATGCATTTTGATATTTCTAAACAGTAACAGTAGCATTGTATCAATATTGTAATTTTCACTCAACAATATTAATATACTTATTATAATATGTTATAACATTAAGTTATATTATTGAATATGAAATAATAACATTAATGCAATGTTACTGTACTTGGTAAATGTTTACTCGTTTACGTCATTCTTGAAGTTGCAATTTTAATAACCAAACGGTGTATGTTGCGACCCATTAAAACAACGAAATATATCAATTAAATTAGACATTGTGACAAGCGGTGCACTTGTCCCCGGGACTTTTTTAAAACATTATATGTCGTGACACGCTGCAGTAGGTATTGTCGACGACAATCGCGTGACGCGCGCGATTGATGTATTCAAGACAAGAATTCACGAGATGCATTATGGATCGCTTCTCGGAAAGATTTACGTTCGTTATCGTCGGAGATTCATTCATCCGTGCGGGCGTTACAACGGTAACAAGTGCGACGACGAGAGGAGAGAACTGCGAGCTCTCTTAACGTCAGGCACGTTAACAATCAAAAGGCACGGCCGAGTCGCGTTCGCATGTACGATAAATAAAAACGCGAATCACCGCGACTCACTCCCGTCCGAATAGATTTGCCTCAAACGTGTCGTTAGCGTTTAAATGTTCATCTATCGCTTATAAACGACGCGCTCGATACATTTTCATAATCTGACTCACACCTTCAGCAGGAGATCGTGCGTGACGCTCTGAGAAAACACTACGATTCACGCGAGCGCGTGTCAGGTTACTCGAGTCAGTTTTTTAGAACTATGCTGGTCTTATACGATTTCTGTGCCTGACAAATTTTACGTTTTGGCCGACGCCTGTCAGAAAAAGATATTTAAGAAAAGTAGTTAATCGCGTACGAGGACTGAAACTAATTTCTCGAGTCTTCAAGTTTAGATTTAGATTTATACGTGAAAATATGTTAAGATAAATGAGAACTGAATGGAAGAAACGTT
Organism: Acromyrmex echinatior; assembly: GCF_024713525.1. Taxonomy (NCBI): domain Eukaryota; kingdom Metazoa; phylum Arthropoda; class Insecta; order Hymenoptera; family Formicidae; genus Acromyrmex; species Acromyrmex echinatior. The sequence goes on along the minus strand of NC_141853.1, from coordinate 13,572,571 downwards.
TATTAGATTTTTCTTTAAAAAGTTCGATAAAGTTACACAAAGAGATCGAAAAATTAAACTATGATTTAAATTCGCAAATGAGATACTATAAAATTTAAAAATTAGTTTATTGCACAGTTATACAAAAATAGGCTTTTTCTTGGGATCTGAATAAATAAAACATATTTTTCGATGGACTTTTGTTTGCTGAAAATGAATTTGAAATTGGCCTATCATATCAGATTTTCAAGAAAATAAAAATTAAATGTGCCAAATTTGATGTTTTTAATCTATTCAATATTGAGTAGATAATTATCTATATTTAATTTAATGATTTGTAATATGTTAATTATACAGATGAAAAAAAATCGTATTGTAATAAATATAAATTCATATTATAGACAAAAGATAGCACTTTAAAGTAGCATAAATAAAATTGAAAAAATAATTATTTTAGTGACAATAAATAATATTTATGGCCAAAAATGCAATTTTGGCACATTTAACCTTATTTTCTAGGAAACCTGATAATATATAGATACCAATTTCACTAATTTCAGATTTGTTTTCAATGATCAAAAATCTATCGTGAAACATTTTGTTTAATCATGTCCTAAAAAAATGTTTATTTGTTATTAATATAATTATTAAAACTATATGTAATTATTTTGTAGATGGTAATAAAAAAGCAACACGTATATTCAAAAAAAGAATTTGTAAAAGCATTTCTAAGATTAATTTCAATTTTAAATTTTAAAATTAATTTAAATGGGAGAAGAAAATTTTTGTTCTTTAATTTTGTTACTTAATAAAAATAAATAAATAACCATTGGTAAATTGCATGTTATTTTTTTTTTATCAATTTGTTTATTACTTTTTACATCGGTTTAATGTTTATTCTTTTATTTTTTAATAATTTTTTGTATCCATTTATTTATTTTTATTACAGCAGAAAATCACGTTTAAAGAACTTTTGCGTGCAATTTCTCGTTTGGGTGAAAAGTACGCGTCAATTTCGCAAATGATTTCCTCTCTCCGTTAAAGATGGCCGCTCCAGGCGGCTTGATCAATACTTCCCGTCTCGTATATAGTTTGGGGTCAGGTATCTACATTCAATGCCAGTAACTCGCCCTCCCTCGGGGGAGGGAAAGAGGGTTTCTGCCTCGTCGTTGAGCAGATCTACCCCGCGATATTGGAAAGCCAAGTAACGATTTTATTACTTTCAAATATCGCGCAGGCTTCACCAAGTTCCGTCATATGTCTTTGTGACCAAAACAACCATTTACATCGCGTCAATGTTGAAGACGAGATTTCATGCCATCACTTCGAATCGCAAAAAGATACTAAGTTAAATGAATTAAAATACTCGACGTATTCACAAAATGAATACAAAATGATTCGAAAGTTTCGTTACTTATAAAAAAAGAAAACACTATTTGTAAAAAAATTATAACTGTAAAGGTTTTTTTGGATCAAAATTTAAGTTTACCACATTAACAATTTTTCAGAAGTTGAACATTTTTAATTATCATTTGTATTTCGATTCTCGAGAATGCGAAATAATCGATACTTCATGTTGGGGAATATCACGTAATTTACATGCGGTATGATTTTCCGAGAATTATCAATCGGATCGATAGAAATCGGTAAACTCGAAAGAAGAAAAGAATGTTGCGAGTCAAGAAAAAGATTTAAGATTTTTTTTATATACACATACGCATTTAATACATATATATATATATATTAAATTTATACATTTATTATTTTTATACACGTTATGTACATAAAAATAATAAGCACAATCACAGAAATTGCATCTACACTTCGACAATTATTTTCGTACAAGAAACTCAAATTTTAATTTATTAAATCATTATTTCTTCCTTCTCTCTAGTCCTTTGCTCTACTATAATTTAGGTTCCAGCTTTTTTCTAATTCGATTTATGATCACGTCGCATTATCACGACAAATTATGGTTGGGACAATGAAAAATACGCGGTAAACGATTAATATGTTTAAGGATAGTTATCTGCAATTAAACGATCATGTATTTTCTCGGTTGTCAACCTATGAAGATAATCGCACGAAAGCAAACGTTTCGTTTCGTACTGTCGCTGAGCTTTTAACGTGCTGCCGTTTCATGTACGCCGAAATTTACAATATTTCCGCAGGCACAAACACGAGCGTGTATGCCCGGCAAACGATAGCTCTGATAGCAACAAGCCGCTCTGATAACCGTTACGAAAACTATAGCGAGTCGAAATCGTGACCGCAGGAGTCGTTTCGACCGAGGAACTCATGGAAATCGTTAGAAACGCGATAGCGCGGTATATAATATATTCAGTCGAATACGTACGCATTTTTCGACTTCCAAGCATTTAGCTCAAGAATGACACTCAAACAGATAAAAATTCCAACTTCGACTTGCAAACGAAAGTGAAGCGATCGCAACAGTCGTATTAATGCGGAAATCGCCGTTTGTGGCAGCCTTAGAACTATCTCGAGCGTGGAGCTTCTGCCATGCTTGTTAATTTTAACAATATAAATTTTGTAGACATTTTTTAAGATAGATTTAGAGATTGAGTACTCTTTAATATAGATGGATAATTTTTTAGCATTTGATATTTGATTCATATTAATAGCTATATTATTTTGGCAAAATTTGGCAATTAAGTCTCTCATGATAGATTTTTAGGACATTAATTAAATTAAGAAAAGAACGTTCGTTGAGGAGACTTTTCTCTCGTTTCCACAATACATAAATTTGATACACATATTAATTTATACCTTGCTCTTCTGCAATTAAATTACTGCTGGTTGTGCAAAGTTTCCTTGTAGCTGCACTGACTCGTCGAAAGATACTCGTCTAAATTTAATTTTGGCAACCGATCAACAGCTGATAAACTTCACCCCTCCATTAGATGTTTAATATATTCGATTTTTACACACACGCGCACACTCGATTCGAAAAAAAAAAAGACGACTCTTCATTAATCATACGTTCATTTTAAAGCTTCAAGTAAGGTCCTTTATCATAGCCTTTATCGTCGTGACGTGTTATCAATTCCGATCGACCTCGGGTCGCGTAATCTTCGAGCTCACCGGAAAGTGTACGCACCCCACCGAGACGAGACAGAGAGACGCGAATTCTCTTCTCGAATTTGATTTATTCCTTCATCCTCGGACGCGCACTCCCGTGACCGTCTTGGACGGCTCCGTCGTTGGACGTTTATCGAGAGACGTTTTTCGCATCCGCCGTGAGAGCAGCAACGTGCGCTTTGGCCGATGACCGGCCCTGCAATGAGCATACATATAATTCGCACGAAGGAACCGATGCCCCAGACGTATCACCGTCTATACATAGCGCGGCACGCGCGACGCGCAGACGCCTGATGTTGCCTACTGTATGCCTCGATGCTTTTACCTCGGTGGGATAAAAAAAAAAAAAAGAATATTTAACATTTCTCCTCTCCTCTTCTTTTAGCCGATCGAAAAACGTAAAAAAAAAAAAAAAAAAAAGAAAGTATTCTCTCTCGATTATTCATCGACGTCGCGTTCTCTTTCGATCGTCCATCGCGACATCGTTCTCTCGTTCTGTCTGGAGTCGTATATTTGAATCGACGAATTTCCGAGCCGACATCCGCGCATTAGCTCTGGGAAGGATGAACGGGCTCTTTTTCTTCACGAGTGCCCGTGACCTACATAAATACGGGGAACTCACGAAAATAGCTAAAGACTGGCTTTCGGAAATGAACTACGACTTCTCTGACTGACCTACCTAATACCCTCGCAAAGCACGCGGTGTTATATTTCTTCCCACATTTAGCAAGAGACATACTTTTTGATAGAATTTGGAGTAAAGGCTTTACTTTATTTGTAGAAATTTCACTCTACAAAATGGCTGCTGAAAATTATTAATACGCGAAGGTATATCGAGAAAAAAATATATAAAAAAGATATAATGGAATTGAACAATATAAGGTAGTGCAATTTCAAATATAATATAATTCTGAACAAAATGAAATTTGAATCCAATTTTCAAAGTTGAAATTGGATTTTTCCCTGCTTGGTATCCTTCAACATCCTCCACACAATAAAATCAGAGTTACTAAACTTAAACCTAGACAATTGGATTATGTTCGTACAGAATTGTACCGTGTTCAAAATTACTTTATCCTATCTATTCTTATTTCTTATTCCTTTCATTGTGTCTGAGTCCTAACGCTTTCAAGCATACTCAAGTTTATTTAACAAAATTATATCAAAACGGCAGCAAATTTTGATCACCACACGATCAATTATAGACGTCTTAAATCAGATTCTGAGGGATCCGAAAATGACATCGATATGTTACATCCATAGAATGTTATTTATTTCTAACGTCTTATTACAGAGTAGTATTAATATAATATGTTCTAAGACTACAATTTACGCTTTTAATGCTTCAAATAATTATTTTGATTTTTATTTCTATTGTATAATGTTGCAAGAATATTATTCTACAAGATTTGAAAGATTTTTTTTTTTTTACAAAATGTTGTAGATATATTCCTGAAACGTCACTAAAAACGTTATTTAAATTTTAATTATTAAAACCCCAATTAAATGTGAGAAGTGACGTCAGCTAACGATAATTCTAGAATAGATCAATATTAGGCGACTTCAAGACATCTTAAAAATAATGTCTTTAGCTCGTCTAAGAAATGAAATCTTGCTGTAATCATCGTTCATTATTTATCACGTCGACCAAAAATTACCATATATAAATAGACGTCTCTATATGTTGTCTTTTGATATCGATCTGCTACTTGGGAATGAATAATAAAATGTAAAGAGTTTTAACATTCTAATAATCGGTTTGAGGATCTTAGATACTTATTTTTGTCTAACAAAATTATTTTTAGATCTGTATCTAGCTCAATTTTTAGATATTTTAACAATAACATTCTGTCCGTAAAAATAATATTTACTTGTATAGGTAATTATTTTATATATGTATTTCTTCTATCTTGTCGTATCTCATTTTCTAATTCTTCAAAGGTGATTGACACAAGTCATAATATCGATAGATATTAAGCGAAGTTGAAGGCCGGTCATTGTAAATCAATTCAACGCAAATTCGCGCGCCATTTTTGGTTGAACAATTGAATCATAGTATCGCAAGTGAATCTGATAATTGGCTAGCACTCACCTTGTGTATCACAAAGATATAAGCAATAGCATAATACCGAACATAATGTCCGATAAAAGTGTTCGCTAAACGAGATACTCCTCGTTGAAAGTCGAGGAGAGACTAATATGGGTCTCGGTTTAACTTACGCTTTATCTTTTTCTAATTCTTAGAATTAGAAAAAAATAAAAAGTAAGTTAAACTACTAAAGATTAAAGTTAATCTACATTAATGAAAATGAACATAAGCCGGTTTCTTCAACTTTTTCAAAAATAATAAATAATTAATATAATTTATTTGCCATAACGTTTGCTCCGATATCCCTAGCTGCTCATTATTGCGTAATCATTCCCTCTTCTCGTAATGAACTTGTACAGTACTCCGTACTTGTACTCCGTGGTGTATCCGCTATGATACGATAAGGAAGAATAAGATCCAATCCGAGAAGCGCTAAGAGGAGGTCAGGGGACACAACGCTTCTCGGGAAGAAGTTGATAGAGAGAAATATTATCTTCCTAACAACTTGTCGTGACTCATTCACGTAGCATGTATATATGTATATGTATACACATTGATCATATATATATAAATTTAATATAAATTATTAAAAAACATTGAAAATAATAGTTAAAGTGGCATACAGGAGTCAAGCGCGGTAATTCTTGCGCGAATGAAAAACTTTCTATGTATTAGGTCATTTAAAAAGTATCCGCGGTTTTTTGTTCAATTTTTGAATGAAAAAACCGCGGATACTTTTTAAATGACCCATATCATGTAATACAAAATTACAATTAACACAATGATAACGCAAAAAATTGATTACATGTTTTAATTTCTGTTTTGAGCCCTTTTCATATCTTCCAATAGTTTTGTAAGAAATAATCAATAATGGATCATAATGAATTACTGTCAATATATATTGGTCGTCGTATCGCTTACATTATGCTTGGCCTTGTAAAAGAAGATTACATAAAAATGCATAAAAATCTATGTAGATTTGCATATATCAAACATAGTCAGTCAAATAATTATAATGTGTCATAATAATCAGTATTTATAATGAATAAAAAAAAGAGAAGATATGAGTATCCAATTTTAAATTTAACTTGATTAATATCGAGTCAGAAATTATATTAATAAAAGAATTATGTCAGAACGGAACGTGAGACACATATTGACTCTAAAGACATTGATAATAATTGGATTTAATACAAAGTTTGAAAATATCATTGTAATAGAATATGTATTATAAATATTAAAATACAATACACACATATCAATATATACAGGATGTCCTGCAATTTTTGGTCATAAGCACTTTTGTGTAAATAGAGCGGAAGTGTAAACTGAATCAAAAAATTTTCTACCATTTTGCAATTTTCGTAATAGTTAACAAAATATTAATTACTATAAAAATCGCTGAATATTGGTTTTTAATAATTTTTTATCAAAATTATCAAATACTATCAATTTTACAAAAGCGAGAGACAAAAATTGCTAATTTTCTTTTCATAAAATTCTGAGAACTTTTTCAAAATTTTTTAATACCGTATTTTCTCATGTTGATAAAAATAGTTGCCAATAAAAAATGCAATACTCAAAAGTTGATAAAAAATTCTGAAAAAAATACTTACAGCTCTAATGCCCATATTCATAGACTTAAATATCTTCAGATGCTCAGTAGCCAATGAAATAATTTGTAAAGTATCTGAAGATGCCTTATATTTAGGCTAACATTTATAATCGATTCTCTTTCAAAACCAAAATCTTAAGTAATATCTTAAGATATTAAGATATTAAGTAATATCTTAAGACTAATGCGGCCCTCTGATTGGTTCGTGACTTCTTAAAATCATACTTAAAACGATCTTAAATATAAGATCTGATTATGAATACCGGCCTCAGGAAGTCTTAAATATAAGGCCTAACTATGAATACGGGCATAAGTTTCGTACGACAAAAACATACAAATGAAATAGTGATTTAAAAAGGCATTTTTGCAGTCGAACAGGAAAAAAGGAAATCAGTGGCGCCATCCATAAAATTATTTAATATCACATTAGTTGCCGACTGTACATAGAACATTTCTAGCGTAGTATAATAATACTACCAGAGGTAGTTTCTTTTTAAAGCTTTGTATCCATGATGCTAGAAATCGGCCCAAGACCTCGGATGAAGAAAGAATTGACCAATCGCAATGGTCATGTGATCAAATTGTTCAAATGTGATTTGTTAATTTTTTCTCTGTTCGAGATCTCGGATTGATTTCTAGTATCGTGGACATCGGGCTTTATACTACGTATGCCTCATATCCAAAATAGGATTGCAAACTGTAAGTTGTAAGAAATTAACCAACCATAATCGATTATTTTTGTCATATGATTGGCCAGTTTTTTCCGGCTTATGACTTACAACCCTATTATGGAAAGAGGATCAGTTCTGTATCTTGAAAATTATAAAGTGAGCAAATTTAGGTGTTGACCAATTAAATTATCAGTATTTTAGTAAATTCGTTCACTTTTATAATTTTCACCTCGTTTTAAGATCGATCCCTAAGGATCCCTCTATTCTTGAAAAGAAACGTGTACAAAAAAATAGGGAAATACTACTATAATATACGTTATGTATTCTATAGTACATCTTTAATTTTTCGTATATAATTTTTTCGTATAAATTTCTTAACTCAACTGTTGAGTTCGCTGAATGCATCCTTTAAATGCGTTCAGAGCGACATATCGCTTACTGTAGTCAAAATCTCTCTACAAATGCTTTGAAGTATTTGATGGATCAATTGAATGATCAAGAAGAAAGAATTTTACAAATTGACTAATTAAAAATGCTTCAAAGCATTTGTAGCATCGCGTTGACCCTAAGCGTTTAGTGAGCTCTTTCATTTAATTGATCTATATTTTAGGATCTAACGGAATATACCAATCAGATAAAAGAGTTCATTGAATGTTCAGTAAGCTGTTACGAGATTTAACGTTTTATCGACAATTGTAACTATCGTTAATTAGCGACAGCCAATGGCAGGACTATCCTGGAAGAAAGCGCGGCACTCATTGGCTATCGCTAGTTAACGATTGCGACAGTTGTCGATAAAACGTTTAGAGAATCCTGCAACTGTTCTCGTTATGAATGCACCTAAAGTGCTGTCCCATAGCAGTCGCTAATCTGATTAGTCATATTATTTTTTCGAAATTTCGATTGTCATGGAGATGCGCCCAAATTCCGCTACTGATTGTACATCTTTTTATATTATATCTATGGTCGTCATTATCCGTTGCTATTCGGATGCCAATATTACCAATAGTTTGTGAAGTTCAAATTCATATTGGAAGTAGTAACACGTGGTTCCGATAACCTTTCTTCTCTATTCAGAATTGTTCTTTTTGTAACGCATTAGTCTTTTGTCCGATATATATGATTAAAGGATCGTGAAGATGTCGCGCTCCGTAAAAGATTCGGACGATGATTTTGAGCCAAAACCATGTACGTATTTCTTGATTTCTTTTTATCAGCATGTGCATGAGATAGAGAGCACCGGTTAATCGACTCGGTGCCAAGAGTTGTACGATTTTTCGTTGTCATTGATTGTGCTGTAACGCAAATGTGTCGTAACCTCATCTTTATTTTTTTTTTCTCCTTTTGGTTTCAACGTTTCTTTTTCGAAATTATTGCTATTCCTGTTAGAATATTTTCGCTGATCCGAGAACCGCATCCGGTTTTTTTTTCTAACAGTTTCAATCTGTGACCGTTTTTATGTTTATTAATTTAAATTGAGAAGAACCTTTCTAAACTTTATAAATTCGTATATCACATTCTGGGATGCAATAATCTATTGAAAAAAACTTCAGTTTTTATATGATACGTATAATACGTTTGGTTTTAGCAATTTTATATATATATATGTACATATATATGTGTATGATAGCGAGTGTGGTGTATGTGTGTGTGTGTTATGTATGTATACGCATGTGTTTAAATTTTAAACTTGTAAAAACAATAAGATAGAGAACTGTAACGTTTATGTTGATTAGCTATATAAATATATAAATAAATATGTTTATTCTACAATGAAAAATCAAAACATATTACTCTTCTAATTATGTAAATATGTTAATATAAAAAATGCTAAAATTTAAGAATGCACATTATTATCTTTGTTTTATTTCTTTAATTTTAAATGCTTTGGCTGTGTTTAGAGAGCATGTTATTAACATATTGCTTGTTATTTTATCTTTATTTTACATTTACTGATAAAATGAAACAATAGTACTGATAGCACGCTTCCCAAACGCAGTTAAATGTCTTTAAGTTTAATTAGCTTAGTCTTTTAATATTTCTTGTGTTGTAGCTATTGGTCGTATGCAGACTCGAATGCTTACTGTACAATCGGTGAATTCTCCGTTACGCCGAAGCAGTAGAATAAAACAGAATAAATATTCGCCAGGTTCTGAAAGTGATAGTAGTACTCAAAGCAGCAGTACTCAAACAACTTGGAGTGCTAGAACACGAGCAACTATGGATTCCACTGCCTCAGATACAACGAAGAAGCTACGTACTAGAAAGCATTCCATTTCTTCAGAAATTAGTGAGATTGACATTGATACCGTCCCACAAACACCTGCAAAACGAACTACACGACAAAGTTTAAGTGCTACAAGTCTTATTAGCACACCAACTAGAGTTAATACTCGAGCAACCAGGTAATGTGTCAATATTTATATTTAATAGTACATGATACGTTTAATGTTTTGTATAATTATCAGTAAGCGCGTTATGCGTGCTGGTTCCGAGACAAAATCACCATTGCCAGCAACTAGAACCACACGTATAACAAGAGCAAGGTCTATCGATCCAGAATCTTTGACTGAAAATAAGAAACAATTTAGTTCACCAACCAAGACACGTAGGCGAGCATCTGTGTTGCCATCGAGTTCTCAGATTAAAGAACAAACTGAACCGAATGATCGTATACCTTATGTACGGTTGGATTCTACAATAGTTGAAACTGATGAAATTACAAATTCCGGTAATTTCTTAAAGATATATTAACAAATAATACTCTAATACTTGATATATATTATTATAATTAATATATATGTTTTTCTATAATTTTTATAACAAATTTGTTAAATACATTCAGGAAATTCAGATTCTTCGCCAGATAAACAATTACAACGCTTACATCAAATTAAAAGAAAACTTCAAAATGTAATTAAGGATAAAGTTGAAGAAGATTATAGTCATGGTGAGTAAAAAAAGTAGTAGTAAGGTTACCAAAATAATGAACTGAAATAAATCTATCTAAAAAATCTATCTTATATTTGTACTTGTTAATGTAGAGACTTTAACTGATTCAAAATCTGATGAAACACTTCAATTGTCAGAGGAAAAGGATGCAACACAAACTGAGGATATTACAGCGAAGAACACAGAGAATACTCTTGGTAAATAAAATTAAAAACTGCCTAACCTCAGTATTTGACTTAACATTACATATTTGCTTTTTAAGAAATTCATTGCATTAATTATATTTGAAATTGTTTGACAAATGATAGATTCATTATTTTTTTATTGTAACTATGTAAATTTATAGTATTTTAAAAGAGTATTATCTAAGACTCAGAAGAACAGGATAAACAATTTTTTTTTCTTAAAAGACATTTATAGACTTTGAGATTTTTTGTTTGTTTTTTGTTATACTTTTATCATCTTGTACATTTAGATATCTTATTAACTAGTACCAAAAAAATTAAAAATTCACAAAATAGGCGGAATTCGATACCGCAACTGGGATAATGATTATCTGGGATTATGATTATCGTCAGCTCTAGTCATCTTATACAAGAAAGAGAATTTTATAATCAAAAAATATGTTTTTATGGCCTCTATCAAAATTCCCTGTTAAAATAAATTTATTAACAAAACCGGATTAATTAAACAAAAGTTTCAATTTTTCGACTACATTTTTTAACTTAAATTGTTATAAAAAAGAAAAATGTAAAATATAATTTCCACAAAAATTTATCGTAGATTAAATTTATGCTATTTATTTATAATCTTCAATTCTTGAGCCAATAACAATTCTTTCTTTTACTCCCGTTTCAGCGATTCTTCTAAACTTTGAATTATTACCATTTTCATCACATTAAAGGCATATTTTTCCAAACGGTCTATTCTAATCCTTTTTGCATATTAGTAAATGGCATTCTAATCCTATTTTAAGACTTATTTATCTTTTTTATCAATGAGGGCAAGAATGAGTACAAATTAATATACTTTATAATTATTTCTTAAAATAATTATTTCTATTATTTTGTCATTTATAACTTCAAAATAATTTTAAGTCCTATACACGGAAATATTTTAAATTTATATCACTATAATTATTTATGAAACAAATTTTAGGAATCTTCTTTTTATTATAATATTGTTTCCAAAAAATCGCTTATTTGAAAGGGAATTGCTAAAAAATTCTATTATACTGTAACATCAAACCTTTTTACTTACAATTAGCTCCAAACCGTTGTAACTTAAGCCAATATTAGTAATATTTCAAAATTTGTTTTCCGAAAAATATTCTACAAATATTAAAAAATAAAATATGAAAAAATCCGAAAATTTTTTTTTATTCTACAAGTGAACTCCTTTAAGGGCCAGTTGTTCTATCTTCAGATAAACTGATAATTTATTTAATGGATAAACAAGAGAGAAAGAGCATAAGAGTAAGAAAGTTGAAGTTTATCGAAAGATGGAACAACTTGGCTCAAATGTCGTAAGATAAATGATAATTTATATATGTTTGTGTTTGTAGATAAAGAGAAAAAGAAGTTTGAAGAAACTCCACCATCCAACAAGAGTACAATCGAAAAATTCTCTACCTACTCTTCTCCAAATCATCGAAATTCCGCAAAAGAAGACACAAAAATTGTTGAAAATCTTTCAGATATAGAAAAATCATTCGACATATGTGGATCAAATAAAGAAATGGAGGTTATGCCCGAAAACTTATCAGGTACTTCTGAGGAAGAAAAAAGTAACAAGGAAAATCAAATGCTGAATATTATTAGTGATGTAGCAGAAAAGCTTGTGCAGCCTAAGCCGGCATCTTCTATCAAATCTTTTACTTCATCTTTTATGGATGAATTATTAAGTGAGAAGGAAACTAAATCTATGAAAAAGGAAGTAAACTTAAATAAGAGGCGCTCAAGAGAATCGACAGAAGTTGCAATTAAATATAGTGATCTGTCAAAAGAAACTATTGATAACTCTCAAGAAAAAATGGATATTTCTATAGAATCTATAAATTCAAATGCTTCAGATAAAACCATTTTGTTATATGAAAGTACAGAAGAAATTGATAAAGTTACTAGCAAAGATGAAATATCTACTGAAAATATATCTGCTAATAAAGATGCAACGGAAATAATTAGCGAACTAGGGAAAACTGATACAAAAGAATGTACTATTACAGATAACAAAAATTCTAACAAAAGTGAGTCAAATGAAGTAGATAAAACATCGCGTTTATCTATAGATCTAATTAAGTCAAAGCAGACAAGTGGTAATAGAGAAAGTCTCACTTCTATTATAATTACGGATGATAACGAAATAAAATTAGTGTTAGAAAAACGAAGTCCACATTGTAATGATAACGAAGTTTTGCCAAACGTAGCACACTCTAAGCCTGATCAATTAGTAGATTTACAAATATCATTACCAATTAATAAAATTTCTATTGATTCAACTACTGTAATAGATAAACAGCCAGCTTTAGCTCAAGATAAAATAATAGTAATTGATAGTTCTGATTCTATGGAACAAGAAGAGGAAAATTTATTGAAACAAGAAACAGAGCCGACGTCCCAATCTTCTAATATTGTCCTGGAGACAAATGATTCCGCAAGTAATGATTCGAATGATACAATAATTCAAGATAACCAACTTACTGATGTAGAAACATCTAAAAAATCAACAATGGATATATCATTTGAGAAAACAGATTCAAAAGGTGTTTTGTTAGAAAAAGTGAAGCCAAATTTAAAACGGAAAAGTACAGATAATTTGGAGGAAGAAAAGGAAAATTTACAAATGGAAAGAACTCGAAAAGATCAAGAAAATATAAATATCGTTGATGATGTTTCTGATGTCAATATCGGCATTAATTTATTCCAAGATATCCCCGCTGACAAATGGAAGGAGAAAGATGATGTTAAAACTGGTTCAGTACAGTCTACCTCCCAATTAGTGGAAGAGGTGGAAAAAGAAAATGAAGCTGAACACGATCTTATCTTGGTGGACAAACAAGCATGGTTAGCGGCTGAAACTATAAAAGCGGCAAAAGAAGCAGAATCTTTTGAATACGATTCCGATGACACTGTATTATTAAAGAGTCGGTTAGATTCGCTCGCATCACAAGCGAATTATGATATTGAACAATTAGCCACCGAAGATGAAGAACTTACAATGAATATTGATTCTAATGAAAAAAATGAAAAACAAGTAAAAAAACGAAAATCAAGAACTAAAAAGAGACTTGTATCCGAAATAGATGAAGATATTTTTAGATATACAGAAGATGAAAATAATTTAATCCCTGTTGATAAATCTTTAAATGAATCCAAAACAGTTTTAAATCGAACGAATGACCGATCCATATCCAGATTAAATAAATCAGAACAGTCAGAAAAAACAAAAAGACGATCTTCCAAAGCAAGTAATGAATTAGAGAAAGAAATTGGAGATGATGCCAATGAATTAAATAGAAGCTCGCTAATAAGTAAGAACAATATATCTTTACGAAAATCGACAGGAGAAAGGACATCATTAAACAAATCTTCGAAAGATATATCTATGCAAAATATTTCTCCAAATAAATCTCAAACAGATAATTCAAAGAAAGAACTTGATGATACAGCTGCAAGTACTAGGAAAAAATTATATAAGAAAAAACGTGCCTTGGAACGATCGTGTAATGAAGATATAGATGATAATGCAACCGAATCTGAAAAGAAGAATGTAGCAACTGAAGATTGCAATAAAAAGCATGAAAATACATCCTTAAACCATTCTACGAATCAGAAATCAGAACCGATAAATACTAAGAAAATAATACATTTGAACGAAAGTGATGATAGTAGTGATATAGATGTAAGCGTAGTAGCAATGGATCTTGGATCTAAAACTTCTATGATAGCAAATATGGGATCGGATAGCGATGAATGTGAAATTCCAAGGTACCTATTTAAAACAGCAAACAGCGAAAGTAATACTGATGATAGTAACGGCTATTCTGATAGCCTCAACAGAGAATACAATCTGGGTGGATTGGAACATAAGTTTTCTGATGATGATGTAGCTGCTGATGAATGTAGGGATTCAGAAGTGGAATTTTCAGATTCTGATGACAATGGTTCAGATCTTGAAGATTTTATAGTTGATGACATTGAAGCAGAAAATGACGACGAAGAAGATAATGACACTGAAATAGAAAATGAGGAAGAAGATAATGACATTGAAGCAGAAAATGACGAAGAAAATGATAAAGAAGATAATGAAATTGAAACAGAAAATGACGACGAAGAAGATAATGATAATGGAGCAGAAAATAAGAAAGAAGAAAATGCTGAAGAAGATAATGACATCGAAGCAGAAAATGACGACAAAGAAGATAATGAAGATGATGATAACGCTGTACAAAAAGAAAAAGCGGAAGATGAAAAAGAGAAAACGAATTTTAACATGGAATTAATAAATATCGAAAATGAAAATGAAGACAATGAAGATATACAGAAAAAAGATATAGCAGACAAAGACACAAATCAAAATAAATTCATCGAAATGGAAGCTGTTTCTTTATATGCCAATATCTCTCATAAACTGCCCAAAACTCATGAAAAGAATAACAAATCTATCGAACATATTTCACCTTGTAGAAGTGAGACAGAAACAAAACAAGACATAAAAATGAAAAAATCTAATATGAAAAAAAATGATAAACCTATTTTACAAGATTCAAATTCAGATTTGTCGATTAAGAAGAAGAAAAAGAAATCCCTCGTGAAGGAAAATGAAAGTATGTCGTTAGGTATTTGTAACATAGTCTCTTCATCACTTAAAAATATGTTGGACCCACAACGTCCAAAAGATAAAGCTGAACAATACTTGAATGAAAAATTAAATGAATTGAAATCACACGCGTTAATGAAATTTAGTAGCTTAGATCTTAACAGCAAAGAACTTGATGAAACATTTGAAAGAGTTCCAGAAAATATAGCTAATAAGTTAAACGATATGATTAAAACAACACAAAATATTTCAGTTGAGGATAAATCAAAGAAAGATCTTACATTAAATAAAGACAGTTCAAAGAAGTTCAAAGATGCAAGTAAAAAAAAGAAATCAAGTGATCTTTCGCTTTTATCTGACTTATTGAAGAAAGTAGAAGGGTTGACAAATCCTTTGAAATCACCCAAGAGAGCATTACGTAAAACAATGAATATAGATATCGAAACACCAAGATTAAAATATCTTAGAAAAGAGAAGTTAAACGAAAGTGCGCCAATTAAATTAGAATATAGTACAGAAATTAATTCATTACAGAAACAATTATCTGCAAAAAAGGATGCTACACAAATAAAAATAAAAGAGAAAAAGAAAGACAAAATACATGATTTGATAATACCATCTAATGACGATGTCATACAAAAATGTAGTCAAAAGAAACAGAAAAAACGTAAGAGACAAAACTCATCAAATAAAAATATGAGCGATGAAGTTTTGTCTGAAGATAAACAAGACGTAACAGAATTAAATGTTCCTAAAAAGAAGATTAAGCTAACTCCATTAATTAATGTAGAGGATAATATCCACAAAGATACATGTGAGACTAATAAAAAAAAGAAGAAAAAAGATAAATTAAAGGAAAATATCACTAAAGCTAAAAACACTGTAGAATTAAATGTTTCTAAAAAGAAGAAACCTGTCAAGCTTACTCAATTATCTACAGTAGAGGACAATACTCTTGAAGATGTATCATTATCTCATAGTGAGAGAAAGCTAAAACAATCGATATTAATGAGATATATCATCCGTGAAGTTTGGTCTAAAGATATAACAAAATTGAAGAAGCCTAAAAAGAAGAAACATGATAAACTTACCCAATTGCCCGTTGTAGAGGACAATATTCGCGAAGACATATGTCAGATTAATGAGAGAAAAAAGAAAAAGAAAAAACAAGATACATCAAAGGAAAATATAATCGATAAAACTTTATCTACAGATGTTATAGAAATAAAGATTCCTAAAAAGAAGAAACGTGCCAAGCTTAGTCAATTATCTGTCGTAGAAGATGCTCGTGAAGAGGCATGTCAAATCAATAAGAAGAAAAAGAAACAAATTAATATAGTTGAAGAGAATACAAATGTAAACAAAGACATGCTTCGAAATATTCGCGGGAATAAAACAGAGTTATCACAGCATAAGAAGAAAAGTAAAGCCATTAATAATTTAGAGTTGGATTTACGTACAGATAAACAAGAACAGCAAGTAAAAAAGAAAATTAAGTGGCAAGAGGCAGTAGAAAATATTGAAACTTTACGAACAGAGAAGAAAAAGAAAAAGAAGAAGAAAGAGGAGGATACTTTGCCAATACAAATTCCAATTTCAAAAAAGTCTGAGAAAATTTTGCCTAGTAAATTACGATTACAAGAAACTGCATTAGGTATGAGTAAATCGAAAAATGTAGCCCATAATACTAAGGAACTAGATGAAACTGATGCAAAAGTGTATACTGAAGAATCGAGGCCCAAGAAGAAACGCAATCGAAGTAAAGATGTCGAAAATGCGATCTGTAATATTCCTACGAAATCAAAGAAAGAAGTTAAAGAAAGAAAATTTTTACTGCCTTCAAGCGATCTGAAACGACTTCCGGACGATGTGATCGAAAATCTTGCGAACGTGCCAAAGAAAGTGAAAAAAAGACAGAAAATTTCACGAGACGAGGAAAAAATTGTATCGTCAACAACAACGGGTAAAGTAAAGGTGACGACCACTGATCATGATAACATATTAGATCCTGATTGCTCCACACAATTTCGTGTTGTAAACTTGCAGAAAACTAAAAAACAGTCACTGAAAGGAGCTGCCGCTGCAGTTTCGTTCAGGGAACGTATGCTTACTAGAAATAATAGAGAACCAATGTCGTCCTATTTGATGTTTTGCGAGAAAATGAGTCATCCCAAATAATAGATTTTTTAATATGTATTAAAGTATATGTTATTTTTAGATTTGATTGTTCGAATGTGTGTACTTCTTTAATATTTTCTGAATTTAAAAGTTAATAAAATTTGTACAAGTTATTATGTTTATAATTTTGATTTTTTATTACTATTTGACACATTTCTCGAAAACATACCGGATTCATTCAGGGGAATAATTGTATCTTTTAGTTTTATATTAGATGCGCAACTAAGTTCTCGCTGTTATTTTGATGCATTTTCAGCGAGAACTTAGTTGCGCACCTAATATTTATCATTGCATTGTTTACTGTGTATTTCTATATGTAATAAACTGTTCCATTTATTGAAATTTAAAAAGTAAGAAACCTAATTCCAAGCTGCGTCATAGAAATAAGTATGTTTCGCAAGAATAATTCTAAATAAGTAAATTTCAAAATATATTTCTATTAACAAAAATTTATACAAGTGTGTGTTATTTATCTAAATACATAGCCAGATAGATTCTTTCGATACTGTATCGAATTAACGAAATTAATTTTTTTCACGCACAGTTCTCAAGATGATAATAATTCCAGCATTTTTCAAGCTCTTATGACGATGTCCGACGATATCTCCGTTTTAATATTTAAAAAACAAGAACCATTCGCAGTATTATTTTGCCCACTGAATATCACGCATGCAAGACTGTTTATTGCGCTATATTGCCAAACTTTATGAATCCATTTATTTACAGTGCGAAACGTTTCCTCTAGCTGTTCATCTTTCAATTGTTCTTCTTTAAGCTTTACGTGGCACAATACAAAAGCATGTTCCATCGCTATTTCTGAAGTTCGGTCTACGGCATGTTTATTGTTATCTGCTATCACAAGACGTACCTACAATTATTGAAAATCAATATTAAATTAATGAAAAAATTTCGTCTTGTGTTTTTTCAATTTGTTTTAGTTTCTTGATAGATACAAACGTTCGTTTAAATTAATCAGAAACTTTTAACATATTGTAGATGCATACTAACTTGATCATCCTTTGCGAAACTTTCATCATCCATGACATTGAGAGAAGAGTTCGTTAAATACTTAGAATATTCGGATATCACTTCATCATTGCCCACGATAGCGGCAGTGGTGCCTTTATTTTTCGTTATATGACTGAATATTGACGTGGCATATTTCTTTATTTCTATTTTTTGCAATTCTCGCGTTGTAGTCTCGTTATTAGACTCCATTTTCAAGATTCTCATGCTGCGATCACCAAGCAACACAGCGTCTCCGTAATTCACACTGTTCGCTAATTTTAACTTCACCAATTTCATAGAAGCCTTCGAGTCTTCTGTTGAGCAATGTCCAGCTTTATCATCTTGAATACTCTCTCCGAGAAACTCGCGCGCCAAGATCTGCAATTTCGTTTTCCTATACCTGTGTTAAATAAGAGAACATTAAGTGAAATGCACCTACATTCATTGATATCAATATTTGTTATTTTACAGTACCTATCCCCGGTGAGATTAAATATTACAGAGGTATCAATGATATAGGGATGCATCATTTTTAATGTATGCAAATCAGAATTCAAACTTTGTCCTACGAGAATCGCGTTTGGAGGAAGTAACGTCCTTATTTTCTGCTGAACGTCGTGCAATGTAATCGTGACATCATCTAACATATTCTCAGTAATACCGCTGTACCGAGTCAGGTAGTCCGTTATCACATTCTCAGGTTTCACTAAGCTGTCGTAAATTACCTATAATCGAACCGATTTTTGTTTTTATCGTCTAAGGCACAAACATATAATACTGTACTTACATTCATATCCTCATCTACGATACTTATTCTAGTGAGTTCAAGAATGTTGCTTGTTGTTAAGCACATTTCACAGTCTAAGCCAAACATTGGTGATGTTGATGTAGCTTCTTCATAAACATCTTTTGTTAATATATATGAACCGTATCTACAATTATATTAATTCATTAATTTTATATTTGCAAAAATATAATTAATATCCGTCCTTATTGGAAAAATTTTGCCAAACATTCACTGAAAGTTTAGTAAAAACTTCAACATAATTTAAATAAATATGAAAACAAAATTATATATTTTACACAGCAAACACATGGGTGATTCCTAAATTAATTTTTACAACTTTTGTGAACAAAATTATTTTCAACGAAATTTCAGTAAACTTTTAAAAAAATTTTCAAAAAAAAATGAACAGTAAAACCTTGCCTTTCTGCTAATGTTCCTTTTAATGGTACAGGATAATTTTCTTCCACCATTTGCCATAACGATAAAAGCAACTTTGTTCTACAGAATTTATCAGTTGGTGGTAAATTTTCGTTCAAGTTTTTTGTAGAAAACTTTACATCGTTTTTTATTGAATGCATTGGAAAAACACTTCTTAGCAGTTTTATGACATTTCCATTTGTTTGCAAAGCAGTTTCTAAAGAGCCATATCCTAGAAATGAAAAATTATCTTTCATTGTCTAAAATATATATTTTTATCGATATTAGAAATTAATATGTTATAAAATTTTATTACTACATATTTTATGAATATATATTCTCACTAATATTCAACTAGAACATTTTATTTCATATAGATGGAGTAGATTTAAATATTCATTTTAATGGGATGTATTTTACTCTTATATAACATACGTTTAATTAGTTTATCGCTTTGTGTTCCTGTTAAAGGAACAGCTGCAAGTTCTTCTGTTATGGATGCACCATAGACAGCTGGCGTTATCACCTCTAAACGATGCTTTAAGTTATGTACTATGTGTGGAAACATGCTCTCATAAGCCATAAAATGATACGAAGACAACCCTTCAAGCACGATGACTACAGTATGGCTTATCTTTTTGGAGAAAATTATTCACTTAGAATTATTAAATATTTTGAATTAAACTATCTCTAAAATACAGTATTGCTTGAAAGTTTCATGTTACATTGACCAAGATTACTTTGTTATACTTCTCAAGTTTACACCATCTCGCTGGTAAGTAAGGAGAGTGGTGTCCAAGTAGTGAATACAACAGCAGATGCTGTATATCGCTAAGAAATATTGGTATCCTCTTTCCCAAGTTTCCGACATCCAGAATAGCGTTCTCACCAACTGCTTTGAGAGTGAGTCTTGGAATTGCTTGAAGTCTCTTCTTGCGTTTTCTAAGTTCTTCCTTCAAGTTCGCATATTGGCTATCACTTAATCTGTACATATATACATACATACATATGTGTGTGAGCATGCATATGTATATAAATTATATGTATATAGGATATATATATATATATATATATATATATAAGGATCATATCATAAGGAAAGTAATAAACAATTTTTTTTAAATTAAGATTTTTTGTTATGGAAAAACTATGTACATCAACTTCATTTACAGATTTTTGTCCCAATAAATGTCAACTGAATGCAACAAGAGTTGATGAAATTAAGACAACAAACAGATATGTGACTGTAAATCAAACTGTTATAATACATAGGCAATCTAAAAGTAGTGCATCGCTGTCTTTGGTAGCTGAAACAGAGTTCTATCACAATATTCAAACTTAGACAATAACAAAGAAATTAGGATTACATGGAAAAATAAATAAAAATCTACACATTAAGCTGATGTACTTTTTCAAAAAAATCCTAATTTACAAACAGTCATTGTTCACTATTCCCAGTGTATGATCTCCTATTTATAAATCAATAAAATTACCTAGGTTTTTTAGTGTTATCCTGTAATTCTGGCTCATCAGTATTTTCTTCCTTACAAGCTTCTAAACATATATTTTCAGAACTTTTTTCACAAGTTCGTTTACGAGAATTATCTCCTGCTGTATTATTTTTGTTTGGATTGTTAAATCCATCAATGATGGCTACTGTCTAAAAATTTCATAAAGCTAATCACAAGAGTATCATTTTAAATTATTCTTAGATCCAAGTATAAACCTGTTTTGCAGCTTGTAGTTTTGCTTCTTTATCTTTGTCATTGAGTCTTGCAATTTCCAAAAATGCTGCCATCTTTGCTTTCTTCTTTTCTAATCGCTGTAATTGTTTTGTTGTACGTTCCTTCATAATTTATCGCTTTATGTGGATTATTAATGATTTGCTGTAGCAAATAATATATACATATAAATTTCATTGCCAAATTTGTCTGAAAGTATAATACTTATTAATAGAGTAATTATTCAGAAAACACAAACCATCTTCAAATTCAATAAAATTATGCTCATTCCACGTGTTTTTACATAAAACGAAAAAATCTGGAGTAATTATATAGTTTCAATATACTAGTTCAAAATATATATATTTGCAAAATCATTTTAACAAATTAACATTACCTGTTTAAAAGCAGCATTATTATGATTTATCAATATATTAAAAACGATAGCACGAAATAAGTATAATAAACAAAAAGTACATATGAAAACGATACAAAACGTAAATTTTTAGGTTAGGAAACGCATTAATCGCATTAAAAAACCAACGTGCTCTTCTTAGGTAAGCTGTTTGTGTTGCTTCAATCTTTCACATTTGATTAATCGAAGTTACAAGATCGATCGAAAAAATCGATTAATCGAGGCAAAAGAATCGATTCGTACAAAAATCGACGGGGGGATCAATCCCATCAGGCTATTATAGAGAACTACGTTCTCAATACCTCACTAGCGCAGCGAGTGTAGAAAGACTAGGGATTTTGTAGGTTGCAAGTTGCCTACAAGCAGCGTCAGAGAAAAAGTAAGAGTACAGATAGATTATGGCATTCATCCTCTTCGGTCATATTCGTTCGAGCTCGAGTAATAAAGATTTATCGTTACCAGTTATAAGAAAAGTGTCGATCCTCTTATTAAATGTCGTTACCTCTTATATCATCATATGACAAGCGTGGGTTTGTCTTGAGAATTTGACTCATCAATCGAGTCACTTATTCACTATCATATACTTGTCACTACCTCTAATTATTTATTTTAGCAGTACGTGAATTTAGAGCTTAAGTGTTTAAGAAATATAGCAATAATGTCCGCGGGTATCACGCACACGGAAAGAGAATTAGATTTGAGTAATGCTGGTCGTGGTGTGTGGCTTGTTAAAGTGCCTAAGTATATAGCTAATAAATGGGAAAAGGCGCCTGGTAATATAGAAGTCGGCAAATTGAAGATCACCAAGTGAGTTTATGTCTATTTAGAAGACTATTTCTTTCAAAATGAAAGTATAATATATTTCGTCTTTAATGTAACTTCTTTTATTTCTATTATAAAATTTATTTTTTATTATTAAATTTATAATTGATTATGTTGGTATTAATATGTACGATGAGAATAGTGATATAAATTCATGGTAAAATCTTAATACATAAAGTGCATTTGGTGAGACGCTATTAGCGCTATTTGTGTCATTCTATCCTTGTTTTACATCAGCTAACATCAGCTAAACGATGAAAATAGAATAACAAAAAATAGCGCTAATAGCGTTTCCCGAATACATCTATAGTTTATATTCCCTCTGTTATTTACATTCTTTTTCGTAATATTTTATAGTTATTTTGTTGTAATTTTTTACTTATGGAAACATTTATTTTAATCTGTTAATGATTTAATCTATGATTGATTTAATTTTTGTTTTTATCTGTTTTCTCTAGAAATCCTGGACAAAAAGCTGAAGTATCTCTTAAACTATCAGAAGCTGTTTTAGCATTGAAAGAATCTGGAGAAGGAGAAATACCGAAACAACATAGGCTAGATGTTACAACAGTTACTAGACAAATGTTAGGAGTGTTTTCTCATGTTGCCCGTAAGTTGTTTAATGTCATTTTAAAGTTTGACATTTTTTAAAATAACTCCATTAATTTTGCAGCTTCCACAAGCTCAGATGCGATTGTCCCAGAAACAGAAAAACTTTTTATGGAAGGAAGGATTGTACAGAAATTAGAATGCAGACCATATGGTACGTCAAGTGCTTAGCCAAGTGGTTAGCCAAATAAATTTGTATATATACACATCCATCTTCTTAAAAACAAGTTATGTTAAAATAAAATAAAATAAAATAAATTTATAAAATAAAATTTTTTTAGCTGATAATTGTTATATGAAGTTAAAATTAGAAAGTATCAAGAGAGCGTCTGTCCCACAAAGACAAGTTCAACAGTTAGATAGAGTTGTGCAAAATTTCAAGCCTGTATCTGATCATAAACATAATGTAAGTTATGTTTTATTTTTATTAATTTTTTTGTCGTTAAACTGACTTTAACAGTTAATGTTTTATAGATCGAATATGCTGAAAAGAAAAAAGCAGAAGGAAAGAAAATGAGAGATGACAAAGATGCTGTGCTAGATATGCTTTTTGCGGCATTCGAAAAACATCAATATTACAATATAAGGGATCTTGTAAAAATTACAAGACAACCTATTGTAAATATATTTTTATCTTTATGTGATACTTTAGAGAATATGTAGTTTATTTTAGAAATTACAATATTTTCCTAATACTAATATTATGCACAAATTTCAGGTTTATCTAAAGGAAATTCTCAATGAAGTTTGTAATTATAATTTAAAAAATCCTCACAGAAACATGTGGGAATTAAAACCAGAGTATCGACATTATAAGGAAGAGGAAAAGTCTGCAGAGACAAAGAAAAGCAACGAATCGGAAGAGGATTGATTTATTTTTTGTATATACATATATACAAAACATAAACATAGATATTTTTTAATAATTATAACATTCCTTAAAATATAAACTATATAAAGTTTCCAGTGTGATGATATAAACTTAATCATTGTGATTCTCATGATGTTTTTTTATTTTTGAAAAGATTATGTACACTAATAATTGAAAATTTCGACATGATTATCAGAATGCTTATTGAAATTTTGTAAAAAAAATTCTAGCAATATAAGCACTATTATAAATTAGTAAAGATTTTTACCATGAGATATGTTTCATTTTCTGCAACTGGAGCCTACCAAGATGTTAATAAAAAAGAGACTGACTAAATATAATATCAGTGAGCTATTCTCTTCTGTTGATTATCTTCTATTGTCAGATTTTTTTTCAAACTTATGAGACATGAAAATATATATGAATATATATGGATATATATATATATACACATATATATATTTATTGATCAATTGTCGATTTTACATAATCAAGAAAAAATGATTAAAGCAATATTTTTAGAAAAAAAAAATGAATTTAAAAGTAGTAAAATTTCAGAATTTCATCAAGTACCGATAAAATTCCATGAAAATTCCTGATTTTAAGAAAAAAGAAATTTAAAAAAAACGTCTTCTAAAAATTCCAGGTTCTTCCAGATAGTAAACATGATTATACATATCGAAATTTATAATTTTGAATATATGACTATTTTAAAAGATTAGTCATATTTTACACTAGTATTAATGTTTGTTGAATATTCTATATACTTAAATATTTGAAAATGCTTGGAACATCAGCATAGGATGGCAACCACATAACACTTTTATCTCCACTTCATCATTAGCAGGAATAAACAAAACGGAGCCGCGAGAAAAAATCTTAGAAGATATTTTTGCTTTACCATTTACTATTAAAAGGATGCTACCCGAGTTTCTCGGTTTTAAATTATAAGATGGTTGTCCAGGCGGTAACTGCAAAATATTTAAGATAAATATATATCCAATGCAATCAAATATAATAAAATCATTTATTTTAATATTAAAACTCACAGTGATTTTGGCAACTGCAAATTCTGAAATTGGTGGACGAAAAACTTGAGTAAACGTATCTTCCCGAGATGGTTGAATCTTTTCGATAGATTTGCATTCAAATGACAGTACTTGGATTAAAGTTTCTATATCTTTTGGTTTTGGTGTGAGTCCAGCTCTTATTACGTTATCTGAACATGCCATACATTCTATGCAATCTGAAAATTACATAAAAGGCTAAATTAATTTATTACATTTAAATGCATATTAGAATGCAAATTCAAATCCATAATTTACCGCCAGAAAGATATGCATGAGGTATGTTTGGTCCAATGTATATTGCTTCACCTGGTAGCATCGTCACGTAATTAAACAGATATATTGTAAAACAGCCTACATCTCCAGGATAATCATTGTGCAAACGCTCTAACAGGTCAGCTTTTACCCGTTGCCTATAACAATCGTCTGAGAGCAACTACATATGATTATGCTTTTTAACAAAGAATTCTTCCAATGAGGAAGAATGCAAAGATAGTATTCAATAAATTATGGTTTATTAAAAAAGTTATTTAAAAGAAGAATTTATTACACTTTTTTCACATAAATATTTAGTTGTACCATGATTTATTGAATTTATATATCTCGCTCTACATACAAAAATTACCTGTATTATGTAATCTATCTATCAAGCTTCTTAATTGGCGTATCACTTCATTAGAATCACAAGTCATAAGACTGTGAAAACTCTGTTGCAAAGCATCACTGATCATAGAATCATCTGTTTGAGTTAAGCGACGGACATTGGTTTCTCCTATGACAGCAAGTAACTCTGGTATGTTATTTACATAATCTTTTATTTCATCGATTGGACGGAATCCGCACAGCGCTTCAAAAGGAGACAAAGCTATAGCTAGTTCTGGTTTGTGATTTGGATCTTTGTAGACATCCGGATATAATTCATGTAACTCATTTGCCTTTTGCTGAAAATCCACAAATCAACTAATGTGCTATTTTTATGTAACAGAAAAAATATTACCTTATTCGGATGTACTTGAATGGATAAAGCTTTATTTATAGATAAGACTTTAAAGAGAAAAGGCAAGTTGGAGCAAAATGTTTGTACAACATTGCTGCCTAATACTGCAGTATTTTCCTGAATGTATTTCTGCAAGGGAATATCTGTATCCTTGAGATATGATGGCCCATTCTCGTGAGTACCCATCCATAATTCTGCATAAGTTTTCTGTTCATCCACTACAAAATCAGCATTGGCTGATTTTATTAAAGATGCAACAATACTGTTCATACCAAGTTTTCCCCAAGCATATGTTTGAACTGCACACTTGAGTTCCATCTTAAAGAAATATCTACAATAGGAAACAAAAACATTTTAAATATCTAGATAAAATAATATACATATATTTATATGCAATATAAGTAGCTACTTTTCAAC
The DNA here is from genome assembly GCF_024713525.1 of Acromyrmex echinatior. Classification (NCBI taxonomy): domain Eukaryota; kingdom Metazoa; phylum Arthropoda; class Insecta; order Hymenoptera; family Formicidae; genus Acromyrmex; species Acromyrmex echinatior. Next base: position 13,546,039 of record NC_141853.1, on the reverse strand, counting down.
ATTTCTATAACAAACATTTATAGACAAAAAGAGAGCATTCAAAAAACATAATATTCATCTTAAAATAAATCAATAATTCTTAATAAACACAAATCAAAAGGTTAATATAAAATTAGTAATAAAAAAAATCAATGAGAGCGACACCGCTGTTATTGTCAACGTTTAATATAATATTTTAATGTTTAATTTATATCGACTCAATACATTCATACATATTAAATTATTCGATTTATCAAACCATCTTCAGCAATTAATTAATAGAAAAAATGATGGTATAAACCATTGATGGTATAGTTTGACTTTCCATCCACTAAATGTGATTTTAGCGGTCACCGCATCTGGATACATGAGATTGCAAAAACTCCCTAATGTATGATGAAAATTGAAAAACGAAATGGATGTGTTACCCGTGGAAATATCCGTGGCCACATAATTCTATGTGCATGCTTTGTGCATACAGAAGGCGCTAGTAGACGGATTCATTTAAAATACGGATACGTATCCACTCTCAGGTTTCTCTCTCTGGTTCAATGTAATTTGAAAGGAGGAGTTTAATTCTGTTTTTAGATAATATAGAATTGCTACACTACTAAATGGAGACAACTTGACATTCTCTTTAATTATTCCTTAATTAGAAAAGAAATTCTATTGAATATCAATGCGTCCTTAAGTCTTAAAATCTCGAGATCTTTAGATTTAACCAATCATATTCAATTGCTTACTACAGTGAGCAGGTGTAGTACTAGGTACACCTATTTTAATTGCAAATGCGTCTGTATATTGAAATATTTCTACGTTATTTCATAAGCATAAATAATCGAAGAATGAATGGATGAATCTGGCGAGACTACTACACCTGCATTAATCAATATAATCAATATCTAAAAAATATGTGATGACGTAATGTAATTATCGAAATTTCATTCATAAAATATGGATTCAATTACAAAGGATCAACATGCAAAGATGGAAAATGGTACGTTATTATTTATTAATTTAAATTATTATCTACCTCTTATTTGAGAAAGCAATACTATAGTAGATTTAAAATTAATAATTATGTATTTTCTTTCAGACTTTTTTTCATCAAAACATGAATGGACTTGGGATGAAAAATTGTCAACCTCATCAATTAAATTATCAGATAATAATTTAAATGTTACTTTTCATCCTGTGTATAGCACTGGCACAGCTGTTGTAAAAGGCAACAAATCATTGGAAAAAGGAAGGCATCATTATTGGGAGATTTCAATGATAACACATATCTATGGCACTGATGTAGTAAGTTTATTTGAATCTTGCTGAATCTATGTTGATGATACATTTTCAATACATATCACTTTAGTAGTAACATAATTTATTGCTTGATCCTGTTAGATGGTTGGAGTAGGAACTGCAAATGCAGAGCTTCATAATGCAAGCGAGCGTTTTTGTGCTTTGCTTGGACAAGATCGAGAATCTTGGGGTTTTTCATATAAAGGTTATTTACAACATGATGGTAAGACATGTAAATATGGGACAACTTTTGGTCAAGATGACTTGGTAGGAATACATCTTGATACTTGGACTGGCACATTACAATTTTTTATAAATCGAAAACCATTAGGTAAATAATAAAATATTTAATCAAATCATAAAATATTCAATCATTCTTCTTAGAGGTATAATTTTAATTATTTTATAGGTGTGGCTTTTACAAAATTAAATAATATTATACTTTACCCATTAATAAGCTCTACAATGGCTCAATGTGTAATGAAATTAACTTATAGTTGTTCAATATCAGTATCTTTGCAAACCACTTGTCTAACAGTCTTGTCACCTTGGCAGAAGGCATATTTATCTAAAAAATTTCCTGGTTTGCGTTATCTTATTCAAAATATCTTTGCTGACATACTACAAAAATCTATTGGTAATTCGAACAGATTTTGTTCTTTGTGTTTTTTTTTTTATGTGTCAGTGTCTAAATACAAGCAATATACATGTAAATAATTCTATTTATATATTAACAGATTATGATAATGAAGAAAATAACGTTGAATTTCCTGCACAATACATTATTCTAGATGATTTTGACTATGCTCTTGTAGGATTTGGAATAAAAAAGAAGAAATGATACATGAGCCCGTGATAAAAATGTAGAAATTTAGATTATTCTATGAGTACATGTACATATGTTTGTTAACATATGTCTGTTAACATATGTCTGTTAACAGAATAACAAAATAATGATATATTTTCTATATGAATGTAAAATGATGTAAAATAAATAATTTTTTAACTTATTTTCAAACAATCTTCAAATCTTTCATTATTTTTTTGCACATCGAAAAAACAAAAATTATATCTTTTGGACATTTCTTTTTTATCAAAAAGTAAATATTATTTTATTTATTTAAATACATTATCGAAATTAATATTTATTGTCACAACATATAAATTACACAAAAAATTTATTGTTAAAAGGGTATCAATTAATATATGATTTTTGTATAAATTTAGATAAAATTTGCATAACTTAATTATTTGTGAAAATGATAATGTCATAAACGATCATATCACCTTAAGTATTTTTGCTTGTACTAAATTTTCATTGTTTTTGCGTTTTTGCTTTTCAATTGATTTAGATTTAGTATTGATTTTTGTAGAAAATACAATAGCTTGTGCCCATCCAGCTAGTGGACCCCATAATTCTCGTAAATAATTACTTACTTCAGTATGAATTTTTGGTGTAACTGTCTTTTGTTTTTTTAAGTGTGGTAAATAATTTGCTTGTGCTATTTGGAAAATATGAGTATCAACAGGTATAGCATCTAAATGATCTAGTGACATTAAGCATATGCAATCGGCAACTTTAGGACCAATTCCTGGCAGAGTCATTAGTTGTTCTCTGGCAGCATGATAAGAAACATTCTCTCTTTGTAGATTTAAAAGCCAATCCCTCCCACCCAACGCTGATAAACGTTCTGCTGCATTAACTATATATGCAGCGCGATAACCGAATTTTTCTCTTTTTAATATACTTTCTACATCTTTTTCTTTCAAAGCTTCTATCGTTGGAAAATCGTAATATTCTGTATCTTCAGTCGAATATAATTTACGACCAAATAATGAACATAATTTTTCAACCATATTTGATATCCTAAAACAAATAAATGTCTAGCAAAAACAATATAAATTCATTTTTACTATGCAATTTTTTAAAAATGTACCTTGATATATTATTATTGGAGCTACAGATAAATGAGAATAAATTCTCTACAACATCTTGCTTTAATATTCGAACAGCATTATTCTCATCTAAACACTTTTGAAAATGTGTATCTGCTTTTGCCCATTGTTTATAATGTTCTTTCAATGATACTGATAATCTAAAATACTCAGACAGGATATTATCATAGTTTACAGAATCTTTTAAATGTTCTTGTACTGTATACGAGAGATGAGTTTTATTTTGAGACAGAGTCCAAATGCATCCATTAAAGATACCTTTGTATCCATTGTCGCAAGCTGTCCATCTGAAATATAGTCATTAGAATTTCAGAATTTTGAAATTAAATTTTAAAAAGACTTAAACTTAAAATTAACCACTAATAATATATATTCTTCTAAATTGTTAAGAACGATTATACATATATATATATATATATATATATATATATATAGATAGATAGTAATACATAGTTCAATATATATATAAAAATATTCAAATATTTCAAGCATTACCTGAAACTCTGGCCACCGTGCAATGTGAGAGCAAGATTGAGTTCTGTACATAAACAAGGTATACTACCTCGCTTCATTCTCGTTTCGTACGCGTTATAACCTCGCACAGTTATTTAGGTACGTAACTAACATCTTATTGCTAACTTCAAATACTGTTTTTCTTTAATATTATATCACTGCATATTATAAACAAAGTTTTATATCGGAACAAATTAAAGTCTTAATAATGTTTGTGACAAGTGTGACAACAGAACAAATTGTCCTAGACAGTCAGATCACAGAACATGTGGCATTTTGGCGCGCAGAAACAAGCGCGATTGACCACGTGACTACATGCACATACACCAGACCGATAGCACATCATACTGCATCATACTTATCCTGACAAACATGTTACCATGTAAAAAATTGTCGATTTAAAGTATTTCTAGCAGACTTCTATCACTAAGACTGTGATCAAAGTCTCGCTATAAATGCTTTGAAGCGTTCAATTAGAAGAAAGAATTTTACAAACTGACCAAAAAACGCTTCAAAGCGTTTGCAATATCATACCCTATCGTTGATCATACCCTAAAGGTAATGAACTTTTCCGAAAATTGAATTAAAAAGGGAATAAAAATATAATTATTAAATAATAAAATCTGATTTTATTTATTTTGTTTTAACTTAATTAATTTTACTCTCTTAAACAAAAATTCAGAAAATTCGTAGCTTTAATTATTAATAAGATATTTAATATTATATAAATATTAAAGATTTTTAAAAGTATGAAGAGATTTTATAAATTTCTGATCAGATCAGAAACTCGGATATTGATTATATTGATCAAAGAATTATGATTTTGAAAAATTTGTTGGTTTAATTATTCTACAATTTCTTCGTATAAATTATATATATTACATCGAATCGTATCAGAACGGAAGTATTTTATGTATTGGTATAAATATATTATTAGAATGGAAATCGAAATTATTATTCTTGATCAAATCTAGATTTATCTCGTACACAGCTTGTAACTAATATAAATACATACATACCATATATGTATATAATAATTTTTCATCAAAAATTCTAAGCTATCCTAAAGCTTAACTCCACGATTCTAATTAATTTGTTTATAATTTGCTAATAATGTTTAAAAATTAACAAATTCTATCTACAAGTGTTTAACACAACTTTATACATAAAGACTGCCGGTACTTATAACGATCGACTTTCTTGAATTAAATTTTTAAGTGTAGAAATATGAAAAAAAGAAATAAATTAATACAAATATTTATTTAAATTTAAATAAACATTTATGAAATGTATACGAATATGAAGAATCGAATTCTTATTCTTATAAAACATGTATGTAATATATTAAGTAAAGATATATTATAAAATATTTTGTACTTGTTAAAAACAAAGACAGCTTACTAATTGTATTTATTCGATTTTTTAAATATTTGGAAATTGATTATAAGATATAAATTAGTAAAACAATAAATTCGCATACGATCCCTTTGTTTCTGATAATTCATAATTCAGGATGTCTAACGTATAAATAGCAATATCGATAGATTTAATATAATAATTTTTTATATCGAAGACATTACGAATTATGATGTATGTATTGTCAATCTTTGGTGATATAATTTCGTGATTTATCTAATCGACTTCTTTGTGTTTTTCTTGACATATTATAAGTATTCGACAAAATATTACATCCCTGAGAATTGCTATTGACATCTCGGAAGAAGAATACTTCATTATTTCTTTATAACGATCTCTTACGCTGTACACCCTTAGTAAGGAACATTATCTCGTACGTAGGCCTGCTTTCGATATTCATGATGTTGACATTTACCCCACCAGGACCGTTTCACGCATACCTTCTGCAATTTTAGAATAAAGCACTTTGATTGGAGTACGTCGAAGAAGATTTTGCCTATAAAATCCGCCGATGCAGTCCCAGCCATTTTCAAACATGTGCGAAATCTGTATACAAAAAAAAATCTTAAATAAAAATAATTGTAAGAAGCGATAAAATTGTTGCATACATCGATAATAAATTTTATGAAATTTATTAATTAATTTCAAAAATATTAAATAATTTGTACTGAATATCGTACAATGTATGCACATTAAAAAACTCATAATCGTTTATAAATACACTAAATAAGTCCAGTAAATATATTCTGAAGATTATACTCATGCAAATATCTTATTCAAATTATACTCAAATATTGAGAGAGACTACCTTTTTTTTTTGTATTTACTGCCATTTTCTCACAAACATTTTCTTTATAGACCGAATTATTAAATAATTTCATTAATTACTAACCGCTCGTCACAAGCGCAATGCATCATACTCGAAATTCTCCAATTAAAAACGCCATAACGCGTCTCGAAGGCCGGTATGTGAAAAGGACAAGATGTATCGTGTTTTCGGCAACAGGCATCAGCCATACCGAAGCCGCCCAAATTGGTATACTTGGTAGCACGGTCACCGCGACCGCACCACTGCGTTCCTGGTATCATGAATAATTCTCTTCGAATCCGATTCCGACTTCGACTTTGCTTTCCATTATTTGCTGTCGCGTTCGTCGATTTTGCGTATTTCCTGTTACAAAGAATTAAAGCTCATACATTTGTATAGGCGGGCACCGCCTAGCTTCGAGCGACCCGGCCGGCGCGACGCGGCTTACGTAAGCCGAGAGATTATAAGCCAGTCGAGACTCTATACGAGCCAGGGAGACTATATACTCGCTCATCCTAGGTCATACCTATGTCGATATTGGGCCACGGCTTGGCTTCGTATTCGCATTCTCATGCGATCACATCGGTGACGAAGCTCCGATGTCGACAGCAGCCAAGAGAGGTCACGGGGTATCCTCGAAATGTCCTTACCGTCCAGTTGGAACACCTCGATCGACACCTCGTCACCGTCATCGTGATAGCGATAGACACCGCGAGAGCTGGGTAAACACTCGCTGTCGTCCCACCACGCGAGCTTCTCGTCAATGCAGTCAGTCAATGTTTCACCGGCATATATCAATTGCAGCTTTCTATTTGACTTACGAAGCCAGACTTGTCGCAGTGTCACATTTGTATTTCTATCGAGAGAACAAACGTTATTGTAATCTAATTAATTTTCGGTTAAATGCTGTATATATCAAAGTAATAAAATGAATAGTAAAATTTATAGAGAAATATGTGAGAGCGAAATAAACTTATTACGTTTATTTATTGTCTCAAAATTAATAAAAATTAGATAGCAGATATATATGTATATAATTTTGCCGGTAGATTTATTTATATTAATATATGCTACAGATCTGCGCTTAATTGATATGATATATTTAACAATACAACGTAATAATAAAAAGAATTAAATTAAATTTTTTCCAACAAATTATTCAGGCGGTATAAGAGCAAATTCGGAAAGAGGGGACGGTTAGCGAGCGTGCACTTTCTTCACGACGGTAAAAGAGCTTTCGTCCAGCGTTTAAGTGCAAAGTGACGCTTCGTGGTTGTGGTATTCCATGGTATCCTCGTGAGAGCATCAGCAGATGAGTCCCATCTAGGAGAGTAAAACAGGACGGCGACCTACCGAACTACGTTTAGGTCCAGTGCAAAAGGGGCCAATCCGATCCCTACGTAGAGGTTCCAGGACGTCCGCTTGTCGCAGAACCTAATCCTTGCTTACTTAACTTGCCGCTTTTCGGCTTAAGAGCTTGGTTGGCTTTGCGGTTACTGTCAACGAATAAACATGATAAATTGTATCCTCTTTTTTAGTTTTCAAATCTAATGGAATAACAATTATATTATTGCATTTTATGCACTACTACTTTATTGTTGTTATTATTATGTTCTATATAATTAAATTATTTTCTCATTATTTTGTTTATTTTTACAGCATTCTGTTGTCTCTTTTATCGCATCTTTATAAAATGCTGCTGTTTTTGTTAGACATATATTATTGATGAATCGACATTTTTCATGTAACAATATTTTCTCTTTTTTCTTCCTCTTCTATTTCTTATTAATAAAAGAAAAAAAATACGTACTTTTAAGAAGAATTATGTGCTTTTGAAATTTCTTCGTACGTTTTTCAAGTAGTTACATTATTATGTCGTATACATATGACTCTCTATAGTCAAGCAAAGAAAATTCACAAAGAGTCCAATTTATTGTCATGTAATTTTGCATAACTGCTTAATTTACATTAAGATTATATTTATATAAATATATATTAGTGTTATTTATACGTGTATAAATATTAATATATAATTTTTTTATTAGAAAAATAAAAATAGATTTATATTCTTTATGCAATCCAACAGAGAAGAAATAATAAAATGTATAATTTATTCATTCGTTTGAACATCGATTCTTCTGGCGAGCGTTAATACATTCCAATTGTATTGAAACTTATTACGGTTGACAAGGATTCACAGTGACTGTTCCATTAGATTGTATTATCAACGTTCTTCGGAGCGATGGGTGGCATTTGAAAGACCTAACCAACGCTAAATGTATACATAACAGTCAAGCTTCCACATATTGGCAATAGTGAAAGGCGGCATTGTTTTCGTGCTTGCCAACCGAGTTCCCGCTTCAATCCTCCCGACTACATATATGGCAGGGAAGGGAAGCGGGACGATTGTAGGTGGGATAGGAAGAAGAGATTTGCTTATATCCGAGAAAATGTTATTTCAAGAAAGAGGATAACACAGGTTGTTACACGCTAGCCTTTGTTAGTAGAATGAAAACACTCGACGCGTTTCATGAAAGAAACCATATAATACAAGCAGAACAACATCATTGAGTTCAAATTTCAAGATATTAGATATACAATGAAGCAATTTATTCGCGCTTAATTCCTTCGGCTATACAAAATTATCTGACTTGATCTAACTGTTTCAATTCTATTAAGAAAAAATGCAGCTATGCCCACCCCCAATTGATAATGATTTCCTTGACGCAAGCTCCGGGCCACCGGATGAACCGTTCCAATCGTCCATCGGACAAGATCCTGATGACCGAAATACTGTGACTGGAAGACGTCCCGGTGAGTTCGGACGAAACATTCGATCGTGCAAAATATGTACCTTCTCGTGGTAAAGCTCCGACAGACGATTGCGTGAAAATCAACCCTAATGCCAGCAGCAGCATCGAGTACCTGTTCCAGAAAGCCATCAGGCTTTTGTAATACGTTTTAAACTTATGTAAAGACCTATTAAGATATAACAACGGTATATTTTTTAACCAGAGAATATACGGAAACGGAATAATTAATAATTAATTTAACTTTCCGATACAAAAAAAGACTTCGTCGTCCACATTCCCTATCTGAAAATAATTATAAGGATGCCTTTTATAATCCTGCTGAATATTTTAGTGAGCTAATTCTAATACATCTTGTATAGAAAAAAAGTTTTTACAGATCATGATTAATTTCACTTAAAAAAAATATCTTGTACAAGTTTCAATAATTGTAACTTTTTATTATCTTTTGTGTGAAATTTTATAAATTTACATAAGTATTACTATTTAATTAATATTACTAAAGCTTCTATATTATATACACTTTTTTAAACAAAAAATATTATAGCTTTTTACAAACTTCTGCAAATTCCAAAAAATATAAACAGTGTACAATATATTTCACGAGTCTATGTCATGATTTAAAAATCTGATAAAAAAATTTATAATTTAATATATAGTTTTTAATTCACAAACATTAATAATGCATAATTATTACCACAGGTTTTTTAAAATTATGAATATTATATCAATTTTTTTCTGAAATCTTACACTTGTTTTATATTTTTAGAAAGTATTCCAGCAATTATATTCAAAAACTATAAAATGAAGTTACACAAAATAATATCTTTATGATATAAGATGCTATGGATTAATTGCCTAGTCCCGTTCATAGATTTTTTGGTCATGATATATAAGGTGATCCAATAGAAACAGAGCCTGAATAATTTTACTAGATATGAAGAAATTGGACAAAATAATTTTAAGAGAATAATTTATAATCGAAGAATAAATAAAGACATAAGAAACAAAAAGAATTCTTTCATTATAAGATAAAAAAATAAATGTTGTCTTTAGAAAATTATCCGAAAATATGTAATAAGCTTAAAAAAATTCTTCTACAACTATATTTGTATCTTTAAATTATACAAATTACATTTTTTTGCATTTTCAATTTAAAAATTTATTCGTTTACCTTGTTTCATATATTGATCGATATTAACAATATTTTCTTCTGTTATTTGTAAAGTAACATTTGAAATCATAAATGTGTAATTACTAAACTTGCGTTAAATAAAAAATAGAAATGTAACATTACTAATGCGAAATGTATATTTACATTACTGACATAACTCCTCATGCTATTTGTGGAAGCGCTATCACGAAAAGATTACGTCATCTTTTTTTTTACATTTATCTTTATTTTCGATATTAAGTTCAAAGCGATGATAATCTCATTCATTTTATAACTGAATATCTCTTTTACTTAGTACTTGACTGTTATTATTATTATTATTATTACTATTATTATTATTATTATTATTATTAATATATAGATACATCACAAAATCATAAAGTTTAATGATTTTAAAATTAAAATTATTCTCAAAGTAATCAATTTTCTTTGAAAGTATATGAAGTAAACGACAAACATGCTCATACCTCTTTGATATACTCATCTGTACCATCCGAGATTCAAAAGTGTCAAATTCTTTCGATCTTCAAGTACGAAGAATTCGAATAATGCCATATGTATAGTTTCACATAACGCCGCTGTCGGTTTAAAAAATTTTGTAGTCCCTCATATATTCACTTAACTTCGCACTTACTTGTTTACGATCGTGAAGAAAGAACTTTATAATTATATCGCGGTTTGAAGGCTGAATCAACAATTAGGATGAACGATAAACGGTCACGTGGTTAGTTCATTTCCCTTCAGCATCACTAAATATGATTTTTTTCATAAAGATTTATTGAGATTATTTATATCAAGATTATTTATTGAGAAAAAAAATTGAGATTACTTATTAAAGATTTATATATATATGTATATTTCTTTTTTTTTTGCAATACTTTTGGCGCTTTAACTACACTCGACGTCACGCGACGTGACGATCCAGCGAGTGTTAGATAGTGTCCGCGAAAGGCAAGTATGAACCGGCCGTACTAACAACTGGCGCGCTACGCTCGCGGCTCTCCCTTAAATACCGGCGAGTACAGTTCGGGTGGTTCGGTTGTCCAGCAGCATTCACCTATACCACCTCCGTTCTGTCACTTACGGCCTCTCTTCTCTCTCGTCTCTTCGCTACCCTCCCCCATCCTGCTTTACTCTATGTACTCCCTATAGTCTACCCTACTCCGAGTTTCCCTTCTGTAGCCTCTCCGCCCGCCACCGCGCCACGCCGCGCCGCGCCGTTCGGACACGAACCAAACTCCACCCCCTGTCCCTTCTTCTTGTCCTACTCCTTCGCATCACCGGCGTCTACCGCCAACGAGCCGCGCGCCTGCCAAATCCAATCCCACCTACTCATCCTGCGGGATCTAATCTCCGCGCGGTCTTGCTCTTTCTTTCCGTCTTACTTGCCAATTTCTCTCTCTTCTCTCTTCTTCACCCTTCTGCAACTCCCAGGCTGCAACCCAGAACCACCGTCGATTTCTTTCAGCCTTCGAACGACTGTGGTAAATGCCGGTGCTTTGGTCCCGCTGATGCATCCATCACCGCGCGTCACTGCACCTTACGGTCATCGATATTCGAGATTTCGACGTAACCCTGCGCGACGAATTGCGAAAAAGCGCGCTATGACATAATACACTGATATTGCTCGCGACCTTCCGCACATTTATCGCGAAACACGCATATAATCGGAATATATAGGGTGGAATTAAAAATTGCAGGTCACTAAACATCGCAAACGTACGCTTGTGCAATCCTTTTGGATCCTTATATTTGCATTTATCCTCTATCACAAGTATCAAGAGATCTCTATACATTTACAAGCGATCGATAATATCAAATATTTTCATCAATCAACTTCCGATAATAATAATAATAAATGAATTATCAGACTTTACTTAAAATTTATTTAAATTATTGTCTAAGTTGGTATAAATTTGAAATAAACTTTAATAAAAGTTCAATCACAAACGTACGTTTAAGGACGATAAAAAAGATGACGTTCCACCTAATTTTTGCCAAAGAAAACTCGAGATCAGATTCTATATAAAATTATTGTATGTGATTTGAAATCCATACATACTGATATAAAATAGATAGTGAACAATGTTAAGTGTATAATCACGGAAAGAATTTTTTCTTAGAATTTATCCTGAAAATATGAATGGTAGTCCCAAAATAACATTGTATTGCGGAGAATTTTATATAAATTTTTCTCATTCATTAATAAAACAATAATAAAGTATAAAATAAGTTTGATTAATTTTACTAAAGTGCATGTAAAAATCTTTAAAATATTGTCCCACAACTATTGTATTTTCAGGATAAATTAAAAAAAATTCTCTCCGTGATGTATAGAGACACAACACAAACACAACACACACACACACAAGCCCTATTTAACAATCAAGTTATTTTTTTCTATATTCTTCATTATTTTATTGTCATCATATATATAATTGCGTAACATGTCGGCGAATTGCTCGACAATAATAAATTATGCAAAATTGTGCGACAAACGCGGTTGTTATTTCCTGCAAATTCTGAAATATCATACCACTTTGGCTAAAGGTCATTTTTCACGCGAAACATGCGATAAACTTTTGTCACGCGCATGATTTTTTTCGCATAATTACGCACATCTACGAACTTTAATCTTGTTTTACCTTTTGTAGCATAAAACTTCTTATTTTTTACAATTAGAATATATTACATGATTCGTAATTGAATGTAGCGATATGGATGAAAATTGACTATCAATTTTTAGATGTTGCAAAATATACATATAATGCGTAACAAATATTATAAAGAATTTTTATATAAAGACTTTACAAAATAATATCTGATTAATAAATTAATAATAATCACAAGTAATGATCGGATATGTAAGAAATAGCTCTATACGCTACATTTAAAAGTTAAAAATGAAGAAGACAATGTAATAACTGTAATAAAGTAAAGGAAATCAATTTCAGTAGCGCTTGAAAAAAGTAGTTCTTGGAAAAGAATTGATGGTGCGACGTAAGATGTGTTTGAATCATAAAGATTCGTATTTTTTGTGAATCTATTCGACAATTTAAGCGCGTGAAATCGCAACGGTCAAAGTCATTTGGCGGAACGAATAAGTGGCAGAGAAAAGGCAGTGGGTTCTATCTATTGTAGCCCTTGTAGTTATGACTCCGGCACCGTTGAAGGATGAAAAGGTGCGGGCAGTTTATAGCGTGAGAAAGAGTATATTAGGTATATATTTCTGTGTTTGTGAAGTTATGGATATTATTTAAATTTGTTATATTCAAATCGATTATAATTTGAAATTGTATTATAAGAATTTTAAGCAATTCTCTCTCTATTTAATATATAAAATTGAACATAACATAAAAAAATTGTATACGACATTAAGTTAATGTAGAAATCAAAATAGGTTTTAAATACTTTCACAACAGTTAATACACGATATACATTCTAATTGTAAGTTATATGAGTGTATGAAGTAAAAGTGACTAATTTTAGGTACGAGGGTATATGTCGCCTAGTGTACAATTCAAAAGGAGGTGTAACAGAAGAAAAGGACTTACGGCGACGTAAAAGGCGAGAAGGCGAAGCGAAGGGTAGAGGAAGACGAGGGTCTGTGAGTAAGGAGGTAATTCCTGCCCTACGCGATTGTTCGGCTTTCGAGGGTTCGCGAACGAGTCACCGTCTTTATATATATGATCCTGAGGAAGGTAAAGCAAGCTGGACCAAACTTATTCCCGTTGTTCTAGTCTCAAACGCCGAAGACCTTCTCTCGGCCTTCTGTTGGACAGCATCGAAAGCGTTTGAACGCTTCCTTGCTAATCACCGTTACGAATCTGGTAGTGAGCTAGATAATACCGATCCGCAATTGAAAGGAAATGCAATCCTCTCTTAGAATATCGTATATACACGCACACATATATATGTGTGACTAATTAATATGTAAAAGTTTTTTTCGACCAAATTGCAATGATTAAGTTTGTTAACTGATCTATTTTTATAAATTGAAATTTTTATTTAAATATTTTAATGATAACTATTATAATAAATTAATTTAATAATGCACATAGATGAAAACTTGAAGCGACCTACACTCTCATAAAGATATCCCGTCAGCAAGTCATAGAGTTGACCCCTTTTTCTGGCTGCTTTCGACACTTAAGTCAGGCAGCCGCCATTTTTCGCGACAATTACCGTACAATAATTACATAATTCTCGCCACACTCGGCACTCGCTGCTAGGAAGGATCGTCGAAGGTAGTTGAAACCACAAGTGGTCGAGGCGTTAAAGAAGAGGAAGGGACGTGGTCCCTGGTTTGCGTCAAATGATGTGCTGTAAGCGATAGACGCGGTTAATTCTACAAAAGCCGCGATATAATTGCTATAAAGTGAGGGACAATCTTTTCTTTGATTATTACTTCTTCAGAGGCAGAAACATAAAACTTTACTTTGATGTTAAGCTGTTTTTGCTGACGAGTACAATAAATAAGAAGAATTTGGCGAATGCTAAACGAAACGCTATAATGAGAGCTCGAAATTTTACAGAATCGAGACTGCAGAGTACAAGAGGGAGAGTAGGCGTAAAAATTTTGAAGAAACGCCGAAATTCTCAAATAAAGAAGGAGGAAAAGAAGGGAGAAAATTCGACCATCTTGCTCCAGCAATTTATCCGCATCTCTCTCCCTTCCGTCCTTTCATTTTAGTTTGCGATGAGACAATGGGACAACAGTTGCAAGACGCGATAGCGCCGGATTAATTCTCGATCGATTTCGAAGCTACTCCATCCGCTCGTATTGTCCACAATCGACCCTGAGAGTCGTCAGCTTCACACAGTCGTGTACGTTGCAATACGCGTGAGTTAGTGTAGACTCTGTGTGTGTGTGTGTGTGTGTGTGTGTGTGTGTGTGTGTGTGTGTGTGTGTGTGTGTGTGTATGCGTTGGTATGCAAACGCGAGCGAAGAAGCCAGGACCACTGGAGACTGAAGATCAAATTATTATTATTATCATAACCATCTGTATGCTTCATGCTACTTCCAAAAGCTTGAAAGTTAGCTCGTTCACCAGATCAAAGGAGCCAATGTCGCATTCTCTCGAGAGAATAGAAAAAGCATTTCCAATGGCAAGTCCCTGTAGACGAGTAGATTTTCAAACGAACAGTACCGGTGTGCCGGTATGTATAATATGCTGTTAGAGTACTCTTGGGGAATATAATCCTAATGCGATTTCAATCGTGCCTATAAAGCGAATTTTCATGCAGACATTTAATGTGTATTGATACGGCAAAAAATATATTTAGTAAAATGTATGATTAATTCTTCTCTGGTTCTCTTTTTGCAGCTTCTTTCGCACTAAGATGCGCATATTGGAACATATTATATAAATGACAGCTAACACAGGCATCTTTTACAACACGAAATTCGATGATTATCATAAAATACTCATAAACAAATATTACAAATGCAATATAGAATACGCATATTTTTTCAAATATAACATTTCTAAACTATCGCAACGTTAATGAAAGAATTAATGTTATAATTAAAATATAAATTCTTGATATAAAATTCATAGAGCTAAAAAGACTATAACGATAATGTTAGGACACCCTGTGTGTAGACCTGACTCAAGATTGGAATCCAAAAAACATCGATGACCCTCATTAGGTAATCATCTTTTAATTAAGCTAGAAAAAGGATGCCGGCCAGTTTCTTCCATTACTCGAGAAACTATTATCATATTTCATCGAACAGATAAATATAAGATTAATGTGTTACAAAAGAATTGATATTATATATTTCTAGAAATATGATCTTTCTCATGTGCAACAAAAATATTCATATTACTTAAGCTTACACTAAAGCTATTAAAGTTCTTTACTTTAGACATAAACATGGCATTTAACTAATTGTATTTGTTCTCCGGAGGAATTTAATTTCTTTATTTAATTTCAATAAATTCTTTGATCTGGAAATATTGTAAAATTTTCCTTTATCTTAATTTGAATAAGCAAATATAAAGAGTATTTGTTATTGTTGAATTAATACCTCGAACGACTTTGATAAACGTTAAAATCCCAAAATGATCATGAAAATCATTGGATCATTGGATCGCGATGTAAGAGAGATAGCGACGTCATCGATGGTCCCTTGGGGACCAGCGGGAAGACATAATTGATACGTACAAATCACCCCCTGCTGCTGACGCGAGGAGGACGAAGCTAGGGATGAGTATGAGTGTACCGAGAAGGGACGATCGACGAACGGTTGTTTGACGGCACCTCTCCCCTTCCTACACCGACGCACTACGTGAAGCTGGTATCGCATTCACGGTCCACTGCCTCAGGATTCGGGTCCTCCACCCCGCTTCTCTGCGCCGGCTCTTCCTTGTAAAAAGAGAGAATACAGAGGATACACCACCCCTCGTCGGCGATCCGTAACCCCCGATCGTCAGAATCGAAGGTATCACACAACGAAACGTACTTAGCGAACCGCTACATAAATAACGCATCTGCCGTCGCACTTTGCTGCTATATACACGCTTTAAGCGGCTATGCATTTTTCGCTCTGCCGGAAATAGTTACTATTCAGACACAAATGCATTGTGAAAGCTGCTAAAGTCTCTATCTCGTGATACTGTTGCAGAAACGTTGTAAAAACAATTGGAATCATTATTAACCGTATTGTCGCTATTGAATAAATTAAGAATTAAATAATAACGAATCGCAACAATAAAAATGATACAGCGCAGAAAATATTTCTGATAAAGATAAATATATAGTTACCTAATTGTTGTTGAATTTCTGGACATCAAAAATATACATATATCTATATATCTATGTATTAAAAAGAAGATTTTAATTTTTTAAGCTACAATACATTATAATCATTATTTTTACGGTACATTTATGGTATCTGATGACCTTTAAAAGTTACATATTAGGTGTTGGAATTAATTCGTAGCGTTTTACAAGTGATGGGAAGTACTTTCATTAATGTATTTTTTAATGCTCATGTGAAATAAATAACATTCTTTCATTAAAAAACGCTACGAATTAATTCCAACACCTAATATATTTATCAATTGCGAGATATACGAGTATGTCCATGTTAATGTACAAAGGTAGAAGTTAGAATATGGGAGAATGAGAATGTAAACTATATAAGATTCTCATTCTAACGGCATATATTGGCTTTTTGCCAAGCTATGATGCCGGACCATTAACGAGCAGGCTTGCTTATCAGTTGCTGAGTTCGCGCTACTAGCGCCGGCGATGACCAGCCGTCCGATGAAACTGTTTCTGTCCTCGTATCACCTAGAGACCGCTACGTCTCATAATTCGTCGCATACTGGCTGTAAATGACGAAAACGATCGGCGTAATCGCTAACGCTGACGTCTATCTTTGATATTGATCACCTATTGATCGTGAACCAACTCGTATTCTACCGCCAAAATTATTCATTGGCACGACGTATAACACACTACACTGGACTATGTTAACGGGCAAACTTTCTCATTATTCCTATTTCAAATTTGATTAAACGGATATTAAAATTTTTTTCAACAAATTTATTTAATAAATTTATTTAGTAAACTTATACTTAACATTTTGCGTCTCTTATTATCAAAGGATAAATTAAAAAATGTTTCCTGTTAAATAAGATAAAGATAAAAAATAAGGAGATTTATTATTTATTTAAAATTTTATTCCTTCAAATTGATTAAACGGATGTTAAAATTTTTTTCAACAAATTTATTTAATAAATTTATTTAGTAAACTTATACTTAACATTTTGCGTCTCTTATTATCAAAGGATAAATTAAAAAATGTTTCCTGTTAAATAAGATAAAGATAAAAAATAAGATTTATTATTTATTTAAAATTTGACAGGTTATATCTGTTTTAAATATTAAAAATTTATTAATTTTGTTTTAAAGTCATACGTATCAAAATTCAATAAAAATTTATTAGTCTAGAAAAAATTTGTTGTAAAAAATAAATTTTTGTACGATAAATATTTCCCCACAAAATCTCTCAATCAAATATCGCGTTGTCTGTTTTTTTATCAAAATTTTTTTAATCGAAGATAATCAAACTCAAATATGTTTTACATATTCACTTTTCATTTCAATTATATTATTCGCGCAATATTTTTATATACACAAAATATATAATTTACAATATATTGGGTCATCTAAAAAGTATCCGCGGTATTTTGTTACTAGATATATGATCATCAACACACATCTAGTGACAAAAAACCGCGGATACTTTTTAGATGACCCAATATTATAGTTATTTAAAAAAATGTAACTGCATGATGCAAATATATGCATAGTATTTATAGCGCACCTGTTTAAAAAATAAAAAAAAAGATCGAGAAAAAGAGAAAGAGAAGGAATTATGTCTATTTCTAGACAATATGCATCCAAAATTACGCCATAAGACATTTTAAAGATGTTATTAAGATGTTTTAATGATAATACAATATGTTTCGCATGTCCGATTTTGGACATGCGTACTAGTATCGTGTAGGTGCATATATAGTTTGTTTACATTATATAGAAAAGTGATAATTCCGGAAATAAGGAAGAATATAATTGGTAGTCTATTGATACATATTTATATGAAAGTTACAAAAATTCAGAGAAAAATAATAAGAAAAATAGCTAAAGATAGCGATAAAATAAAATGTAAGCGGGAAGGTTTATAAGAAGTTGCGTTCGAATATGGCGGAAAAATGGTCGCGCCGTCGGCATAATTGGCAAACAAGGAAAAGTGCTGCCATCACGGAAGCGCTCGGCGACGCTATCGGTGACTCCGCTCCCTCCAAAATCACGCGTACATTGGCAACATTGTTTTTTGGTAGTTTACAAATAAAATGGCCGATATGTGAGGCTAGTTTGTATGGACAATAAAATATGCAATTATGTAAAATTAATGACCGTCGGCTGTGCGCGCGTTCAAGTGAAAACGTAGTCCCGTGAGCGCGAAAGGTGGAAAAAGTGCGTGAAGCACGAGTGAGAGTGTGGGAGCGCCGCGGGAGGAAGGTGGAGGTTGTCTTTCAAGACCCGTGGACGCCGTGGCCGCGGGCCCGAAAACGAGGAAACCTTCTTATGGTCTCCAACACATAGAAGAGCCGTGCGGCGTGCTTCCTTCTATTGCTGTACAGTGGCGCGACAACGCTACGAAAACAACTCGTAGATCGGCGGAAACACGTTTTGAAAAGAGTTTACGGCCGCCTTGGTCCAATATTGCCGACGTACGGCAGGTACGGCTGACTGCGGCTTCTTGACTAGTCTCGCACAGGCCCGGTCTCGATTAATGTCCCCCGAGAACGGAGTAAGCGCCTCGGGAATATATTGCATCCTCAAACTGTAGAGATTAATCACTTTACAGCCTTGTTGTGTATGTAGCCCGCCGAGCCGGAGCCGGAACCGGAGCTATAGCCACAGCTACCGAATCCAGTTCAAGCGTCCAGTTCAATCATCCTCTTCTACGGCCGTTCTTGGCATAGATATGATTCTCATGTTTTACCTCCAAGGCCGAGATACTGGAGCGTGACGGGTACGTTTACTTGGAACCTCTCAAAATATTTCCCACCGATCAATTTGTTATAGTGGAAAGGGCTGGCGCGGAAAATGCATTGACAGAAGACACGGAACAACGCACGAGTGCCGCGTCCAGCCAGACTCACCCAACTATCAATAGCTTCACGACCATGTGTACCACTCCTGGAAATGCAGGAGCAGGATTCGGGTACGCTTGGTCCTTTGGTGGGCCAGGGACAGAAACCCGAGAGAATGCCCAGAGTGAACTCGCCACCAATATCAGTTACGCTGTCAACAATAATCAGGATCAAGGTTCCAGTCAAAAGATACAAGTCGACATTAAGCCAGCCAAGGTTGCCACTACCACTCATCGTCGGCAAATGTTTACGATGAATGAGAGTTGTCAGCAAACCCCTACTACACATCATGGCCATACGGGTGGAGCGCATAATCAAACAACCCACGGCACTCACGTCCGTACTAAAAAGCATCACGATGTATTTTCATTAACCTGTGACAAAGGGGGATGTAATTGCGATGCAGCACATCCCACACCTCCACCTTCCTTATTCTCAAACACCTTAGTTTTTACTACAGCCGACAAGCATGCCATGAGTAAGCACTTCATGACACCGCTTGGACCGTTGCAGCTTACGGCAGAAGAGTGCAATGAGATATTAATGAAGAGAGCAGCCGCTGCGTCTAATCAAGCCAATGCAGCGAATAACGTTGCGACAAGTCAGACAGACAATACTGCCCATTTTGGGCACGTTTTGACTCATGTGAATACTACGCAAATTGAGACGAAAGTCAAACAGCAACAGGATATGGGGAGTCAGGTCCGTGTACCGAAAGAACGACCGTATTCTTGTTCAGAATGTGGCAAATCCTTTCTTCTCAAGCATCATCTTACGACACACGCCAGAGTTCACACTGGAGAACGACCGCACATTTGCGTTCATTGTGGCAAGAGTTTTGCGCACAAACATTGTCTTCATACGCATCTACTATTGCATAGCGCCGAAAGACCGTATCAATGTCGCGAATGTAAAAAATCGTTCACTCTCAAACATCATCTTGTAACACATACTCGCGTGCATACGCGGGAACGGCCGTTTGTCTGTCAAGAATGCGGAAGAGCATTTCCTCTAAAGCGTCATCTAGTGACGCACAGTAAGTTCCACTCGGGAGAAAGACCTTACGTTTGCGAAGAGTGCGGGGAGTCGTTTTCGCAAAAGGATCATCTTACTATGCATTCACGCTTCCATGGCAGTTTACATCCATTTGTTTGCCACGATTGCGGTGCAACTTTTCAAAGGAAGTTTGAGCTAGTTAATCATGGTCGGCTACATGGCAGAGTTCCACATTCGTGTACTGTCTGTGGAAAGGAATTTCTGCAGAAGAGAACACTTTTAGCTCATATGCGTTTACATACAGGCGAGACACCTTTCGCTTGTACCGTTTGTGGAGAAGCATTCCCTCGGAAAGCAGACCTGGTCGCTCATTCTAAGATTCACAATAATAATGCAAATACGGATGAAAAATCTCTCACATGCAGGTGAGACATCGTATATAACTTGTAGTAATTTTTTAATTTTATCTTAAGATAATTCTTCTCATCTTACATCGTAATACAACTCTAGTTGCTATTGAGAGTATGCTGTGTGAAATTGTTATAAACTTTATAAGAATCTATGTTATAAACTTTTCTAGAGTCTGTGTTCAGCGATTTCATAGTATTTTTTTAGTAATAATTACGTATACTGTGAAATGTGTATATACATATAAAATGTATATTGAGACAAATTTGACAATGCATATGTCGAATTCAAAATATATAATGTTATAAAATTGAATTATTGAACATAATTGTGATATAAAATATGATATTAAGACAAATTGAATTGAATCCAATTTTCCTTTATTTATGATTTCATGTTAAGAATTTAAGCTATCAGAAAAAGTTTAGTACATGTAAACATGATTTATGTAATATATATTAATATTGCTTATAACAAAACATCTTTCAAAATTTTTATATGTTTGACAAATTGTAAGAGATAAATATCTAGCTCTCTTTATTAGTGTGTTAGAAATAGGTGAAAAAAAATTATATAATTCAAATATATATTCATTCTGTGATATTATAAGTACGGTCATTTTCTTTCTAGTAAAACAAACGATTCTTAATAAATGATTATTATTTCAGAGAATGTGGGCTGGAGTTCCCAAATCGAGAAGCTCTAAATTTGCACCAAAGGTTACATACTGGCGATCGAACACTTGTAACGGACCTTTGTGGGTTAGCAGCTGCCTTTCAGCAAACTCCAGCACATTTTCTTACCCCGAACACTCCAGGAGCACATCAAGTAATCATCACTATATACTAATATAATACTTAAAAATATCTTCAAATAATGAAATTTGGCAAATTTCATATTTTTTTATTTTTAACATTAAAGATACCTCAGTATCTCAATTATAATTGTATCATTAATAATTGTAACAATCTGTGTTTAAAATGTGAAATATGCAAATTATAAATAATGTATTTTTAGATGAACGGGCCGATAGGAACGCCAGGTGTGAGTCATATGCATGGTGCGACACAAACATCGCCCCCAGTAGGTACAGGACCAAAACCTAAGCCACACATTTGTCCTGATTGCGGCCGTGGTTTCGCACAAAAACACGGCTTGTCACAACATCAACGACGTCACACAGACGGCAGTTGCCATATAAGATCACACATATGCGATAAATGCGGCAAAGCTTTCTTCCAAAAAAATCATTTGTTACTACATCAACGTCAGCATATGGATCCACCACCAAGTATACTCAGGCAACAACAAAGGCAAGCTGCCCAAGCTGCAGCTCAACAAGCGCAACAGCAGCAACAGCAGCAGCAACAACAACAGCAAGTGCAACAGCAAGCGCAACAGCAACAACAAGTTCAACAGCAGCAGCAACAACAGCAACAGCAAGTGCAACAAGTACAGCAGCAACAGCAACCACAGCAAACGTGTTCTGTCGATACGAAAACGATTCAACTACAGGCAATACAGCAGCAGGTACAGCAGGTGCAACAACAAGTGCAGCAGCAGCAGCAGCAACAGCAGCAGCAACAGCAGCAGCAGCAGCAACAGACGCAGCAACAGCAAGCATGTTCCGTGGACGCTAAAGCAATACAGTTGAATGTCACCATGTGAGACGGTATAAAGATGAGGGACTGGAGAGTCCTTGAAACAATAGCACTCCCAAATGCGCACCCTGCTGCCACCCTCTGCACACACTTCTCTTGTACTAACAATACACGTTAGATATATATTTATTATCTCTAGATTCAAAAATAATAATCAATTTTATTACAAGAATAGGAATATACAAATGATATACATATATATACACTATATTCTAATTAATATAAGGCTTGTATAACAAAAATAAAAATAATCATATATTAGTGTTTTACATATACTTTATAAATATACAAATATAAAAATATATAAATATATAAATATATATATATATATACTCTAGACATGTAAAATGAGACTAAAACAAATTAGTTGCCTTAACGAGAAGAAGAATTTTAATGGACATATTAACTATTATGTTTGGTGATTTTTTCATTTACTTTTATTTAGTAGGACGTCACTTTATAAGAAAACACATATTGAATAAATCAAGATAAAAAAAAAATAAGTTCGCCGTGTATCGCTGCTTTGTTGTTATCCTTCTCAATCAATGTATTTGTGCGATGGTAATTGAAAGGAAATAATCAATGTATGAACAGTAAGAGAGTAACAGAAAAAGGGGAAAATTCTGTAAACAGTTTTGGCAAAGGGAGAGAGGGTGGCAGACATTGCGCATTTATGAAGCATTTTTAAAGCTTAGAACTATACAAGATAGCATTTTAGCCCCGCGCAATTTATATTTTTACGTTTAAATAATACGAGCAAATTGTTCGTTAAATTTTAGAAATACGTAAGAATCCCGGTTTTATAAGATCCAAATATCAATAAATGGATGTAAATGTTTTTCGTGAGGAGTTAACGCGACGTATGGACGCCATATATGATCTTAACTTTATATACAAAAAATTAAAATGCATATATTAGTTTTACATTAGTAAAGTTATATAAGATTAATACATGTATTCAATACATGTACTAATCTTTTTATACTTGCACTTCGCATTTAGGATCCCAAGAAGCCTTTCCACGTGCTTAATTGTCTTTTTCGATCAAAATATTTTCTCCATGATAATAAAGTGCGCGTCGCGTGCAGTTACGTGTGAGATTGCTTAGCGAGCTCTTTTAGTAAAATGCAAATTTAATTTTTGTCAGCAAGAGTATATTACTTAATAATATAGCTAGAAAATCGGAAGAAATGCAAATAAAGATTTCCTACATAGTTTTAATACGTATCTCTTTCTTTTTTTTTTTAAATAACGTAAAACGCTGCCGTATCGATATCCGTAATATATCCGTATATTCAGTGATGGCAAAAAGTCCCGGAACGGTCAAATATTTCGAAAACCATCGGTATTTAAAAAAAAACGCTGAAACACGTGAAACGATTTTTCAAAAAATCTATCTTTTGAGGGGGGTTAAGACCCCCCACCCCTAAGGGGGCACGTGGGGCACGAGGGGGGTCGAAAATCTTAAATGGCAACATAGGTCGAGTGGGGGCTCATTTGAAAGGTCTTCTCAAGACGAATCCAAAACACTCCGCATAGAGGGCGCTGCGTTCACTTTTGGCGGGAAAATGCAATTTTGAAAATTTTTTAGTCAGAAACATTAAAAAAGTTTAGTGTTTCGATAATCACCGGAACACGTGAAACGATTTTTCAAAAAATCTATCTTGATGGTGTAGTAAAATCTTATAATGGTAATATGAGTCGGAACTACTGCCGGCATCAGCATTACCCGAGATGTACCACGTGGAGGTTGCACGGTCAGATTTACATCTCTTCGGGGTGCTTAATTTAAGTGAGTCCCCTTGCCTCTCACTTTGCGTGCAATAATTAATGCAACAAATGCTCAAATTGATATCCATTAACCTCTTGACATCCATTGACCTCTTGATGTGCTAATCGATTGTACGTACTCTCCCTTACGTTTTGAAGCATTTCTGGCGTAATTAAATTCGACACTTCAACAATTCGAGCCTTTAATTCGTCAAGATTCGCTGGTTTTGTTTCGTAGACTTTGCTTTTTAGATAACCCCAATAAAAGAAATCTAGTGGCGTTAAATCTGGAGATCTTGGTGGCCATTCAATTTTCCTCTCTACCTCTTCTACCAATCCATTTATTAATAAATGTTTGGTTTAGAAAATTACGCGTTGTCGTGGCATAATGAGCTGATGCACCATCCTGCTGAAACCAAACATTTTCAAATGCATCTCCTGTTATGTTTTGTAGACATGATACGATTTGAGCAGTCAAAAGGCGAACGTATAATAGTTTTCTGAATTAATGTTTCCATCAATAAAGAATGGCCCTATGATACGATCACCCAATATTCCAGCCTAAACGTTTACTTTTTGAGGATTCTGAGTATGAGAATCTCTCATCCAACGCGGATTACTATCTGACCAATATCTACAATTTTGTCGGTTTACAGATCCGTTTAATTCAAAAGTAGCCTCGTCGGAAAAACAAACCCAATATAAAAACTGACGATTATTCTGAACACGCGTCATCATTTCATCGCAATACTCAACTCTCCTGTCATAATCATCTTTTGATAATTCCTGCACGAGTTTTATTTTATACGGGTGATAATGATGTTTTCTTAAGATATTTGTCACAGATTTTCGACTAATGTCGCATTCCTGCGCAATTTTAGACGGAGGTTTATTTGGATTTTCAATAACACTCTGAAGAACTAATGCTGTATCGTCGTTGCTAGCAGTTTTTGGTCTTCCAGATCGGGGTTCATCTTCAACAGAACCTGTTCTTTCAAATCGCGAAACTGTGCGATAAACAGTAGACTTAGAAATTGGATAGTGCTCCGGATAGGTGTCATTAAACAAATTTGCGACTGCTTCGTAAGATCGAATTTGGTCACCAAAACCGCGCATTCTAAGGATTGTAATTCGGTCGGTAATACTTAGTGGCATTTTTAAATAAATGCAAAATTATTATAAAATAATGATTTTGCAACTTGAATTAAAAATGAAGTACAATTTGTAAGTAGTTTGTGTCAATACCTATAGTGTCGAAACAAAATCAGCTTTTACTATTCTTGGTAAACCAAGACGCTTATAGGTCGCGAAAGTCATTTTCACTTGCGAGAACCATTTTTCATATAACAGATACGATTACAATCTGCGAAAAATGATTGTAATGTTTTCAATGCTTAGTGTTTTGGATTTTACTACACCATCAAGATAGATTTTTTGAAAAATCGTTTCACGTGTTTCAGCGTTTTTTTTAAATACCGATGGTTTTCGAAATATTTGACCGTTCCGGGACTTTTTGCCATCACTGTATAAAATTTAAAGTGCAAATTTGTATGTGATCAATGCCAGCTTTTCTGCCGCTTTCTATCTCAAACAAAATTGTAAATGTTAATATTTCTTTTTTTTTTTCTTTCAGCTCACATATTGAAAGTTCAAAACTTTTTTTTAAATCATCTCGTCTTCCTTTTTTATTTAAAATTTATTAAATAACATAACGCTCAAGAAAAAGAGACAGAATATACTGTGGACACATTACATCGGTATGTAAAGTAAGTACATATCGCATGAATCATAATACATGAATCATATATACGCTTGATTAATTATACATATACACATAATTTTAAAGTCAAATCGATCAAAATAAAGTTCGTACACATATGTATTTTATTTTTATTAATGTATAAAAACTATATATGAAAAAAAGATTCAAATTATACAATTTTTTTATTAATCTAAAATTTTTTTTAATACACAAATCGATATATATTTTTTGTCGTTTTATAAAAAACATATATACTAAAGTTGACAAAATAGATATAATGCGTGAAATTTGGTGTTAATTAATGTTAGAATGTCAAGGAACACTATTATTTATTATGAATTTATTATTTACTACAATTTTACAAATCGCTGAGCATTCCTATAATATCCTCGAATTTTAATTCTAATAAAATCCATTTTAAACTAAACAAATAATACATAAAGTTTCACATATTTTTTTATTTGCATCTTCAATTTTTTTTAAATCAAAATAAATTAGAATATCTTGTTATTTAAATTTTCTATGAAAAATCGACACCATATTTCTCGTAAAAAATATCAATAAATGCACGCTTTTCATCACATCAGAATTGTATGAAAATGGTAATATGAATAGTGTGTGAAGAAAAATATGCATTAATCAAAATAATAGGAAGCTTCGGTATTACAAAATCTGAAATAAATTCTCTTTAAAAAGTCGCAAGATAGTACTTCCACTGTAGTTATATTATATTATTATCCCATACAGCACACAAATGTATCCGAGATACATTCTGGGGATGTCCTTAGGACATTCGAAGATATATACGGACGTCCTTAGGATGTCCCCTGGAAGTCTTTGCTGTGTGCGTGCGTGTGCGTGTGCGTGTGTGTGTATATGTATGGGATATTATTTACGACGGATCTCGTTGAAAAACCTGCATTGTGCTATCAGACCTAGATAAAAAAGCATCGCGTTTGGAACAAAAAAACAATTGTTTATGCAATATTTTCTTTGTAAATCTTTTTAAAGAATAGGGACATCTCATTACATATTGCATGGAGAATCAATTATGTATGCAATTTCGTAAGAGCGTTTAATATTTTAAATAATTCGATATTTACATATCGATATTTCGCAAACGTCAAGTTCATGAATCATCATCACACCGTTATCGTGAAATTATGCGTGAAATTATAATCGTGCCTACAGCCTATACGTCATTTATCTATGCTATAACGTCACCTAAATGCCAGTCTCGCGTTAAAAAATTCTTTTCACTTGTACTACAAGTAACATAAGAATTAAAAAAATAGTTTTATGCAAATCGCAATAGAAAGCAAATTTATCAACGTGAATTATTGGTATAAGGTCGGATTCTAAATTTTTCATAGTAATAAAATAAAATTCGCTTTGATGCTGGGATCGAAATAAAATATACCTTACGTTCTAAAATAACGGAATAGAAAAATAAGACGATAAGATAATAAATAAAACAAGTTCCACGTAATTTTCTAAATCTGAATAAGATTCAGATATTTCTTTGAAAAAAAAAAAATAAAAGGATAAATAAAAAAGATGGAAATGATATAAATATTGATTTAAACATATGCATATGTATAGTGACAAAATCGCGATGAAGTACAAAAAGAAATTGATCGCAGTTTTTAATAAAGGGAGAAAAAAAAGGAAGCAGCGTATAACGCTGGGACACTCTGGAACAGAGTCCGGTCATAATGTCGTATCAGGCCGTATGGCCGATTTGCGACATGAAGCGCAATCAAGCGACATTTCAAATGAGACACGTCGCGCAGCCTAGCGGTGATGTCCGTAAACGGTAAGCGGCTTAGGGCGCATGCGCGCGGGTCATCGTATGCGCGATTTCGCCTGCGGACAGCGGACGAACCGAAATAAATCGAACGACGCCGAGTCGATCAGCGGTACGGCGTAAACTGGCGTAAACGATAAACGGCGTTCGCAGCGACGTGCGCGTTTCGCGTTAGTGATGATCAAAACGGACCGTCGTCCTCGCCGTGATCGCTCGTGGCATAGCACGCAGACGAAACAGCCGTGATCCGTGATCCGTGTTACGACTGTTACGAGTCGCGAGGCAGAGGGAAGAAGATCGAGAACCCGCGTCGTCGTCGCGCTCCGCCGCAGCGGTCACGGATGCATATGGAGGTACGTGAAAAGCTCACCCCGTCGACGTTTATTACTTTATTCCGGTATATATCTTTTTGTTTACTCGGAGAAACCTATCGCGATTTCGTGACACCCTCGACACGGCACGACGCGACGAACGCTCCGCTCCGCGACGCGACGCAATACGACGCTACGACGCTACGACGACACAGAGCTATCGCGGGAGCGACGTCGAAGTGCTTTATGTCGCTTTATGCGATTAGTAAACGAATTTTCTTCGCTACGCGTTCGCTCTGACCAAGTCGTCGTCGTCGTCGTCATCGTCGTCGTCGTCGTCGTCGTCGTCGTCGTTGTCGAGCTCGTTCTGCTTATCGAGTATTATGCAGCCTAGTTGGCACCATAGTTACGTACTCCATACTTGTCCGTCTCTCTCTACTCGTCTCCAACTACGTATTATTGTTTTTCGAATCTCCGTCAGAGATCTCAGCAAGGGAAGGGACACCCTCCTCGCGACAGAGAGAGCGAGAAACGTCGTCACGTCTTGAACCCACGACGACGGGTTCCAGGGATACCTCGCGGTTAAAGCATCGGGTTTGTGTACGTTCTCAGCTGATGGGGCCTGTCAGCTGCCTCGTTCGTCGTGTCTCGCTCCGCCTCACCCCCTTGCCTCATTTCACCTCGCCTCTGCACTTCATCTCGCCTACGCCTCGTTTCATCTCGCTTTCCTTCTGGCTCATCTCTTCTCTCACCAGAGCATCACGTCGGATTTAACGATCCACGATTCTTCTTCCGCCGTCTTATCAATGGCTCTCGCTCCGATTTTCTCAACGTGCAGCCTTTCGTGCAGTCTGACTCTGATACGTATCGCTTACTATTAGCGCGATGCGAATCTACTTTATATATTTATACATACTTGTGTCTCTAAGCGAGAGAGAAATTGCTTCGTTCTTCAAGAAAAGTCTATGATATTTCAGAACAGGTCTATGATATTTCAGGAGTAGAGCTGAATAGGCGCAGGTGTTTACGTGTTACGTGACGTGATATAACACTTGGAATTCCTCGACGATGTTTCAACCTTTAAACGGCGAAACGTTTCAACCTTTACTCGGATCGAGATACAAATGTTTAATCAACGTACGCAAAATGGACTTGTCTCGACATCGATTGTATTCGTCGCGCTTAGCTCCTGTTTACTCCTTTTGTTGTTTATTTCTCTTCCGCGCGTAATAGATCGCGTGTTTGCACACTTACAAGCGTATATATACGATAAGCGAAGTGAATACGTACTGTCACCAGATAATGCGCATCGGTTTGTTTGTATACATTCACAGCTGATTCAACGCGTCATGTCGTAAAAAATACCGTACAAACACATCGGGACGATTATCTTGGTCATATACACGCTCTCTCTCTCTCTCTCTGTCTTATTGTTGACATGTTTTGTTCGCGCGGACATTTGAATTTTGTCACGTTACATACGTCACGACTATTTTCATTACAACTTTTTACAATCATTTCGTCTCCAAGCTTATACGGCTTAACTCTCAAGTTCGTATAAGATTAGAACGTAATTTTCGTAACGAAAAAACAATCTATTATTCATAATGGGTGTGTAATAGGAAAACAAGGACGCGCGATAAACAGCAAAATTAAATCTGAATCAATTAAACGCACGACATATACTTTATCATTATGCTCGATTCTCTTTATTTAAGTTACGTCGTGAAAGTCTTCCATTTTTTTCTTGGCTAGACGCACGTGAGTGAGATTCCATCTCAGACGTACCAATAACAATCGCCAATCAACGATCAATTATTTCTCTGAAACGTAACTAAAAAGCCTCTTCATCGTATCAGTGCGATCGATCGCGTACAATCGACAATTTGATCGCTTCGCGCTCGCGAGGAATGGCAGGAGGAGGGAGAAGAGAGTTCGCGAGATGTCCTTGCGTGTGCGGGCGTCTCGGATGCGACATTTATACACGCGACCCGATCGAACGTGGCGTTGTGGCGCTTGAACCTGTTGGACAACGGTTTTGTGTACATTTACAGCTGACTGCAGGCTATCAGCTGACTGCGCGCGACGGAATCGCCGTTTCGTGCCGCGCGCGCCTGCTCCGCTACCTTCCTCATCTCCCTGTTGCACACGTATTCCTTTATTCGTTTCCGTTAAAAATTCTTCTCGATAAATTCTTCTTTCTTCCAACTAATGTCAAAGAATATTTACGGCATCTGCGCATTTGCATCGACTCGAGAGGATTGCAAAATTTTCTGCAATCTTCCTTCTTTCGCGTAGGAGAACGCCACGCCTTTTTCTTTACCACTTTATTCCCTCCTCTTTTTCTTATGTTCTTCAATAATGTTTCTTGTTGTATCATAGTAATTTCTTCAAATTACTTGATTACGAGCTCGTTACAGTTCTTTGCATTTGTTCGAGTATTATTCTAGGAAATATATAAGCGACGAAATTAAATTACTTCATTTGAACACTTGCAACTCTTTCATTATTCTCCAGATATATTTTCCGATCGAACCCGATCTGATTTAGATCGAAAACGATAATTCGAAGCTCTCTCCCGTGTAGACTCGACCATCTTCTTATCCTTGCGCCGTAATCAGTGCGTTACGATCGCGAGGGCAATGGCTCTCGTCGTCCATTCGATCCTCGTTTGTAATGTAGCTAATGCGGGGTGAAGGGGTTACGACTCGGGTAAATTCTCTTGTATAGAAGGCGACTTATAAATAACTTAGGGGGCTTTGCCCCCTACTTCGGTCCTCGGTCGTCAACCCCTCGCTCACTTCTCTTCGATCCGTCTGAGGCCATAGGAATCATCTTTTCTCAAAAGCATCAATCCCTGCCGTCGATTTTTATGTTTAATAAGAACAATTGTTTTCGTTGTTCATACTATTACATGGATCGTCGAATAAAATTTGATACGATTTTAGTACATCCGACAAGGAGTTGACTGTGAAAAAGTGAACTGGGAATATGATGGAGTAAAATGATTTCCTCGACGAGTTTTTAGTTTTTAATCGCGAAGTCGAAGCGAGGCTTAGTCTCGTTGCGAGCTGTCGAGACAATTGTCGTCACGCATATTCCCGCGATAAGAATAAAAAAGACGTCGTTGCGACTACAACAAGTAGCAATGACCTTGACTAGTGTATTGACTCGAAAGTCCCGTCTCCCTTTGTTCTCGAACATCCGTTAGGAAACCCGTTCCCAAACGTTTTCGTTCTCTTCTCTCTTCGTTGAGTCAGTCGCCGGTAAGGATAGGATCGAATTTAATATCCACTCGTGTGAATCCGAGCAAATTCCGATACTTGACTCCGACACTTCCGTTCAATGGAGTTGAATTACCGCTTACAAAGACTAACTGCCCCATTCACTTGTAATCTGAACGAGCCAGTTTCGAACATGAAGAAAAGGAACAAATAAGTCTATGATGTTGCATGAAGACGCATTCGTGAATTCGTCGGAAAAAAATCGAATCTCCGCGAGGAATCGTCGCGAAATCAGTTTCGAGTTAGTACGCATCTCGTGAGAAGATGATTGTGATTGGGATTTACTAAGTGTTCGTTCTTCAAAAAAGGATAAGCGGAATATACGCGTCTATTCGTCCCGCATACAGAAAAAGCCTTTATCTTTAACGATTCATAATAACGTCCTTGTCTCTTTGTTTGAACGCGCGCCAACACGTGGCGGTACATATCAGTCGATATGCAGCAGTACATCGATGCAATTACCTTTGTTTTGAAAGCATACGTTGCTTTTCTTTCACATGTCATTTCCGCAACTGTCATCGTGCTCCTTGTTGCTAGTCACTTTTTTTGCAAAAGAAAGAGATACACGACAATTTTATTATACTTGTTGATAATACTTTTATTGATTTAAAATAAATTTTTGCAAACGAAATGTTTCGTATGTATAAAACGACCGACGATTACTACATTAATTCGCGCTATATTAATTTTTTGTGTTCTAATTATTTCAATTTAGGTATCATCGTTAATGCAATTTAGAGACGGGCACTAACAAATTCATCGCGCAATTGACGAGGCACGATCGATATGCTGTCGGCACGAAACGCGTGTATTGCAGCGTGCTATAACAGTGCTTCCCGATCCAATGTTAAATCATTACTGTAAATATCTACTCATCTTACAATATGAATAACATTTTATTAAACTTATATTCATGATACTCATATTTGAGACATATAATTAAATATATAATTGTGTAATTAAATATAATTAAGTATACGTCACAAATTTTACGGTACAATTTCTTTCTCGTTTACGCGCGGTTAACTGGTCTGCGTACGCGAAAGAAAAATAAAATAATTATCTCGCGTGATCCCGTTACAGCGAGAATCGATACGAAATGAAAATCGACGTTGCGTAGCGTTTTTTTTAGCCTTTATCGTAATCTTCTTGCTTTACAGGTGTCCCCGAACCGGCGCTGTCTGAACCAGCTCAACAGCTGATCGGAGCACGAAGCGGTGGTGAACGGGGCTACTATCGCACCACCACCCCGCGTTTCGGAGAAATTCAATCTCGTGTCGTCTAGGTAAAAAATAAAGAAAAGTCTCGTAAATCTCTTGGCGAAGAAAGAGATCTATATTCTTCACTTGACACGAGGAGAATAGCAGCAAGGGCGAAGTGTGTTTTCGCTCGCTTGGACACGCCATCATGGTGAAAACTTTTCAAGCGTATCTACCTTCCTGTCACCGCACTTATTCGTGCATTCACTGCCGTGCTCATCTCGCCAATCACGACGAACTCATCTCTAAGGTAAGCCATACCTTGATCGAGTTTCTATGTCTAAAACTTTTTTTTGTGTTCTTTTTTGACTGAAGATTCCTAATCATCGCGAATACGATGGATCATGTAAACATCGAAGAAACTTTTCAACGGATTTAGCTAATATATATTAACGAATATATTTCAAAGTTTGATACAAGATAAGGTCTTATGATTTTTTATCTTTATAACGTTATAATCTAATATATCTACAGTAAGTAATTAAATATTTGTTATGGGATTATTTTAAAAGATTTCTTTTAATTAATTTTTCCATTTTAATTTACTTATTATAGATATTCGAATAGTATGCGAAACGATTGTAAGATTGAAATATTTTAACGTGATTATTACTATCAGTTATATTTTGGTAAATAGTAATAGGCTAATTTCAAAAGAATCTATTATAGCACAGACATACAAAACTTTTCGCCCCGAACGTAAATAGTTCCATAATAACTAATAATAGAAACATAACTCAATGTCTCTTTTTATTGTACATTGATGATATAAATTTTGTTTGTTTTGTATTTTCAGTCCTTCCAGGGCAGTCAAGGTCGTGCCTATCTCTTTAATTCTGTGTAAGTATAATTAATGTGTGTAAAAATAGAACGACTTTGAGATCTTTGGCATTGGCATTTATCTCTTTTTATAACGCATATGCATACATGATGTTCTAGAACTTTATTTTTATTTTTTTTTATTTTAATTAATATAATTTTTTTATTAAGTCAGAACTTATCATTTTACTCATTTTTCCTTAAAATTTGATTCCATACTTTTTTTCTATATTTAACATCTTTACTATATATACACATATGTTTTATTTTAATAATTATTACAGTAGGAAAACACTACTGTAAAGGTAAATGAAAAATAAAGTTTCTATGTTCCATTCTTACAAATTTTTTTTTTTTTTTTTAGATTAAATCAATAATTTTTAACGGTTCTGTTATAAACATAAACGAAATTGAAATAAATATTCTTCTTTATTTTCTAATGTTTTAGTAATGATTGTAATTTGGGGATATTCTCTTTGTGTGTTTTGTGTGTCGACATCGATTGACACACTCTCTCTCTCTCTCTCTCTCTCTCTCACACACACACACACACACACGCGCGCGCGTGCGCGCGCGTATTTTTAGATATATATATATATATAAAATGCAGAACACATATGACAGAAATGGAAAAATGATAATTATGTTACGTAGGGTAAACGTAGGTTGCGGCCCCGCGGAGGAGCGAGTTCTGTTAACTGGGTTGCACGCTGTCGCTGATATCTATTGCGAGTGCTGCAAAACCACCTTAGGATGGAAATATGTTAGTTATCTTAAATTAGTCGTAAATAAAGAAAAAGTTCACGATGTTAATAATTGTCTATTGATATTTTTTAGGAGCATGCGTTTGAGTCAAGTCAGAAATATAAGGAAGGAAAATTTATAATCGAACTTGCCCATATGATCAAGGAGAATGGATGGGAATGAAAAGCAGAGGGAAATAGAAGAGTTCCCTGTGCCTCTCATCAAACTTTTCCTGATGACGCCTACAACGTTGTTCTAATTGCAATGTACGGCCCCTCTCTATTCGAACCACCAACGAAAGTCTGTGATTTCATTTGTGATTTGTAATCTTAGTAATCTTCGTTTCGGACAATTCAAACACAACATCGATTTGCTTCTGATCAAATCGAGCAAGCAAAGGTATCGCGGCGATCTGTATTCGTCGATGGACACATCACCAAGTATTGTAAAGAAATTATTTTTCAATGGAAGAAAAAAGTAGAGTAAGATGACAATGTCAAGTAACGGTGGAACATGACGATGAAGGTGCCATGGTGGAAATAGAAAAGCGAGATTGCTCGGTACGAGCAGTGGGGTGCCCCCCCTCCCTAATTTTGATTCATTATCTTTGTAGACATTGCGTGCAGTCGTGTGTCAACACTGGATGTGTTAAAAATTAAACGTGCGGGGCACCCCGACAATCAGTTTTATCTGTTTTATGCACCGGAACAGCGGAAGTGCCACAGACTTTGCTGGACTGATTGCCTGCCTGCCGCGTCTGTCATTGGAATTTCACTGCCGATATTCCTAATATTAATTAAGAATGCTACGTTGTATTTAGACAGCGTAGTGGTAGTCCTAGTTTAGCATACATTATAGAGTACTAAAGCCTATATTACATAATTATAGGACTTCATGGATGTAGAAAATAGGAATGAATAAGAATAATGGAGGCAAAAAGAGAGGAAGAAAGGAAAAGAGAATTTGAGTGAATGAAAGTGAGAGAGAGAAAGAGAGAGAGAGAGAGAGAGAGAGAGAGAGAGAGAAAGAAAGGGGAGGATATAAAAGAAAAAGTCTGGTTAAATGTCACGTGTACATGTTTGGTTTTATGTTCATCATGCCTGCCAAACTGTCTGTTTATCTGCCAGTTGCCACTGTTATAGGATCATATTATAATACGTTTACGTTTTCATCGGCTGAATAGAATGTGGCGTGATCGAAGTTTTTGTTGTAAAGTTTTGAAACTGCGCCTTCCTTGTGTGTGACGTGTGCGTGTGCGTGTGCGTGTGCGTGTATGTGTGTGCGCGCGCACGCAATATATCTAAAATATAAAAAAGGGTGATTGTGTTCGTTTTCTTGAATATATCTCAATATCGTTCATAAATATTTTATAAGATCCAACTGTATTTACAGATTGTTAATAATGACAGTCGCGATCCTATAAAAAGATAATTTCACTGAGGATTGAACTTATCACCAAACTTTCGATTACACAAATTTGCAATCGAATATCTATAATAAAGTTGTCGCTTCTTCTACTACGTTGATACGTTTTTGTGCAATGTAGTCTTTGCGTGAGAAATTTTTCCTCGGAATATCTAATTATAGAAGCTGTTTATATACGAATGTATCATTTGCTATATTCCTTGACAAGCTCTTCCGTTGCTATCTTCTTGTTACGATTATTAAAACGATGGTTAAATAAAATTCATAAACGAGTGCGCTTATTAGAAAATCGGAAAATACAAGTTGCGTCTATGCATGATGCGTAACGATTGAACCGATGATTAAACAAATTGTATAAATTGTTGTTTAATGATATTGATCGTTAATTGTTTAATTAACAGGAAGGTAGCTCTATTGTGTTTATTGCATCAAGCGATAATCTGTTTATATTGTATAAAGTATTTTGAATGATATCAGTGACCTTTGTTAGTACTGTTTTCCACTAGAAAATTATATGTAGACAGATCATATGTTTAGCTTTCAAGTGCATACATATGAAAGTGCAGTGTATTTGTGCAGCGCATGTAGAAAAATGTTTGCCTATCTATCTGTTCGACAGATTGACCGACTGATCGAATGAATGAATGAACGAATAAATGAATGATTGTGTCGGCCTAATATTCACGCTGTCACTCAAAAAAGAGTACTTTTTATATTAATGTGCCGATATCCTTATCCGCACTCACCTTTTCGGAACCTTGTTAAAATGTATCTATCAACACTAACTCTGTAGTATTCAGCCTCCACAACTTCCACTATCACAAGATTTTGCTTTGTAAAACGTGTTCTTAATAAAAGAAAAAAGAAGACACAAAATATTGAAGATAATTTGAACGTGTTGTCTAAATTTTATAAGATAATTATATAAATAATTATAATTATTTATAAGTATATAAATTTATATATATATAAATTAAATATAAATTTTATATAGATGTATAAATTTTAAAAAAATATATAAATTTTCTTATTACATAAAATATTTCTCGATGAAAATAAAAAGATGTCAGTCAGCCTGAGTGCGGATAGATGCAGTTTTGTGGAAAAAAAAAAAAAGAAAACCTGAGAGGTAAGTCAGCACATTAATATTTCAGTCCACTTTTAATTCTTGATAATTTTCTAATTTTTTTATTTTTTAGCCTATATTGTTTATATAATTTATCACTTATATCTTTAGCGTTCAATTTCAAATGATGCCGCCTTGTTTCGCGCATGCGCTTTTCATTTTCAAAGTTGCCAACGCACGACGAGTGCGCTACTTGTGCTTCCACTAACTATATGTGTAAGTGCAATTGTGTATATATATGCACATGTATGTATGGATGACAATGGATTTCATCACGGTCATTTGATCGTTTCCTGTTAGCGTTAGGTTCTTATAATTGTTTTTTTTTTGTTCACTTTTTGTTTACTGTGAGCAAATTTTTATTCATCGTTACTACCTGTTTGTTAAACACAAAAGTTAAGCTAAGCACACTGCCTATTATTTTAGAATTAATGATGAAAAACGCAAAGGCCAAAAATTCAAGGTAATCGAAGTCGTGAAATTGTTAATGACAAGTATATAACATTTTGTATAATGACATTTGCTGATTACGACAAGAGTTTTATAAATTATCGAGATAAAACGTTGTACAATTTACATTTCTTTTCAAATTACAAGTTGAATTATTGTATCACATTTAATTTATATAATTAATACAAATTTTTGCAGAACATGCTCAGGACGTTTCAGTGATCACAGTGGATTGT
This sequence comes from Acromyrmex echinatior, assembly GCF_024713525.1. Classification (NCBI taxonomy): domain Eukaryota; kingdom Metazoa; phylum Arthropoda; class Insecta; order Hymenoptera; family Formicidae; genus Acromyrmex; species Acromyrmex echinatior. Next base: position 13,508,352 of record NC_141853.1, on the reverse strand, counting down.
TCGATGTTGTTGTTCGACCGATGCTACAACAGGGACACGAGGGAGAATTATGCAGTTGGTTGAAAGAAATGAGTTTGATTTGCACAGTTTCCAACTGTCCTCATGCTGATTGTAAAGGACGAAGTTTAATATGGAGCCCTGCGAGAATCGTAGACAAATATATTTGGTCTTGTCCTGACTGTATGAGAAAACAATCCATAAGGGAGAAGTCTTTCTTTTTTGGAATAAAGTGTGACCTGAAAATGTGCCTTCAACTGATACTAGGATGGTGTCAAAAAATTCCTTGTGACGTTACTGCTTCTTATTTAGGTTCTTATATTTACATAAATGTTTCATAATAATCAGGATGTTGTAGCATTAAATGCATGTACATGTCATTGCAGATGTAAAGAAACATGTTGTTAGAAAGATTTATGAGCGATGTGACGAAGTTTCTGCAATCTATGTTAAAAAACATCCAGAGGATTGGTTATTAGGCGGTGAGGGTGCAATATTAATTGTGGATGAATTTCCTGGTGGTTATATGATGGAGCATCAGCCAGATATAAATTCTGCTAAGAAACGTAATAATAATTCACACACAATAATATGTGTCGCAGAAGCAAATGCCATACCACCTCGCATATGGTTACATATGATTGAGGCTATACCAGAGGTTAATATTTTAAAGGAAATTATTTTAATTATAAGAAAAATATATCAATATTATTCTATTTAGACTAATTACTATTGTCTCATTACTTTAAATTATTTAAATTGTATAATTTTTGTAGCCACAAAAAATGGACAAACTACAAACAGGAGTGGATAAGAGTAACATGGTAAAAGAAGCTTTAAAGGAGATTACAAGGCACGCAATACCAGGAAATTATATAGTAGCAAATGATCGTGCTCGTTGCTGCAGTTACGAATCTTTACGGAATCTGAGGCAATATAAAATTGTCAGTGTCGAACAACTACAGAAGTTCGATCCACCTGGTAAAAGTAAACTCCTCAACAATCTCGGTAATTACTTTTTTTAACATAATATTTTTGTATGTTTATCTCTATGTATATAAGTAGTTTTTGTGTAATTATTTTCTTTCTGTATTTTAAGAAACGATTTGGCAAAGTGCTATCGAAATATGTGAAGAAGTTCAAGAAGCTACTCATACATCGGGCCAACATATCATTGCTAGGCATTTGTGGAGACAAAAATTTGGTGCATCACCTTCTACCGCGTTTCAAGATATGTTGAATCATATTGCGGAATATTATCGATTTTCCTAAGGCACAAATATCAAAATCTCTTTAGTATTACGTTACTATTGTTGTCCTACAAAGTATTTTTCAAAATAATATTATATTTCTTTATTTCTTTATTTCTATACATTTATAAAAGGGATATCGAAAACCAGTTTAAATATTTCAGATTATATACAAGTTTTACAAGTTGCCTTATTAGATTAAATATAAATATAAAGTGTGTGTGTGGATATACATATATTCCACAAAACTCATTTTTATTTATAGATAGTAAAATATGAATTATAAATGATTATATCATTAAGTCTTCCAAGTATTATAAGATATTACTCACTGTAAAATTAAACTCTGATAATGATTGTTGATATATTAGAATTATATAATGAAGAAAGATGAGTTTGAATATGCTAAGAAAGCGAGGTACAATTATGAAAAGTTAAATCTTAAAACATTTTATCTTTAATAATGCTAATATTGGCAGAAATTATACATATTGGGTCATCTAAAAAGTATCCGCGATACTTTGTCACTAGATATATGACCATCAACACACATCTAGTGACAAAAAACCGCGGATACTTTTTAGATGACCCAATATATGTTAAAAGACTGACATTGACTCTATTAATAGAATAATAAAAAGTTTAAAATTAAAGTAATTTTGAATCCAATAGAGCAATATTAGTGTAAATATGAAATTGTAATAATACTATATAGTAGCCACAGGATACTAAGTATTATCTTAGATGAATCTTTCGTTTTTCTTAATATCTTCAAAAATATTCAAAGACGCACAAAATTTATATAATATAACTTTATACATCTATATTTTTTACATTTCTCTATTTTAAAATTACATGTTGAAATTAAGTATTCTTTCTATCTTAAAGTTTATTCTTAGCCTTCACATTTATGTAATTAATATAGAATGAGAAATCAAGATAGAAGATATTATATTATAATTTCATATGATTATAAGATTACTCAAATGTGAGTAGCAAGAGAGTAGTGTAAGTGGAGACAATTGCAGAAAAAAAAATTTAGAATAGAGGAATTTGTGTATTTTTTCATATACATGTTTGTTATATAACATTCTTTATTGTTGTTATATAACATAGCTTTATTGTTGGACATAATTTTATATCTATAAAAAATCGAGCAAATTTTGCAAGATTCATGCTGTATAATCTGTTTACAATTTATCATATAAAATTATAAATAAAATTTAAAAAAATAAAAGCATGCATTTCTTCATGTATTATTCATTTTTCCCCCCAAAAAATTTAAAAATATAACTTATATATTGTTTAAAAATTTTTACTAATTGAATTTGTAATTCATAATAAATAATAAAAAAATTAAATAATAAATATAATAAATAAAGTTAAATAATTTATTCTTATCTTTTAAGAAAAAATTATATAAAGAAAAGATATTTTATTATAATAGATAATAATATGAACTAAAATAAAATTTATATACATATTTTATTATACTATTTATAATATTTATTAAAGTATATACTACAAAATATAAGTATATGCAATAAAATGATAAAAATTAAATTTATAAAATTGTGGATTTAATTTTCAATTTGAATACATGTAAAATGAAACTAAAAAAATAGATCTATGAGGGGGCACCCGGGTTTGAACCGGGGACCTCTCGATCTGCAGTCGAATGCTCTACCACTGAGCTATACCCCCAATTGCCTACTGCTCTTAGATACATACTTTTCTGGCTACGGTTTCTTATATTTATCAAATATATAATTGAAAACAAAAATTTCAATTAAATACACATTACATTCGAAGCAACAATTTTATCTTCGCAACAGTCATTATTTATTAGATGGATTTCTTTACTTGGAAAAAATTTTTTCAATCTTTATTTAAATAGCTATTTTTAATAATTAATTTTAATTTTATCTAAAACACGGAACTTGTGAAAAAATATAGCTTTTAACACAATAATTGTAATTTTTATTAATTAAAATATCATTGGTTTTTTTTATATTTCAATAATTTTTCAAGCTTTTCAAAAAACACTCTAAACTTGGTATCATTTAATTTTAAATAATAAACGTTTTAAATTAAAATTTAATAAATAAATCTTTTTGCACTTGTTTGATAAAATAAATATGTTTTTGTTGACACATTTCCGAGACGCGGTGGTATCTAAGCAACCCTTATGTGAACTTGCTCGTACTAATGCAGAGCGTTCAGTGCGTTTCCCACCCTCTAAAGGTACGTTTCACCGTCGCCATAACGAGTCAACCTCGTGGCCGAAGTAACATTTGACAATCAAACTTTGACTTTTGAAATCTGGCGCCAAAATAATGAATAAACAAAATTTAGTTGCGTAATTGCTGTAATTTATATAACACACGAGGTAAGTAAGTACATCAAATACATATTGAATATTATACTATCGACTAAATTCTTGGATATTGTTCCAATATATGACATCATATGGATGTCAACACATTTACAGCATTAATATTGCTCAATTTTGCATTATTTTATTTTTCATTTTAATTCATTCATTTAATTTTCTCTTCAATGTTTTATTTAATGTGTATTTTAAAAGATACGATTTTTTTTATTAATTATGTAAATTTACGTTAATAACTTTTAATTTTTGCTTGAAATATATAACTTAATAATTTGCAAAAATTTATAATCGATATTTATACACATAAATCGATTACAAATATTTAATGTTGATAAAGTTTTTAAAAATACTGTCGCAGTGAATAAACAATATGGTATAAGATCTCTTTTCAATAAAAATTAATTTTTTTAATGTTTGATGAGATACGGTTTTTTATTATGCTCAAGTAATGTTATGTAAATTTAGTTACTCTCACTTATCGAGAAAATTTAAAAAAAAAAGAGAAATTATTTATAAAGAGAATTATTAAATAAATTTCAGTTTTCCATTTGCATGCTCTTTCCTATGATTGTATTAAAAAATATAAAGCATAAGAATGTGAATAAATATTGATTCATTTGTTAACTTCTATAAGTAAACGCACGTAATAATGCACTGTGTTTCGATCGATTGCCGATTTGGATCTCGTAAACAATAAACACGTGTGATATGTCGAAAGTGCACGTAACGTGAAAAGGTGGAGATGTTACGGTTAAATATTGACGATGCAATATCACGAAAAACGAAGGTCTCGGTGAATTATTAAGGGAGCAATAACGGTCGATGTGCGGTATGGTGAATTAACGAAATAACGATTTTCAGTCATTGCCGCGTTACGGCGCGAGTTCGTTGCACGTATCTATGTATGTATACACGTACATATATAGGTACATCTTTTGCGCGAGGCTATGAACTATACATGTATAATGAAATCTTACTTACTCTCACTTGCGTGGCTGCATCAACCGACATAGAAGCAATTTTTCTTTGGCAGAAACGACGAAATATTTATTTCGTTAACTATAATAACTAATGCAATAAGGCGTTTATAATATTTTGAAGAAGATACATAGTTAAAATTTTGTTATTAATTTCAAGCAGGTTTTATTTATATTAATAAGATTTTAATGAGTCAATCCTATTTGCACAAAGATACTCAGATTTAAGATAAGTCAAAGATATCTAAGAACGAAAATTTAAAATTTATTTATTTATTTATTTAAAATTGTTTACAAGTCGAGTTGTTTTGAAAATTGTAATAAACTGTCCTTTTTATTGAACTTAATAAATATTAAAATTAACAAATATTACGATTAAGTAAGTAAGTTTCTTATACTGGACTGACATCCAATTAATTCGTCATCTCTTTGTAAATACTAATGTTAATACAACTTAAATATAAGAACATTGTTTAAACGGATGTAGAAAAAGAATAATGATAGTTTTATTCCATTAATGCCTTCGGGTCTAAAGGACCCTGCATATCGCGACTTTTTAGTTAAATTAGTCCCTTGGTATTAATGCAATAATAATAAGGATGCGTTCGGGAAGCTACTATATTAGTCCTATTCGTATCATTCTATCGTTGTTACGTATAATGATAAAGATAAAGATAGAATGACACAAATAGCGTTAATAGCGTCTCCCCGAACGCACCCTAAGTAATTTGCTTCCTGATGGCTCGTACGATCAACGCGAGGTGAAGATTAGAATTTGACACGTGACGACCTTGCCGTGGTATCAGCCATTATGGTTCTTTATAGGTATTCCCGTGTTGTGACCGTTGGTTTCTATGGTAGCAAGTGACCTGGTCAGTTCACCACGTGGTCAGTAACTGAACTTTGATTTAGAATCGAAAATTTGGGTCGTACCTTAATGAATGCTTATTTTAGGATGCGGAGCATCGTTACAGATTTTACGGCAACGTCGTCCTTCACGCGTGCAGATACATAAATCGATAGTTTCATTTTTATGACAGCTCCATTTATTATCGCAGCGTGTTGCGAAACGCTTGAAAATTTACTTATTCATCAACTTGTGTACATACACACACACACACACACACATATATATATACGTACATGCGTATATTTTTATTTTGCATATGGTCATCTTATATGCTTCGTTGGCATCGAAGCCAAACTCATTGAAATTTCAAACACCACCCCACCCCGTGTACGCCCGCAATGGACGTTTTCGACCGAATTTCTTTCAAGCACCGATCTACTTCTCTACTCGGGTCAAGAGACTAGACGTCCTCCTCGGCACGATGAGTTCGATCCGTCGAGAGGTCCGAAGATGTTTCGACGCGACCGGTTGGAGTAGTCGCGAGTAGGTGCCAGAGACGGGCATGGACACTAAGACTCCGCCGATTCCGCTCAAGTCGCAGGAGAAGCCTCAACCGAAAAAAGCGGATCGCGTAGCCGACGTGTCCTTGCCCCCGCTGACACCATATCCAAATCATCGCTCGTCCAAACACAGATCGTCCGCATCTGGTACATCGTGGTCGCAAGAGCCACCTTGCGCTGTGCAGCATCAGGATCATCGCAAGAAGAGACCTTATAGGTAGAGACGCGTTCGATATTGATTTTCTTTCTGCTAACTACTTTAAATTTGCTCTTCTATTTTTGTCCACAAGTCAATCTGTTTGACGGACGGAATTCAACACGATATTTCATCGAATGATTGACGTTAGCCGAATAATACGTTCTTACAATTAGTAATGATTACAATCGGAAATAATATTCTATTATACGAATAAATGAAATATGTGTAGTATTAATCTATAGACAGACTTTCATTGCTTCATACTCAATATTATGTTATTGTAATGTTTTGATCTTACTATTTTTATAGATTTTAACATGAATTTTAATTTACGACGCTTGTGAATTTTTTACGCACTTTGACACCGATATGGACTTTTATGATCTTGACTTCTAACTTATACGCTATATTATTGCGGACAATAATATCAGATTCACGATGACAAGATGTGATTTTATGATGGTTACTTGGTTTTTTTGTTTTTTTTTTGTATTATTTTATTAGTTGATCCGTTTAATTTCAGTACGTTAATTTAATTTATCTGTTACATTTAAATTTGTTTTATATGTAATATTGAGACCCGATCGGGTTCGAAACGACGTCTGTTATTTGTTATATTTGCTTTAGATCATGATAATTATTTTGTTTGAAACATTTGTTTCCTTTATTTACGCATTTACATCATTGTTTTTTGGTTCATAGCCTTTCTAAACTTTTATTTTTAATTTTTATTATTGAATATGCTATATGATTAGTATTATAAATTGTTTTCTTTTATACAGATTCCTTTTTTTTTTTCTAATAAGAAAAAACGCACTGTTTCAGAGTGTTACATATCGGCGCTACACCTTTAATGCACGCTTGTCAACAAGGTGACAGAGCAAGAGTGTTGAGATTATTGAAGGAACAGGAGGAAACGACCGCTTACAGAGATCGTACATTGAGAAACGCCCTCCATTATTGCATGGATGCGGGTACCGGTGGTGCCGTTGCCGCGGCAGCACCAGAACTGGTGAACGCTCCTGATGCCGAGGGACACACCCCGCTTCATCTCGCGGTCATCGCCGGGGACACTCAGCTGGTCGCGGTTCTTTTAGCGAATGGTGCCAATGTCAACGCTAAGGATCTCGAGGGACACAGTGTTCTCCATTGGGCCACTGGTACTTCTCGCTCTATTATCTCTAACATATCTTCTTTTTGATCTGTCTTTTAAACTGCACAAATTATTTTTCTCTTCTTCCCTTTCAGCTTTTAGCTCTTTGCACTGATTATATTTTGTGTTAACAAAAAACGTTATCTCGAGTATATCATTTATTGCTGTAGTATCTTTATTTTAGACTGATTTATGCGTTTCACGGGTTATCTTCCTGTCCAAATCTAGTCTCAGAATGCCTTCTAACTGACCCGTGATTGATCCGTGATTGATCTGTGATTAAGAAACTTGTCGAAGATCAGGAATTAAAGAAATTTTCTGCCTACAGGCAGAATCAGTCATCCCCTGCAGAGATTCTTATATATGTATAAATTACGTTGGATGTTAAGTGCTTCCCTGGTGAAAATTTTTCTCATAATTTTTATACGAACCAGAACATTTTTCAGAAATACTCAAAAATATTCGGAAAGTTACATCTTCTCTCAGAACTTCTCATACAAGTGAATTTTGAAATATTCTGAAATTTCTCATCCCATAATTTTTAAAAAGTATTTTTAAATTTTTTAGATTTTGTAACATTTCATTAAAAATTATATTTACAAAAAATCTTAAAATCTTACGATATTTCATAATTAACATATATGAAATATTCTGAAATTTCTCATCTCATAATTTTTAAAAAGTATTTTTAAATTTTTTAGATTTTGTAACATTTCATCCAAAATTATACTTACAAAAAATCTTAAAATCTTACGATATTTCATAATTAACATATATGAAAAATTTTGAGAAAAGATGTAGATTTTCTGAGAAATGTTCCAATTCGTATGAAAAATGTGAGAAAGTTATAAAATTATAGAGAAATATTCTGAAAAATTATATGAAAAATTCTGAGAAAAATTTTCACCAGGGTTTTTATTTGCTAACACGAATCAATATAAGTAAACAAACGTCATTTAATTTTTAGTCATCTTCAACAATACATGTTTTTTTTTCTTTTACGAGTATGAATATAATTGATATATATCTAACAAATAAAATAACGCTTGTACGCGCGCGCGTTTTTTATACAATTGAAATCCAAGGACTCCTATTGTATGGTCAGTCGCTGAAATGATCGCGATATGCTTTCTCGCGTGATCGCTAACGGACGTTACTCAAGACGACCTACTAACCTTCCTTGACCATTGCGGCACATCGTTTCCCCGGAGATCTGAAGGAACGATATCACGGCCTGCATTTTAGTCTGTCATCCAACTTTTAAGAAAATTTTAAATGTACGACAGTGGACAATTTGACCTTCCAAGAAAAAGAAGAAGAAAACAAAAATTCTAATAAAAATGAATAAAAATAACAATAATTATTGAAAATAATAACGAAATAAAATAATAATAATATTAGATATTAAAATAATAATAATTACAATCATACAGCTTCAGATATTAAAGCTAAAGCAGATTACACGTGCACAAAGACTTTTTAAATCTGTAAATATACATTAAAACACAAAAGAAATCTGGACCGAAGATCTGGACTCAAGAAAATTTATCTAGTGATATTATATTTCATAAATTTATCCCAGACCGTAATTACGACCTTCCATATTTTCGTTAATTACATGTAAGAATAAATGATTGCACAAATCCAAAAGAATATTCGGCGGTATTATTCTTTTTCATTCTCCCTATCAAAAATATTAAGAAATAACGAAAAAAAAAAAGATACAAAAATGATTTTTAGTCTGTGGGGAAGCGGAATGTGTTCGATTGGTCCTCGCGGCCGGCGCGCGACCTTCCACCCCGGATTTACGTGGCGGATCTCCACTTCATTATGCCGCTCAATGTTGCGGTGCGGCTGCCACGGCTGAACTTGCCGTTCCTAAGAAGGTCGGCTTGAAAGTTTTACAAACGCTTCTTGAATTCGGCGCGGACGTGAACGCGAAGGACGAAGACGGACGGCAACCAATTCTGTGGGCAGCAAGCGCGGGTAGCGTGGAGGCGGTGTTGGCTCTAGCAAGGTAGACTCTTAAACGTCAGTCTCTTCAATTAGGCAACAAGCTAGATCGCTTTTATTTCAGACTCTTTAAATGATACTTAACAAAATAATGCTACAAAAGAAATTAAGAAAGATTCGTTATTACAATTATTTTTCATTGATTTAGAGCCGGAGGATCGGCAGCCGCAGGTACTTCGGATAAAGATGGCCTGACGGCACTTCACTGCGCAGCCTCGAGGGGTCATGCGAGATGCGTAGAAGTACTCGTCAACTTGTGCGGATCTCATCCGGATTATGTGGATGATAATGGTTGCTCCGCGTTACATTATGCCGCCACTTTAGGCCATGCGGATGCCACCGCTCTTATCCTTAAACTCGGGGCCGATCCTAATCGCCAAGATCGAAAGGGTAGAACGTAAGATTATCAAGTTTCTGGGCAATCTTAATTTTTAATCGGCCTTTTAGTAAAATAATTGATACGATTTCCTCTCAGATAACGATTCTTTTAAATCAATATTCTACCACACTTGGTACATGTTGAATCAATCCTCTACATATTAGATTTTTTTATAGTAAAAAAATTAAAAAAGTATTTTGAAGAAAATCTGACGTCTTTCAGACCAGCACTTTGTGCCGCAGCTAAGGGCCAGTTAGAAACCTTGAAGATTCTAACTCAGCATGGCGGGTCGCTTCATGCTAAAACTGTGCGTGGCACTGGGATAGGACACGAGGCCGTTGCGTCCGGTAGAATTGAGTTGATAAAATGGTTAGCGAAAAAGAGACCGTCAACGTTGGATATCGCTACTCACGACGGCAAGACACCTCTTCATGTCGCGGCTTTGCACGGTTATCTGGACGCGTGCAAAGTTCTCTTGGATCATGGCGCAAGAATCAATGCGGTTCTTAGAACCAGTAAGGGTAATTCGATGACTCCTCTGGACGCAGCTCTTTATAGAGGACACAGAGACTGTGCGAAACTCATTCAAATGCATGGTGGTACCACAGCGCAGCAACTGAGAACGCATAAGACTGCACCTAACAAAGGTCAGATTAGGTGTACGCATATGAACATTTGATAAATCTAACCCGAAAACAATTGGACTGATGTAATAAACATTTTTTAAATAAATCAAATTGTCATAAATATTCATACTTTAAAGATTAATATCTTGATACGATATATATCCATCGCAATATATTCTAGTAGTATCTTACTGTTATAACAAAATAAGTCATTGAAATAATTTTAGTTTTTACAGCAAAGGTCCGAATAAAACAGGACGAGAGTAGCACTGCCAGCGATAGTAGTCCTTGTAGACGAGGTCGAGGACACAAGCATCCCGAGTTATATTATGAAGAGCGATGGATAGAAAGAAGAACACGGCGAAAAGGTAATCTGAAAAAGGTGACTCGTCGGGACAGTCGAAGTTTTAGTGAGGAAGAAGTGCGTCTGTCGAAGATATCTTCGAAAAAGGATGATAGAAGAGCTCGAAGCGAATCCGCACGGTAAAACGGATATTGCCTCATTAATGCAATGCAAAATAATACGAAAGGAAATGTAACATTTGAAATGTAATAAACCTTTTTTCTCTATTCACAATTGATACATAAAAATATACTTATTACTTTTACGAGATACTGGCATTTTATTTTTTATTTACAAATTATTAATGACGATACAATAATAGTTAATAGAATAACTTTTTCTTCTTTAAACAGTTATATAGGGATTTTTTAATGCGTTCTAAAAGAAATTTAGGTGATTGAATATAAATAATTGAGATGGAAATTAGTTGTGTCATTTTCTAAATGCCTCTTGTATTGCACTAATAAAAGTATTGATTGCATAGCGTTAAATTTTAAAATTATGTATAAATCAGTAGATATGACGATAATACCATCAATGATCACAATCTGCAAAAAAAACGAGGTAGAAGAATGTCGACGAGACGTAAAGAGGAATATTCGAATTCATCGTTCGAATCAGATAGTTACGATTATTCTCACGATGACACTGAAAATGGAGCAGCCAAACATCGGCAGCATGCAAAAAAACAACACGAGAAGGACAAAAGCTTTGAAACGAAAACAAAAAGTAACTTGAGAAAAGAATTAGATGATGATGATCAAAGCGTAAGCGATGACAGCTTAGAGGTGATTGTAGTGAAAAGATCATTGGAAAAAAAGTGTGAAAAAGTAGTATCTGGAAGAAGATCGAAGACACCTAGAGAATGCACAAAGGAGACAAAACTGACCAAAACGCACAAACGTAGCTCTAAAAAAATGTCTAAATCCAGCAAGTCGAAAACATTTGATAAGGATAAGACTACGGTAGGTCGAGATGAATCACCGGACAAGGAAGAAAAAAGTGTTGTAGTAGAAGAGCCGAAGCATTCTTCGGTTGAAGAGGAAGAAAGTGACAGCGAGAGGATAACAGAATCTCGATATCGAAGAGACGCGACAGATAGTACTAGTCAGGAAACCGTAGAGCAAGTGATTGTCACAGCGATGGTTCACAAAGATCAGACGCCTGACACTCCAAAATCAGTGCAGAAAACAAAGGAGATAAGTTCTGATGTTTTGAGAGAAAGCATGACAATGATAGAAGAAACAAAAGAAACTTTCAAAGACAGCAGTTTTTCAGATAAAAGTAAGGTCGCATTGCCGCACAAGACTAATATGCACGATATTTCAGAGGAAAAATTACAGCAAGTAACGCAAGAAAGTTTGCAAATTAATAAAGAAGTTCAGGATGACGAGGATAAAATAACGATGCCTATCAGCAGCGAAGATGCAAATATAATTAATCAGACGCAAAGTAAGAATTTAAGTGTAATAATTTTTGTTGCAAGTCCACACAGCACATTTTATCCAAGGAACATCCTTAGGATGTTAAAGGACGTCCTATAGACGTTCTTTAACATATTCCTTGGAGGTCTGTGCTGTATAAGAAAAACTAAAGTATTATAGTAATAATAAACTAAAGTATTATAGTAATAATCTTTTAGTTATTGATCACACATTGAATTTAAATACATTAAATGTATTTGTTAAACACTGGCTATAGTAATCTTCCTTTTAGGTAGGTTAGATACATTCGAGAGTGTAATAGCGAATGACACATTGCACGAAAAGCAAGAAGTAATCGAAGGTGAGACATTTGATAAGTTATCAAATTTAAATATTTTCAATTTAAATATTTTCCAATTTTACTAAAGATTTATTCGATAAAAAGAAAGACAGTTTTAAAAACGGAAATGAAATAAGTATAAAAATACTGCAATTTCGAAGGATCAAAGAAATTTTACGGTTGCAGTAAAGCATATCACGGATCCGGATGAGGAAAATGGAAAATTATTAATTTCTGAAGATTCGCAGCAAGATGGAAAAATTGTCACGAAAAAAACTTTATTAGACGATAAAGAATCGAAGGTTTTAAAACAATCCGATGCGCATCAAACTGTAAGCAATTTGAAAGAAAATGTCGAAGATGTACAAGCGATTTGTGAGGAAGTCAAAGATGCTGAATCAAAAGAGGATAAAGATAAACACGACGATATCAAATCTTTGCAAAAAATGGAGACGGATGAAACACAGAAAACGGAAGCATTAACACTTACCGAACGATCGACAGACGACGATAAAGAAAATTTAGATGATTCCGCGCGTGGAAAATCCGCAGATTTATCATCAACAGAATCGAGAGTGTCAACGCTGAACGTGGAAGAAAGTTTTTCTCCAGAAAGGACGGGTTCGCCACGTGACAAAAAGTCGGAACATATTGAAAGAGACGACGGAGAACGATTAGAAACTAAAGCAGGTAAATTGCCGAAATATATTAAATATTTAAATATTCAAAAAATTATAAAAACACAATTAATATATAATAACGCAGATATTTCGATTTAAATTTCTGATTAGCACTTAAAATATTACATATTTGTAACTTATAATTGTCTCATTACAAATAGTGTTTGTAGCGATACTTTCAATTATATATATATATATATATAAAAAAAATTTGTCTAACGAACAAAAATTTCAGAAGATAAAGATTTTCGCTACAATATCGACGATAGTTCTTCGAGTTCTCCAAAGCTTTCGAGATCGGCGAAAACGAGACATTCGAGACCATCTACGGGAAGGAATCTGAGAACAGGAAAGTCTTCTTCAAAGTCATCGACGAAGAGACACCCGTTTGAAAGTTCTGAAGAGCGTTCACTTCATCAAAGTGCAATAATCGCGGTATTAGACAGCCCAGAATGGGATGAAGACGAAGTCGACAAAGAAATCAGGGAAGCTCTCGGGGAGGATATGGAACATGAGACAGAGCACGAAGAAGATAATGAAATTGGTGTAATGCGAGTTTTGCCAAGCACTAGTGAGGAAGAGACTCCTAACACAGCTTTGGGTGTATCTAGAACTTCAAGAATCGACTCTTTGCCTCAAGTAACTAAAAAACTTACACCTGTTAATCTTTATTTTAATCCTAAATGTTTTATAGCATTATTAATTTATACTTTTAAACATACATTAATGCTTATTATATAGTATTTAAACATTTTTTTTAATAGAAAAACAGTATCTTAATAAAAATTATTAATTTTGTTTATGAGTACAATAAATATTTAATTTAATATCGATCAAACATTATTATTGTTAGGTCCAATCAACAACTACCAGCCGCTTAGTTACGATCGAAAATGCTGATGGCAGTCACCGAGAACGAATGTGGAGGAAACATCGTCGCGATAGCGGAGGTAGAGACAGTGGGATAGAACCAAGCCCGAGAATATCGAGAATTCCACGAAGACGAAACATAAAATGTTGTCCAAATACAGCGAAACAGCAAGCTCTCAATATGGAGACTATTACTAGAGATGTGCAAATTAGTCTGCGTCGTTATCATCTCGAAAGAAAAATTTTTTTCCAATTGATGGAATTGAAAAGATTACAGATTCGTCACGGTAGAGCAAACGAACATGTCTTAGTGAAAAGGCAGGTAAGACTCTGTAATCATTATTAATATTGTAATGCGAATATAGAACGTTCCTTCATAGAAATCATAGAAAAAAGAATTAAACATTTCCCTATAATTATTATCGTTGATATACATATTTCGCGAAATTTGCAGAGCGATCTTTTTCAGGTGGACGCCTTCCACAAATCGGGAATGTCTGGACCTACTCTTGGCGTTGCAAAATATGATCGGCCGTTAACGTTCAGGTTCAATTATTAAATTAAATAATTTTTGCACAGAGTGTTTATAGTATTTAATACTAATTTTATTAGTATAATTGATATAATTTAATACTACGAAACTGTAATTGTAGAGAATTCGAAGCGTTTCTGTATGAGCAATTAAGAAGATTGCAGGGAAGACCAACTACTCCAGACTTTTGTACCGAAGCCAAGCAATGCACGCAAAAAACTCACCGTTGTCATCACGCAACCAGCGCTTACACCTCTATTCCAATATATACCTACCGTATGTTAACATATTATCGCATTTGGATACAACGCGCATTACTTTTGAGATATCTTTATTAATCTATAATTACGCTCATATTTGAATATTCGAAGTATTTAATTAAAGATTTAAAGAAAACATTCTTGCATGTCTTTTTTTTTGTAATGTTATGTTATTACTAAAATAATTATTCAATTTTTAAGATTTATAATCGTTTATATATGTACATAAAGCCCGAAAAGAGTCAGTTTCTGTAACGTGAGTGTAGATTATAATTGCAGTGGGTGGAGGCGTCCCAGATCGAGCGGACCATCTTCCGAAAATAGAGAGTCGCGGCAGAGGGCAAATGACGGTAACGACATGAAGAAAAACATAAATCTGAACTAATAACTCTGTTATAAGAAACAAAAAAATATTATATATTGTTTAAAATTTAATCTTAATTTGTGATTAAAATAAACAATTTGTTAATCACTAATGTTTTACACGAAAACTTCATATGTTACTTTAAATCTTTTTATATGTATATATGTTATTCTTCGTCTTTTAGGTGGAAGTGACACACGGAGAGGAAAAACAAGTGATTGCTCTTCCGACTGAGAAAATGGATCGTACCAAAAGATATTTCGTTACATTTACTGTAAGAGGTGAAACGCAAGACGTCGAGAAAGCTAAATCATCTTGTATGATACAAAGACATGCAAAGAGTGTCTAAATATATCAGGCTTTTCTGATAATCAACGAATAGTAATTTTCTCCAATATTTTCTTGGAAAAAACGATTAAATTGATATAAGAATGTATAATCTGAGTCATAGATAAAGGGCATTTCTATTATTTCATGTAAAATTTTTGAAAAAAGATATTAACAATAAAGATAATTTTCATGCGTTTCAAAAAATAAAACACTACATTTAAAAGTAGCGCAACAGACTTAATGTTTTAATTTGTAAAAAATATAGTGTAATAATTTATGTATTTATTCTTTCGTAAAGAAGGTTTTCTATTTTAGATGTCAACATTCGAAAAAAAAGTTGAGTACGATATACTTTTTTTTAAGCTGAATATGCTTCGTGAGAATAAATTTGCTTTGCGCACAAAAATATTGTATAATATAAGAAATATAAAAACTGCCAGACGAGACAAAATTTATAGATTAGTGAAAAGTCAAATTATTGTTAAATTGATTTGTATTATGCGTTATTTATATACATATGTATATTCTACATATATGTATATATATTCTTACATATATATATTCTATATACATATATATACATATATATTTATATATATGAGTAAAAATGATTATAGTTTCGTACCTGAATAACTGCAGTAGTTGTAATTTTTCTGCAATCGATTGAGGGAGAAAAACAGAAAAAAAGAAAAGAATTAGAACGTCGTTTTATCTTGAATGCTGCGCTAAATCTTAAAATTCAATATTATATGAGAAGAATTTGTTGCCATATACAAAGTTACAAATGACAAATTTATTTAATAAAATAAAATATCCGACTTATATTCTGTGTGTTCCCTAGCTGTGTAAAATAATATTCTGTATAAATAATATTCTGTATGAATAAATGAAAATTAATTATGTTATAACATGTTTTTTGCCTTGTATCTATTGATCTGAAAAATTAATATTTAATATGAAACTATAAAACTATAAAATTAAGTATATATTTGTGCTTCCCTGTATGATTAAAGATTTTATAATTTAAAATTAAAACTAAATTCTATCTGTTGCAGAACTCTAGTAGTTTATATTAATAAAAGATTATACATTTATATATTTTTTTTATTTATTTATATAATAATTATATATTAATAGAAATATATTTAGATTATTCATGTGTAATTAAAAACATTTCAAAAAATTTTTTTTTTTCAAACATTTCATACTTTTTCAGACATTGTGAACAATTAATTTTTAGTTTATACATTTCCAGTTTCTATTTTATAGTTACACTCTCTCTCTCTCTCTCTCTCTCTCTCTCTCTCTCTCTCTCTCTCTCTGTCTCACTTACTCACTCACTCACACACACACACATATATATAAAATAAGACTCAATCAAATTAGCGAAAGCAAGTGAAGCAGCTATTGAAAGCATTAGCTTAAAGGATTATCGATCGGTTGGTTGACGTGGTTTTAGGCAAAAGAACAGTCGTGTATGCAGTGAAAATCCGTTTCTCATTGAGAACGTAGTGCCACCATCCGCTTTGGCAAAAGGCTTATGTCAACAATGTCGACACGCCGAAATAAATTCGCTACGGTGTTTGTCGGAATGCAACATGAATATTTCATTCGTAGCGTGAAAATCCTGTGAGAAGCCTGCGAATGGACAAATGGCTTCAAGATAGGAAGCTCTGGCTATTCGGTAGCACGCTACCATTGCTACCAAGGAGGTAAACACTGATTGTGATTATTGTCAATACAACGACGTCATTAAACATGCAAAACATACGTTCAAATTAATTAAACACTTACTCTTTTCGAATGTATTTTTCGATAAATAACTATATATCTATTATTTTGCGAGAATCTATTCTAATATACCATTTTTCTTAATACCTTTGTGTAAGCATTGAATTTTTAGCATTTACTCTATTAATTCAAGATCTGATTGTCTATTGCTTTTAAAACCTTTTAGAAAAGACAGAGAGTTTTTTAAAAAGATTCGAGGGAGTTGTAATCTCGTTGTATACATTGTTATACATACATATCTAGTGCGAAATAACAATGGAATCGACATTGAATTGATGTCGATTCGACATTGATTCCATTGTCATTCTCACTGGATATATATTTTTTGATACAAAGTTTATTATTATATAACATGAGTCTATTTTATTATAATATAGTATTTCCATAAAAGTTGTGCAATAGCAAAAATCTGTTTTACACATAAATTATTTAAAACTTTTATTGTAGAGACAAATTAACTATCATTTTTTTAAATATTTATTTAATTTTACGTAAAGTTCTGTATTATCTGCAGCGGATTATTTTCAAGGTACTTCTCACAAAGTTGTTTAAAATAAAATACACTTATCTTTTTATCTTTATACTCAATATGTTGTATTAGCCTGTGACATTATTTGTTTTCGACAAATTAAATTATTATTACATACTATATTATTATCGCCGTTTATAAAATGTTAAAAAAATGTTATGATAAATTTGTCAAAAAGATTGAACCTGACGGTTACGATTAGCAACTGACATTTTTATGTTATCGTCTGTCATGGGAAACGTGTATAGGGCGCATATTATCTAAAAGAATTATATTTCTATTTTTTTCACGCCTTTATCACGTAATAGTCGCTATAGCGTCCGTCCAACAGTTGAAAATATTTTGACCTCTTTCACGGTCAGAATATATAGACACACTCAGAGAACGTAATATCGATTCTCAATAATCAAGAGTTCAACAATAACGTAAAGCCGTCGCTTTCTTCAACGTGTTAGTACTGTCCGGTATGTTCGTCAACGAGGGTGACCTAACGAGAGTACTTCATGAACTCTATTCTTGGGTTTTTGTACGTAATTGTTTCTATGTTCTTTTTTCTTCAATATGTTTTTTTTCTTCAATTGTGCTCATCAAATGTCATCGCTAAATTGGATTTTTAAATTGGATCGAACCTTCAGGTTGGAGAGTTGAGAATAATCGTGAAAAGTTATATGAATAAGACATTATATCACTCGCTCATTTATTTTCGTAATCTATTGTGACATGTACAGAATTTAGACTCAATCACGTATGAGAAATTATAATTTTATTACAAGAATTATAAGATAAAAAACGGTTATACTAAAAACACGCATACACAATGTCAAATTTTTTTAAAAAAAGATGTTATCAGTATAATATTACGTGCCCATAAAATTATTTTATTTGTAATAAATAAATGGTAATGAGTGATCTTTCTTTTAAATTTTCAATAATTATATAATGTCTATATTAAATATTAAAATTTAAGTAAAAACAATAACGTATGCAAATGTTCCGTAATTTGATTTCGTTAATGTTACATTTTATTTTTTTTTAAAGATGCTTTTTTCTTAAAAAATAAATAATTATTACGACATTCTATTTTTTCTTATATTTTAAACAATTTTATGTTATTGTTATAATATATGTAAATTCCAAAAATAGAGCGCATTTTTTTTAAATATGCAAAAAGTTAATGTGATTATATAAGAAACTCTATTCACGTAACGGGTATGTATATCAGTACGAGATTTCTTTAAAAAGTAAAAATATAGTAACGTTTAAATATTAAAATTCTTTATAATTGCAATCTTGAAAGTACATTTGTGAACTTAGCTATTTAACAAAATGTGTTTTAATAATTTTTCGTGTTTGTCTGTAATATACACATAACCTGGTCAAATCTAATTCAAGTTCTCTATTTTATTTGTTGATTTACATTCAAATTCGGATGCCGCAATTAACTTTCAAGATTAACACATACGGTTTACGTCGGAAATTATTATGTCACATTATATACGCGCAAGCACATCGATACGATGAACGACGTGAGGTTTGCAAATTATCGACAATGCATACCACAGTGGTAATAAGAGACTTTTAATTTAGCTAATTCCTCAAATTTGAATCAAATAATCAAAAGATAAATTTGACGATAAATAACGTATGTAATCCTATGGAGTCTGTTTAATCATACTAGTTCGTGAAATGATTTCTACTGGATCGATATCGTACACAATCAGTTGAGTGTTAAATGTTAAAAAGCACATTCAATGTCATCGAACAATTCTTTTCATTTTTTACGGAAATTCTTAATCTTGAAGCAATCTTGATTTTGATTACTCAACGATATATCGTTATATAGGACTCCATTCAATTTTTATATCCTTCTGACGAACTGCTTGATTGATAGAATAGTGATTGCAATATCTGTGCATTATGAATATCGAAATGTCGTGATATTGCGCTCCTTTAGAGGTACTTGCTCATTTTAGAAGTATTATTTCGGATCGGTATTACAATCATCGTTAGTTGACCAGCACTTCACCTACGCCTGCGCTAAACGTAAATTCGAATAAAGCAAAACTCGTAGGGTAGCTTGACCCTTGGTCATCCATCGGAACAGAAACAGTCCAGCCGGTACCGTACATCGCGATACTATGCTCTTTACGCAACAATTGACGTCGTTACCATGTCTTGCTAAATATAAAAAGTGGGTATTTAAGAATGAGACAATTGGACGTCGATTTAGCGCTCTGTGTAAAAACAGTAATTATTCGAAGCACCGATATTTAGTTAATGTGACGCTCTTAACGATCGATCATTTAGTAAAAAAAAAAGAAAAAAATTAAATATTCTTCTAAACGCAAAGATATAGAGAAGTTCTAATTTTCAAAAATATTTCACTGGGATCGCGACGACTAAAAAAAATTCGCTGAATTAATATTTTACTGACATAAAAATCAGTATTATACGATACGTTATACATTTATTTTAGAATGAGTAAATCGTAAAAATAGTATTTTTGCCAATAAATCATTGATTTAATATTAAATCATTTGGAGGCGGTTGCAAGTTCGCGGCTGGAAGTTCGTTCGAATTGGATTTTACAAATTATGTGTATCGGCTGATGTAAATTATCGATTTTCCTATTAGTTCCAATATGAAATTTCATTGAAATCCAGTAGTAATATCGTAAAAAAATGATTTTGCACAGGTCTCGGGCGCCGAGCAAAGCCATGGAGCGTTACGAACGTCTGGCACGTCTCGGCGAGGGTAGCTATGGCGTCGTCTTCCAGTGCAGGGATCGGCAAACTGGAAAACTGGTAGCTGTAAAGAAGTTTCAGCAAACCGAGGATGATCCCCTGATACGTAAGATCGCACTCCGGGAAATACGTCTTTTGAAGGTCAGTTTCTTTTCATTTCTCTCAGTTGACAAAAATGTTTTTATTTATACCCCAGCAGAACAACGAGTCACGATAACGTTCAAATGATTCAAAATGACATTAAAATGAATCGGAAATGATTGAAAAATGACTTTTAGTGATCATTTTAGAGTCATTTTGACATTATTTTAATATCATAATGACTTGTTGTTCTGCTTGAGTAATTACTTTTTACGATCTAACAAAAATGAATGGAAAATCGTAAGATCTTTGCGGTAAACATTTTGTGGATAATTTTTATTATAAAAAAAAAAGAGATTATAAGAATAGTTGATATAATTCTCGAAGTTTTTCGATTCGATCGATCTGCGGAATAATCAAGTTTGTCGAGGGTCGCAATTCTTGAAGGTGAATGACCTCAAGAAACGTGTACGTTCGCTAGTTCCCACGCACATAGGATGATGGTGCGATAATTTTAGTCTCTTGAGAATTTAATTAAATATTTAGATACATTTTCATAAATTCTTCTTTTTTTTCATTCGTTCTTTTCCCCTTTATAACTTCCTGTTTTCATTTTAAAATGTACATGTACGTAACGATATAATTATAAAAATAAAATGTACAAATGAAATTTCTAGATTTATATTTAATAAAACTTTTTGTTATCGTTCTCGTTTCTTCAACCATTGCTTATAAGATAGAATTAAAGTAGCGGGCACTCAAAGAAGGAAGTGACGTTCTTATTTACACGATAAGAAGCTCACACAGAAGCAATAATGGCTGCGAGAAGTAGCCAACGGTCAATACCGGGCACCGGTCAATATCTTGGCGTGTTACGGTCTTACCGACCTAATATTATCGTTACAATCAGTGGGTTCACCAAACGTATGCGCATTCAAATAAGCCCCCTTATTGCCACGTTTTGACATTTTGCTTCAAGGCTATTCTTTGTTCGGTAGATAATAGTACTGCATTACGAAAATGTCTCTCTGACCAACATGCTAAAATCTCTTTGCAGTATTTTACTCATAAAGCGCCACGAAATTATAAATACAAACTTTAGGATTGAATTAAGAATTTGAAAGTGAGAGAGGAAGACAAATATAAGTAAATTGTCTATAAAAAAAAAATATCCATAAAATTACTTTTATTTTAAAAGAGGACAATTAGCAGGGACGCATTGATCGTCTCGATTTGTCGCAAATTCTTTTACAGACACAATTAACATAATTAATTTTGCTGATATAATTAAATGATTAAGAATTAGAAATTAATATTCTTCCTTTGATCTACAGAATCTCAAGCATCCAAACTTGGTTAATCTTCTGGAAGTCTTCAGACGGAAGAGGAAATTACATTTGGTATTCGAATACTGTGAAAATACCCTTTTGAATGAAATGGAGAAATATCCTAGCGGTTGCCCAGATCTCACAACGAGACAAATTACTTGGCAAATTCTGCAAGGTATCGCCTATTGCCACCGTCTTGGATGCGTTCATAGAGATGTAAAGCCAGAAAATATCCTCATCACTTCCGAAGGAGTAGTAAAATTATGTGATTTTGGATTCGCGCGTATGCTGAGTCCTGGCGAGAATTATACGGAATATGTCGCAACCAGATGGTATAGAGCACCTGAATTGTTGGTAAATATCCGGATGCACAATTGTAATATTTTCGGATTTTATAAGAAAAATAATAACAGTTCTATTAATCGCGCATAGATAGCATGCGCAACAAAACTACAAGTCAACATCACGTCTAATAATTTTCATCAAGTTTTAATTTATCTTGGTTTCTTATTGATACAATCAATCAATGGATTTGATCAAACAACTTTTATCAACGACTTACGTTTGTGATAATAAAGCAATCGTGATTGTTTCTTCTTTCATTGAAATTTTAACATCTCTGTATTTTTTCAGAAACTACTGTTTAGTTATACTAAATTTTTTTTAATATATAAAATAATATTAATATATAAAAGATGAAAATTTGTTTACAAAAATTTAATTTATTTTTTTTCAAATTTTATGATTTAGCTTTGTTTAAATATATATATATATATATATATATATATATATATATATATTAGGTGTTGGAATTAATTCGTAGCGTTTTACAAGTGATGGGAAGTACTTTCATTAATGTATTTTTTAATGCTCATGTGAAATAAATAACATTCTTTCATTAAAAACGCTACGAATTAATTCCAACACCTAATATATGTACGTTATTTAAGTATTGAAAATTTAGGCGTAAAACAAATAAGTTTTTATGCAAACATTTTCAATTTTTAATGTAAGCAAGATTAAAAAATTTTCATTCTTTAAATTATAATAGAATTATTATTCAGAAAATTATAATATGATGTTAACTATTTTTCGGAGCAGGTTGGGGACACACAATACGGCACTCCGGTCGATGTATGGGCCATCGGTTGCGTATTTGCTGAATTAATACGGGGCGAAGCTTTGTGGCCGGGAAAATCCGATGTGGATCAACTATACTTAATAAGAAGAACGCTGGGTGATCTTTTACCGAGACACATGGCTATCTTTCAACAGAATGAATTCTTTAGCGGTATCACTCTTCCAACTCCGCAAACACTTACGCCGCTTGAAAACACTCTACCCCGTGGAAATGGCAGTACTTTACAAGTAATATCAACAAATCCGCTTTGATCTCAATTTAAAACACAGTACAATCGAATGAAAAAAAAAATATTTTATATGTAATATATACTTTCATAATAGAGTTACCTCCGTAATATACATATAATTACATATAATTACATATAATTACATATAATTACTGTAGGTAAATAAATCTCTTGTTTATAGCTGGATTTCCTAAAGAAATGTTTGGATAAGGATCCAAATGAAAGGTGGACGTGCGAACAATTGTTGCGGCATTCTTATTTTGATAATTTTCATTTTAAAATGCCAGATGTTGAGACGGAAGAATTTGAAAAACTTAAAAAGTATCGAGAACGTTCTAGGGTAAGTTTATCTAATGATTAAATAACAAGAGTAATCTAATAACAAGAATATAAATCAATATATATATATATATATATATATATATATATATATAATATGATTATATATATTATATTTCCAGAATACCAATTATAGTCAAATGGTGTTACCTCAACTACCTAAGGCTGGTCCTTCTGTCCATAGCCAAAGTGAAAATCGGCCGAAGAGCTCCTCAATACATCAACAAAATTTTGACCATCTACCTACTATAAGAGGTTAATCAATTTCCTCTGTGATTGTATATATATTTTCCTAAGCTTTTTGAGAATATTAACGTTAATTTATAGAATTCTATGAAAATGAATGTTATTATCTTCAATTTTATTTATATTAGCACATTCTTTTTTTATAGATTTTATTTAGATTTTTATTTATATATATAGGAAAGAGTAGACGCGTGCAAATCATGTATATCTCTTACAATAAAATTTGGTATAAAATATGTATAAGAAATATTTATTTTAATATATATTATATCATTCAAATTTTAAGTATGTAATAAATTATTGCAGACTCTGAAGTTGCTTTACAATAGAGTAACATGTTATTCTATTTTAAAACAGAATATTGTGTGTTAAATTAGAACAATAAAAAGTAGTGTTTTTAAATAGGAAGTTCTATCAAGTAAGAATAAAATAAAACTTATTTCAATATTCATTAAAATATTTCTTTAGTACATTTAATTTATTCATTTACATTATTAAAAAATTTAGGAGAAAAAGAAAAATGTAGATGTGTGTGCAAATATAAAATAGATTTACTTCATTATTTATTATAAGTTCAAATACTAAATTTGTTAAATTACTTTTTTAATAATAAATTAAAACTCATATACATTGTATTATCATGTACTAAATTTCTTATACAATGTGACTATTGGATGATCGTGCCTTTGAGACACTGGAACATAACGCTGTTGCAAGGCAAACCAACCTATGTGAAGTCCTACAATTAATGGTAATATGACATAGAAGGAAGCATTCTTTTCTATAAACTTTTTTATATTAGACTGCATTTTTCACCCTCTTTCTGAAATAGATATAATCCTAATTTGACAGTAATCGTTAGTATTTGCGTTTCAACTCTGCTTTATAGCATTATTATATTATATATCTGAAACACAAAAAAAACTCTCAAAATATTTGTTAGATATATACAAGATATCTGGATAAAACAGTATTATCTAAATAATTGAGTCAGAAAAACCAAATTTTCGTTTGTTTATCAAAAAAATACATTTGTGATAAAATAATTTAACTATAATAAATATGCAGAAATGTAGCAAATTAAAGAAAAAAAGGATAATGATTACGAAAAGAAAATGAGAGATAATGATTAATATATCTTCAATTTGAAATATTGATAGAGATATTGATAAATTTACGACGCAAATAATGGACTAACCTATTAGTGTGTGATAAAAGCATTTATCCATTAAATGAAGTGCAATCCAACTACTTTTAAATAATTCTCAGAACTTTCTAATCAAATCCTTTGAACAATTCAGTTTGAATTATTCGTTACGTTTATATATCTCATTTAATTATCGCCAAATATCGGATCAATTAACTACAAGTACTTGCCTACTACAGGCAAACTGATAAAACGATCGTGTTTCCATAACCTTAAAGCTTATTCTACAATATGCATTTTGTTTTCTGTTTTTTACATCTTGTCTTTTTGCTTCTTATCCGGTTTTTTGTTTTATATCGCCTGAGATAAAAATTAACGAATCTCGAAACAAGAAATATATAACAAGAAATACAATTGTCGATAAAACGGTTGCAAATGAGAAAAAAAGCATAAAATAAAAAATAAGAAACAGATAACAAAGAGCACATTGGGTGCATTCAGAATATTCTATTAGATCCTAAAATATAGACCAATCAGATCGAGCGGTTATATCGTTCTGAATGCACTCATTGTAAATAGGCTTAAATGCTTAAGCTAGAAACACAATGAAAAGCACAGGCAATAGGAACAGGGAATAAAAGATTTCAACCTATCAGAAAGCATCCATTCTATTATGGTTTTTTTCTATTATGGTACTTTTTATTGTATTTCCAGCTTTACTGTATCGCGTATCGCTTCATGTAATCGCACCCTAAACGATTATAGCGCTATATGATGATCAATTTTCTTGCGTTCTTTCATTCGTTAGACACACGTAAACATGGCTCCGGTAAGTTGTCGTTCTCGCAAAAATACGATTATTATTCACAATTATGGCAGAATTTCGTTAAAATAACATCACGTATGGAAAGAACACGTTCAACTTATCGATCGCGATACAGTGGCTTATTGTTTTATGTTGAGATCGTTTCAATCTAATCCGATTCATCCTGTATCTTATCGTACGCTCCTATCCTGCTTTAGACGTGCCTTTCCACGTGTCCTATAAAATGATGACAACATTACCATTAAACAGATTATTTTCGCAAATTTTTAGCCAGCAAAGAAAACTAAAGGCCCGATTAAGAAGCAGGTGCTTCGGGGCAAGGGACAGAAGAAAAAGGTATCCGTAAGGTTCACGATCGATTGCACGCATCCCGTGGAGGATAATATTATGGATGTTACCAATTTTGTAAGTTATATTATTGTTCTTAATTATTTCAGATTATATTCCTAATACTCTGTTTTCTCATTTGTGAGAATTTTGCTCGAAATTGCTCGTTTAATTGAAATCGAGACACTTATTTCTCGCGGATTCCTAACTTCTACGTGATGAAAAATTCTAACGTTGATTTATTTTGAATTGCATGGTGCCTACTGAAGTTTTAATACGATATTGTTGAGACTGATTATTATAAGATAGTGATGTTTTCTCTTTTTAGGAAAAATATTTACAAGAAAAAATCAAGGTTGGTGGTAAAACGAATAACTTTGGCAACAATGTTGCCTTAGAACGTAACAAAATGAAACTCACTGTCAACAGTGATGTCGACTTTTCGAAGCGGTGAGTAATATCGTTTTTCTTTGTAACAATCGTAGAACATTATGGATAAAATTGATATCCATAGTCAGTTCATATAAACCATCTTAAATACAATTTCAATATATCAATCACAAAGTTAAATTAGCATCTTATGATATTACTTAAGACAATCTTTAAATAAGACTATAAATACTGGTTTATAGGTGCTTACCATTTAGATTGGTATTGATAATCTGTTCTTTAAAACCACTTTAAGCAATATTTTAAGATGTTAATACATATCTGTCATCGACTTAAGTAGCATTTACAAGAATAAATCTTAAGCTTTAAACTCTGAGGTATAAGAAATTGATCAATCATAGTCGAATATGAGAAGAATAATCGACTATGATTAGTCAATTTCTTATGGCTTAAGACTTCGAGCTTAATGACTTATTATATTATAGAAAGCCCATAAGAATAACTGAATACTTGTGATTCTAGTGATACAAGTTGATACAAATATCATTTTATCTTGGCATTCAATGAGGAACAAAGATAAAACGATATTTGTGTCATCTTGTCTTCATTAAGTAGATAAAATCTTATGATATTAAACAATATTAAGGCTAATATTCATAGTCCATTATTATTTCAATATTGTCTTAATATGTCCCTCCAGTTAGTTCGTGACATCTTAAGATAATTTTAAAATAAAAATTGACTGTGAATATTGGCTTATTTTTTACTATTACAAGTTTACTATTATAAGCTACAGGAAGAGCGATATTTGCACTAATTTGGAAAACATTGTTTTTATAGATATCTTAAGTACTTGACAAAGAAATACTTGAAGAAGAACAAATTGCGTGATTGGTTGCGAGTAGTATCGAAAGACAAGGAAACATACGAGTTACGGTACTTCCAGATTAACAGTCAAGAAGATGATGATGAGGAAGATGTGGAATAATTCTTTTTATTCTTTTAATTACAGATACTGTATATTTCTTTTAATAAAGAACACTAAAATTCGATATTCTTGATTATTTATACGAATACAAAATAATTAGCTTCGATTGTATAATAACTATTTTTAATTTTTTAACTATAATTTTGTAATCATGCAATTCTATCAGTTATATATGCATTTCTATAATTATTTCAAAGTATAATTGCAAAAATGAGACGTACGAATTTTTACAAAGGTTAAAAGTTTATATAAGTTTTCACAAATTTTAATAAAATGTATGACTAAGCAATGTAATGTATAGTGGATAATATTTAAATACGGATATATTTGCAATATCATTTCTAATGCAATTAAAATGTGCTCCTGAAGTCCTAACTAATATAAAGTATTTAATATTAAGATTTGCATCAAGTTACCATCAGTTCTGGTTGACTAACAGCTTCACGATTCGAACGCATTATCTATCGAGGGCGTTAATGTACAAGTGAACTTTTCAAATCATGCAACTTCATGTAAAAAATTGACGATCTTTAATGATGAATTCAATCACTCGCTCTACACTGGATCAGTGCTTTATATAAAATATCTCAATGCAATGATACAATATAATCAACTTTGACAATGAAATTATATATGTACATACATAATCATTAAATAATGTGACAATATCATTAGTAGATAATTAATCGTTTAAAATATTTATATACTTTCATATTTTATTTTGCTAATTGCTTAATGTATAGCAACGTTTAATATGTACTGATCTAGCGTAGTCTAAGTGATTCAAATTCGCTATAATTTACAAGTTCGACTCCGGCGAAACTCGTGGCGAAAATATTAATGATATTAATTCCAGAATGCGTACCTGGCACCTCATCACCTGGTCGTGATAGCTATGTTGTTCATTGCGGAAAAGATTCGATGGATGTCCCCTGAATCCCGTCGATTCCGAGATTGATGATGTCGCACGGCACTTTCGTCATGGCGTTCGACACGCGCGATGCACGACACAACGTTATATATGCATCTTGCGCGGAAAAAAACATTCGCGAAGCAAAGTCTCGACCGCACGCGGAATCCGCTTCTGAAAATCGCGATCGTGGACGATTAAACGCGCGGACGCGATTCGAACGATTTCTGCTTCACGATCTTCCACGACGACGTCATGACACGCTCGCCAATCGACGCTGACCCGACGCGACGCGAATTTGAAATATCAAAAAAGGCGCGAAACCGCCTTATGTTTCCTTGCACGAAACATTGAATTTGTATAGATATTCGGTAAAGGATTTCACGAGGTCTTGAAAGTCTTTCAAAATGATATCTTATAGATCAGTCATGCATATCGATTAGTGAATGATGGACGAGTTTCAGTATCGATAATGTCGCTGGAAGCAAGAGTAAAGATATTATTGATTAGCAGAAATGTAACGTGATGTAATTTGTTTTTTCGACATAATTTCGATTCTATTTAAATTTCTGCACGTTGACGTAATGCCAGTTGTGAAGAGTTGGGATAGTTCGAAGAGCCCAGGTGAACATTTGCATCAGCCTGACAAATCGGAGAATGACAAGAAGAAATATAGATAAAATGTGTGCATTTAGATGTTTTAAATAATCGGCAAAGTATACGATATTCTTACTCACTTCTCATTTTATTATTGTTTATTTTGTCTTTAAAATTTAGAGCCATCAGATTACCAAATGATTTAAAAAAAAATTGTAATTTTTCTACAATATAGATATACCGCTGAAAATTTACCTAGGGTTGACGGTTTTTAATAGTATCTTGTCGGTGTTTGTGGACATAGCGAAGAATACAACCAAAAAATCATACACATTACCGACCGAATCATGGACATTGATTACGTAATTCATTCTGTGGACATGCGCTTCAAAATAAAGTAATAGCTAAATTCCGGACATGACCACTCTCAGGCTTCTCTCTGATTCAACCAATCAGGGCAAAATCAACCAAGATTACTCGATTATCTGATTGGTTAAATTTCAATGTCCAATTTTAGTTTTCATGCTTGCAAAACAAAAATATGTAATATGATGTGGACTTTAGATTTAAAAGCGGGAAAATGTTGAGAAAAGAAGAAGTGCCTAACCTTTTTGCGCAGTTCTCTTTTTCGATGATTTGATTTATATTATATAGTAAATTTGTGTCTGTTTAATGTAATTACTTAATTTCTTAGCATTAGTGTATGCTTTTTTTTTATTCACAATATATTTACGTTATATATTCACTGTATATATACGTATTGTGCATAACGATGGCTGACAGTAAATGCATACAGATGATTCAAACAAATTTTTCATTATACGGCTTGGTATTATCAAGGTAAATATTCTATTTATTAAATTAAAAAATTTCATAACAAAAGGATGGAAAGTTCTTTAACATGTTTATTCCGGGATGTACCACCGATGGTACATGCACGACTAACAAATTATGGCCCTATCGTGAAGGTGTTAAACAAATTATTAAAATATAAATAAATTTTTAATAGTTTAAATCTTATTTCTATAATGTATATTTATGTATTTTATATATTAATGTAATGTAATTAATATATAATAGCTACTATATAATACTTTCTTAATATACATTTTCTGTCATATTATTTTTATATGTAATTGCACATAACTCATAAAACAATCATTCATAATTGTTTATATTTTTTTAGAGAGCTTAGAGTATCTTTTGCAAAGCAATTGTTAAAAATACCACAAAATGAACGTGAATCTTGGCTTAATCGTATTATAGAACTGATTTTGGCTCAAAATTTGGATGATCCACATGTTGGAGCCGAACATATAAAAATTGCTATAGAAGAATGCTTAGAACCAAATAAATTGAAAGACACAGAAACAGTGTTCAATGTTATAGATGGATATAATATACCAAAGATAAAATATGATATTTCTAAAAAGAAATTTGTCATTGACAATGAGAACTCATATCCTGAAACTCAATATAAATCATTGGTTTTTAAATATCGTTTTGAAATGGCATGGTATAAAACTCTAAGACACAAACAATTTCTGTCATCTAAATTTGAAAAACAGCAAACACATAAAACAAATTTAATACCTATTGAATATCTGTTAAGTGAGCTGAGAACAGGGAATGTATGTATAATGGGTCTGATAACACAATTAATGGAAGATCAATATTATCTAGAAGATACAAGTGGAACTGTCAAGATTGACCTCAGCAATACAATATCCTTTACAATATACTTAATTATTGCATTTTGAAATATTTAATTTAATTTAAAAAATATATTGATTTTAAAATTTATGGAAATATTTTATATGGATAATATTTAAATAATAAAAAAAATATTTCCCAATTTATTCCAAACACTACTAAACATCACATAAATTTTAGTGATATGTTATTTCAATACTATGTGTTATTACAATACTAGTTTTGAAGTTATTACAGTGTGTATAACACATTAAGTGTTATTACAATACTTTTAAAGATATATTTTTAATTGATATTTTATGTAATAAAAATAAGTTAATGATTAAATGATTTATTTCATAATAATATGAAATTATGAGCTTGAAATTACAATTAATCATTTCTTAATCAAATTTTGAAAAATTAGAAAGATAGATTTCTAGATTCATCCATATAAAATATTTTCGTTGATTAAAATTTGACTGGTTTTTTTTTTTAAGTTAACTCTGTACTATATACAATACATATATGTCTCTCATACTTTCTACATATACAAAATTATTTTTCTTATTTTATGTATAAGATTTTCAAGATACTTTTATCATGGAAGGCTTTATAGTAATAGCTAATGGTGTTTACAAGGATGATGTATTACATGTAAAAACTATTGACCTTCCGCCAATAGAATCGTCGGAAAGTTTGCGATCAGATTTTGGCGACACAAATACATTTGGTGGCTCACATAATATATCCCTAAAAATGTCAGAAAAATTACAAATCCACGAAGAAACTAACCAGGATGGAATGATAGTATTCATAGCAGAATTATGGTTGGATGTTCCACATGTTTTACAAAAATTTAAGACAATACTGGATGGTTACATGGATTATCCTCCTATAGCTTTTGTATTGTGTGGTCATTTTTTAAGCTTTCCTACAAATATAACTAGTGCGAAAACTTTGATAACTGGTTTTAAAAATTTAGTTGAAATAATAACACAATATACAAGTATAAAGGAATTTACGAAATTTATTTTTGTACCTGGCCCACATGATTTAGGTTCTCCTAAAATTTTACCAAAACCTCCTTTGCCCAAATGCATTATTGAAGAAGTTACAAAAATGATACCAAACGCTATTTTTACAACAAATCCATGTAGAATACAGTATTGTACAAAGGAAATTGTAATATTAAGAGAAGATATGTTGACAAAAATGTGTAGGAATGCGCTTCATTTTCCGAAAGAAGAACACTTTTTTAAACATGTAAGTAGACGTTAAATTAAATACTATCAAATATATGTTTTGTGTGTGTGTGTGTGTGTCAATATATATATATATATATATATTGATATCAATATTTATCACAAATTTTAGTTTGCCAAAGCCATCATCAGTCAATCACATCTGACCCCAGTGCCTCTTCAAGTTGTTCCAGTATATTGGAAATATGACCATGCTTTACAGATATTTCCAACACCAGATCTCATTGTGATTGCTGACAATTTTGAAACATATACGACTAACTATTCCGATTGTTATGTGATAAATCCCGGAATGTTCGCGAAAAACAATTATTCGTTTCAATCTTATGTGCCTGCCATTAATCAAATTCAAGATTGTCAACTTCCAAACGACATCAATGTTACTTAAATCGAGAAGGTAATTATATGAAAAACCATAACAATTTTCTTCATAGACATTGTATAAAGTTACACTATTAATACATGAGTGATTTCTTTTATAAGTTTGTATATTTATTTCGCTTTGATAACAAAATCTTGTTTATTTTTACAATATTTCGAAAACGCGCTGATAATAAGTCCTTAAATTATAATTTTCGTACATATAAATGTCTATATAAACGTCGAAACAAATTAAGCCCATAGGGCAAAAATAATTTAATTATGAAAAGGACTTCTAGATGATTTCTTACAATTAATCTTCTGTGTCCAATAATACAGTAGGAAATATTGAGACAATTTCAATTTTTAGGAATATATTTATAACTTCATAAACAGGGGCGTGCCTAGTATATGCATTTATGTGTAATGTGTGCCAAAGCTAGAGGTAACCGAAGCACGCCTCTGATCATGAACATATCTTTTTCTAATTACCTGCTTTTCTTATATCTCCTACATTAGAGGGGATGACAAGAATATGTATCAAATTTGGACACAGATGGAATAGGACACAGATGGTACGCGCATGCTTACTTCTTCCCATTAATTCATATAAATAGATACATTGAATATTAAACACAGTGTTTCTATCGTTTTGCAATATACATAACATTATACAGGTACAGACTGGGCCCCAATTTATTTCAATTTTGTTGCGCTGGAAGTATAAGTCAATTACTGGCCGTAATAAATCAAATACGTTTTTTAAGCGTAAAAAGTTGTTAATGTCCAATCGTAATATTACAACATGATAATACTAACATCTTGTGTGAGCAATATAATTTTATCCTTTAGCAACTAGTTGCTTTGATACTAAAAAATATAGCGCATACAGATATTACAGAAACAAATTTATTTAAAATCAAGGTAAATTAATAATGATTTCCTGGAAGAAATTTTTTGTATATTATATTCTATGGTTTCGCTTATAAAATATTTCAAATGCAACATGCTCTAAATATTGTTAATACTTTACATAACGGAAGTTAATGATCGACACAAATATAAGTTTTCTTCAAAACATTTAGGAAGCAAATTTGATATTTTAAATATTAGGTTAAAAAGTGTGAATATGTAGAATCTCAGAAATCGAAATAAAGAATTATGTATGTATATATATGTATTTGTTTGTACACACACACATACATATACGCACGCACACGCGCACGCACACACACACACGCACACACACGCACACACACGCACACATGAAAGCATGAATTGCAACTACATACATTAACTCATCACATATATTACAGTGCTATCTGTAAAAAAAAGTACACTCTTACGTCTATTGCACTTCCTTGTAAACACATTATTTTCGTAATTTTCTTCGTTATTCAATTCCTCCTGCAAAAATTATCATAATACATAATAATACATAATATTTTATTTTAATACATATATTTTATATACAAGTATAACTTCAGTCCAAACGGACGGCGTAATAATTCTTCATGTTCTGTATCTCACGAACCATTATTTTTCGTATGTAGATCTCCTAAAAGAAATTATGAGTTATATTTATAAATTTCATGTAATTCACAAAATAGAAAATGCAAAAGGTCACCTTGTGGTTTGACCGAAATTACAATTTTAATTTTTTATTAATATGACTAAATAACGTAGAATAAAGATAAAAAAGAAACGTTTTATTCTAATTTTATTTAATGTTATAAAATATATTTTAATATTATGAATTAGAGCTTAGCTATAATTAGTATTGACATTTCTGTAAAAATTGTTAGCTATATCGGGGAAAAAAACAGAAAAAGATAGCTAATACAATTGTTTACGCACTTTCTCTTTGATATCTTCGGCAAGCCTGATTTCTTTCTTCGGCGTCGAAATACCAAAGCGTAATGGCATATCTCGTTTTGAACGCTGGTTGCACTTCATGCGGATTTCGTCTGTCTGACCAGAAAAATAATATCCTATCGAACAAAGGTTCTATGTTTGCTACTTGATCGCGCCATCCTTCAGGAAATATCCTCAAAAGTCCGCCATTCTCCTGCATACAATAAAAAATACGCAATTATTTGTAAATTTCTATCGTGATAAATTATTTTATTGAACTTGTAATTAACAATTAAAAATATATTAATACATATATAAAATTTCACCTTAACATCCCAATCTCGATTAAGATAATAAATGGCTGTGATGCAACGTCCGTCTCGGTTAGGATTATCCACATGTTTTACATAATGTGAACCGTGACCAGGATAACAAGCTACCATCGCCTGGAATTTCGAAGAAAAATATATTTTATTAAAAGAGACGAATATATAATCGATAGATTATGAATTGTGACTAGCTTTGTAAATTTCGAAAATATTGGATTATTTAAATAGCTCGACGCAAGTCGATTTTACGCAAGATAAAAAAAAGTTTATTGCTGATTTATATTATCAAACATGAATGATAGGAAGGTATTCATTTATTCCGATGCGCAAGGAGAAAATGTATTTAATTTTTCATATTTGACATCACAATTTAATATTGCTGCAATAAGAGATCTGCAAAGATATTTACGTGCGTTATTTTTCTCTCTTTGATATATAATAAATTTTTTTATATCAAATTTTACATCTTACTATAACGAATATTTATGTATAAAAAGATAACAAATGCTATATTTTCTAGAAATATACAAGAATACTAAATGATTTAAAGTACAAACTGTGTAGTTATAGTTTATTTAAAAAGAAAAAACATGTAGATAAGCAATAATTGATGACTAGCATTGTTGGATTTAAAAACAATTATGCCTAGATTATATTTATTTTAACGCAGCATACATATATATTTAATGGAAGAGAGAAAAATATATGTATTAGGTGTTGGAATTAATTCGTAGCGTTTTTTAATGAAAGAATGTTATTTATTTCACATGAGCATTAAAAAATACATTAATGAAAGTACTTCCCATCATTTGTAAAACGCTACGAATTAATTCCAACACCTAATAACATATATAATATATACTTTTATATGTTTAAAATATGACGTTTATCATTTGTTCCATTGATGAGCGGGAATAGTCATTAATAAATAATAGTCGTTAATAGACAAATATTTTATACTTCTTTTTATCTTGCTAAATTATCGATATATACTATTGCATTACACTTACGACGCAATTATAAAAAACAAAAATAATTGGCTGACTCAGTTCACATTGAAAGCATATTACCTTATGTACGTAATCTCACGTTTTCTGATAACAAAGTCTGTTTATAGTTATAATAAATGATGATAAAATCGCAAAAATTCTTACGTTAACTTTTCTAGTACTTCAAAAAAAAAAACAATATACTTTTCTAAGTACACTTTTTTTAACATACGGTCTTTAGTTAATTTTGATTTTAAAGTATTATAGAAAATACATTTGTATGTATGTTACACAAGAGATGTTCTAAATATATTACACTACACAAAATGTTTTACGTAATGCTTTCTACATTTAAAAAATGTAAAATGTTGTATTTGTGTTAAATACATGTTCAAATGTCTTGACTTTCAAAGACATGGCCATTGATCAAAAATATCTTAGATTTTTTATCACACGTAACTAAACGTAAACATATTTCTTTAAAACTCCAATCATTAATTATCATCATAATTTATGTAGTAAAGAATAAACGAAGTGAATATATATTAGTTTTTTTTTATTCGTCACTTGTTATTCGAATAAGGATATTTATGACTCGAAAATATGTATACATCCACAGATGGATTAACTGAGATTGTGTATTATTGTAAATATTTTTGCACGCGCATAGCTTATGATATAGCTGGAAAAATGACAGTGTATAAAATAAAGTATTATAAAATAGTAAATGAAACGATCATCCTGGCTTTCTTTCTATTTTTTTACTTCGAATTAAATGAGTTAACATATGTGATACAGATGATATACAATGTCCTTGTCTTATTATGAGTAATCGAATATCTAACTAAAAATAGATACTGGTAAATCATACGGAAGGATAATGATAACGACCACAATTCAAATAATTATTAAACTGATAATTTGACGAACTGCAATACAATCGCGAACAATACGAGAAATATCCTGAATCTGTTGATAAAACAAAAGATGATTTATAGGTTTCAATAGCAATTATATTCAATTGTTGTAGCACGCTATTAGAAAAACGTGAAAATTTCATAACAGGATGTTCTACGTATCAACTTTACATAATTATTCATTTAGCGAAAGTTTTGATTTTTCTTTTGTTTTGTATTGCATCTCGATTTTCATTACAAGATTTGCAAATTTTTTGTAAAGAAAAATACATAACTATATTGTAATAAAAAATCTCATTTTGTGTATGTGTTTTATCTTCGCGTCTTCAATTACACGTTTATTTTTTCCATTACTTACTACGCATATTAATATAAAAATCTGTATTCTATTGTAATTAAATAACCGGATATATAAGAAAATACGTTATGGTATTACCATCTTTTAACATTAATAATACATAGACAAAAGCTTGAGCGGAAACATATCTTTCGCTAAATATTTCCATCTTCGTGGAAAGAAATGACTAGATGCCAATGCAATTGAGCAGCTGAATAGTATAAAGCGAATTTGCTGTATCGCGTCACCGGCGCAGCGTCGGCATGAGAAGAGAAAGAGGGCTAGAGGGTGGGAGTCGCGCGGCGTACGTGACTGACTGCACTTGGCGCGATCCCACTCTCCTCCTCCTTTCGGCATACAATACAATACTCCCTCGCAGATCTTTACATTTTTGGAGTTCTGACCTTGTCTATCGCATTCACCTCGGCGTGATTGAAAATCGTGTACTTGGTGCGTCTCGCATTAATACTTTCCACCATGTAAACGATAACCGAACACGCCAATACGAAAGAAATCAGGAGAAAGATACATTTTGTAAACTTTTCACCATGTGGCTACTAAGCGAACAATTGTTTTACGCTGCTGTTTAATTTTATCTAATAAAAATAAGAAAGCACAACGTATGCATAATCGTATTATCGATTATAAAGAGTTAAGATTTCTTTAAATTGTGCCTTAATAAAATCTCAATTATATTATACATATACATATATATATATACACACACACACACACACATACACACACACACATATATACATATACATACATATATGTATATATTTGCAATATATTATTTAAAGTAAAATAAATCATGTCCTATTATTTAACATATAAAGAGATTAAACAGAAAAAAGCTATACTCACTTTTGTTCTTCCATTGATTGTATAATTTCCTATTTTCCCATTATTGTGCATTTTATTGGCTCTCATAATGATTGCATCGACCTGTGATATCAGTGTGCCAATATTTTCACATTGTTCTTCTTTTCCATCCAGCCATATTATCTCATCGCCACGTATCGTTTTTAAGTCATTTGCGCTACCTTTATTAGAAACCAATTGTCCATCTTGAAATAATCCGGCACTATACATATTTAACACTTCATTTAACACTTTAAGACCCCTCTCCTTGCCTAAAAATTTGTCTACCACGCATACACCGTACTTGTCCATATCCCTTATTACATACTGACAAATTTTGTCTAGAAGTTCTTCGAGATTACTTCTGTTCCTATGTAGAAAAGGAGGTGAAAAATCTTCTTCCTGATCCTGTATCTCCGACAAGTTCTTCATACCGTTACGATGTTGAGCAGGTGAGCCAAGATCCGCGTTGCTCAAACTATCGAAAATCCTGGAACTCTCTAAAATTGGATTTAGGAGCTCGGCTCGAGCTCCCAGTATAATGTCCTCTGAACTTCCCTCATACGTTATAGGCGACGTCCAGCCATCGGCTTTGTTATTTCTCGCGCTCCTTGCCTTTCCGCTATTCGATTTCTTCTTAAGATTCTGATTTCTTTTCCGTTCTTGTTGACTCGATTCGTTTTCTTCTTGCACACTCGCATCTGCAATCAGAACAAGTATATAAAAAAAAACTGTCAGTTTGACATTACATACACAAGGCGATGTAATTATCTCATAATTAAGATACGATAGAACGCCTCTGTATCATCGGTGCTGCGAGTATATTCTATCTAACGTTAGAATGCAGAAATGCGCAATCAGTAGGATTTGCTATTTATATCGCGAGTTATCGGCTCCTATTGTCATCAAATGTCATTAACGCGCAAAATCCTCCTACTGCGTAAAACTGTGTAAAACTGCGTAAAATCTGACAATGAGTTTGACAACAATTTAACAATATGAAATCGCGCGCGCATACCTGCTGGATGCTTCACGTTCCGACGAGACTCCGAGGTGACGTTACTGACGTTCAAGCTCCGCGGTGCGGCCGAGGTCTTGTTTAGGTTTAGGTTAGGAACAACCGCCTTCGGGGCTTTACAATTACCGACAGAGGGATGCCGCTTGGACGGGATCTCGCGATCCAAACTCTCGTTCGTGGCAATCGTAGCAACAGCAGGCAGAGAGAACGGCTCCTCCGCAGGCACGGTGGCCGCGGGATGAGTCGCACAAAACTCCCGGTGGCGTTTCCAGTCGCGTCTTTGATGCTCCTTCGTGCAGTAGAAAACGACTTTGCAGCGCGAACACCTCGATAGCTTGTCAGTCTTGTCACAGACCGCGCAAACCACTTCCGCACCCGTTCGAACGTTGTCACCGAGTTGACCGAGTGTCTGCGTACGACCATTCGGTCCGGACCCGGACATGTTTCAATGTTTACTCCAACGCCGCCGCGACAATTATCGTCGTCGACGACATTTCTCTCGACGAGAAAAGTCACACGGCTAGCGCGCCGCCTGTAGCTGTACTAGAGTTAAAGTGACTGCCAGCTATGAGCTACGTTACGAATGCTATGACTCGCTACGAGTGCGTGTGCGTAGCAGTAGCACTAACACCAACTAGCATTAGTAGCAACTCCATAACATGGTGGAAGGATTATGTGGTGTGCTCAGTTTAGCCAAACCACGCCTACTTTTTCTCCGCGTCGTCCCTACAAGTACGCAGTCTACCAACTGTGACACGCGAAACCTGGGGCGGTATTTATAGTCCGTTTTTTATTTTAAAATCATTTTAAAATAAAATGTCTTAAGATGTTAATA
Source organism: Acromyrmex echinatior (assembly GCF_024713525.1). Classification (NCBI taxonomy): domain Eukaryota; kingdom Metazoa; phylum Arthropoda; class Insecta; order Hymenoptera; family Formicidae; genus Acromyrmex; species Acromyrmex echinatior. Next base: position 13,468,740 of record NC_141853.1, on the reverse strand, counting down.
CAATCCTCGGATTGACTTAAGACAATCTTAAGAATCGACTATGAATACCGACCTTTTTTCTTGGAAAAGATTCAATACCAACTTTATGACGCGAAACAGATCGGTATTTATATTGGGTCATCTAAAAAGTATCCGCGGTTTTTTGTCACTAGATGTGTGTTGATGGTCATATATCTAGTGACAAAGTACCGCGGATAGACTTTTTAGATGATCCAATAGTATAGTACAATATAAGTACATACAGTATGGACACTGAACTTTTTATATGATCCTCAATTTTTAGTGCGCATGCGTCGATTTCCAATCGATTTCCAATCGATTCTAGGGATCGATTTCAAAATACAGAATCGATTCCCTGTATTTTCAACAAGGTGAAAATTACAAAAGTGAGCAAATTTACTAGGTGTTGACCAATGAAATTATCAGTATTCTAGTAAATTCGCTCACTTTTGTTTCGTTTCAATTTTTATCTCGTTTCAAAGTAGGAATCGATTTACTAAGAATGTGGCTGCGTTGAGCAAGTTGAAATTGCAGATTAGGTTAGGCTAGTTAGATCTCCTTCCCATAAAATATAATTAACCTTTGCGCCTACAATATTGTGTGAGATTCGTGATAAGGAAATCAGATCAAATGAGTGTCATGGTTGAGAGCTAAGAATCGGATTTTTATTTGCCCTTGTATAGAAGATTAGCATCTCATGCAATGAAAATTTAAATTCATACGGCGCTACAAATGCTACAATCGATCCACTAGCGTAACGATTGCAGCATTCGTAACATTAGTGGATCAATCGGAGCGTAGCGTTTGGAGCATAGCGTTCAGAGCATCAAGTCTACATCAAAGGTGTCGACGCTCAGTGTCCATACTATATGTACTTCACTTATACCGCTCTATCATGCGTCCAATAATAGTCTAGTGACTTTAAATCCCGAAGGAGTGTGCGCAAAAGCAAGTGCATTTAGTAAACTCTAGTGGATCTTTTTTGGTTAATGAAGTATGCGCTTTTCTGATCATCAGACTTTAAACTTGTCAAATTAAATTTAGGATGCAGTTGTAGATTCGAAGACGAAATCTTAACAAAATCAACTTTATTAACGTAATTTAATAATCGTATTATACGATTGTAACGATTGTAAAATGGTAAGTTTTAACCTGTTCAGTGTAAAAAAAAAAGTTAACACGTACGAAATAGTTTTTATTTTTAGGAAATGTAATACTCATTTTTTTTAATCAAAATTTTATGTAACTTAATAATGTGTAATAACATCTTGAGATTATTTGTTTATGTATTGTGATTATTTATATCTGTGTAAAGGCCAAGTATTAAAACATACATGTTAGATAAGTTGGATAATAGTAATTATTTATATTTTATCTTTTTCATTTTTTTTACAGACAACATTGAGACATGACATTGAACTACCGAACAACATTCCAAAATTATTAATAGAGAAACATGCAAACTATCTCATTTCATATGGGACCAACAAAGATGAATATGTAAGAATATTTCTTCCTTATTTATATAGTAATTGATTATGACAAAGTATATTTTAACATATACATATATATATATATTTATTATAACATATATTTTTTTAATATTTCACTTCTCTATATTGACTCATATTTTTTAGAATTATTCTCAGACTGAACACATGAGGATGTCTGGCATGTACTGGGGTCTTACCGCTCTAGATTTAATGGGAAAGTTAGAACAAACTAATAAGGAAGAAGTGCTAGAATTTATTAGACAATGTCAAAGTGACAGTGGTGGCATCAGTGCCAGCATACAACATGATCCACATTTACTTTATACACTTAGTGCAGTTCAAATATTATGTATATATGATGCCTTGGATATAATAAATGTCGATAAAGTCGTTAGTTATGTCAAAGAAAGACAACAATCAGATGGAAGTTTTGTGGGTGATCAATGGGGTGAAGTAGATGTCAGATTTTCTTTCTGTGCCGTTGCTACTCTGTCACTCTTGGTAAATATCATAGAGTATAATTACATTTAAGTATCCACAAAATCAAAGTGTTTTAAAATAGTAACACTTAATTTTTTAAATCAAAATGTATTGTGTGAAATGGAATGGATATCCTGGAAACTCAGCTTTCATGAAGATTCTTTAGCTTTAGTGGATTTAAAGATGAGATACTTGTCAGATCCATAAAACCATAACACATCTTAGACAAAGTAAATTCTTGAAAATTTTTGTTTACAAATAGGAAAGTACTTATAAAAAAAGTTTAAATTCCTTATATCATGTTAACTTGTTTCAGAATCGCTTAGATGCAATAGATGTCGAGAATGCAGTACAATTTGTATTGAAATGTATGAATTTTGATGGAGGATTCGGTTCAAAGCCAGGATCTGAAAGTCATGCGGGTTTAATTTATTGTTGCGTTGGATTACTTTCGATCACAGGTATATACAAGAATATACAGAATAACTACTGTATATACACAGAATGTACTATTTTACTTATCAAAGGTAATTTTTTAGGACATCTGCATCTGATAGATGCTGATCGTTTAGGATGGTGGTTGTGTGAAAGACAACTACCTTCCGGTGGTTTAAATGGCAGGCCCGAAAAATTACCAGATGTATGTTATTCTTGGTGGGTGCTGTCAACGTTAACAATTTTAGGTCGTCTTCATTGGATAGATAAAAAAGGCTTGGTAATTATTTTTTAATAACATTTTATAAGATATCTCTTAAATATTCTATTTGTTGATCATTTCTGTCTCTCTTATAATTGTTTATTTCATTGCCTTGTGTGTATGCGCGCGCGCGATTGTATGTGTATTCATGTGTGTGCGTGCGTGCGTGCGTGCGTGCGTGCATGCGTGTGTGTGTGTGTATGTATATTCCTAAGTGCCAACGATTTAAATAAAATAATTATAAATATTACTACATATTATCACTCTACTATAATTTCTTTCTTTATGTTTTTCATTACAGATGGATTACATTTTAATTTGTCAAGATATTGAAACTGGCGGTTTCAGTGATCGACCCGGTGATATGGTTGACCCTTTTCATACTTTGTTCGGCCTCACTGCATTGTCATTGCTAGACAAGAACTTCTCGTTAAAACCAATAAATCCTACTTATTGTATGCCAGAGTATATAATTGATCGCTTAGGTCTCAAGCCATCGCGACTTGATGCATGATGATATATCTGATATGCTGTATAATGTACATTAACTCTTTGTTAAATATACGCATTGTAGATTTTCCACAAAATATATCTCTGAATTTTGATTCAACCAAATGTTCAAATTGCACTGTTAAGTGGAATACCTCAAAAGCATAATTTTGTTATTCTTTCATTATTTCTTTCGTGAAGGGTGCTCCTAATTGAATAAAAGTATTCGGGTTAAAAAGTTTAAAATATCTCTTACGTAATATAATTTAATATTATAAAACATTTCTATTACGTTTTTATATTTACTATTGTGAACTAAACGCGACCTTAGCGTCCTCAAACGGAAATAAATATAATTCTCAGTCTGACAAAATTTTAAATTCTGTCGGTAATCCCTAAATACAATCTTTTTATCACTATATGTTAAAGTAGTAATTGTGAAAATTAAATTTGTCTCCAACAGGTGTCATCAATTTATTTCGAACAGGTATTTATTTATACCAAAATATTTGTATACTTTGTATTAAAATAGTTTTGTAAAAAAAAAAAATGATAAAATTTCAACTCTTGTGAACATAAAGTTTTTTTTATTAAGATATTTTATAAAGCTAAATTTTTTCAACAAGATGATTGTATGGATGGAATTATGCGAACATGTTTGTACTATTACTATTAAAGTTCGAAAGGATTTAAATGTTTCAACTATCATATCATTTGTAAATTTTTGATATATAAAAAAGAAGACAATAATAAATAAAGAAATTGAAAAATAAATTTACAAAAATTAAATTAGATTAAGTTGATCTTTTTGATAAACAATTATTCAGTTCAAATTATATGTATTATATATGTATTTTTGATTCGATTGGTGATATTATGAATGCATTCCGTTTTTATATATGCTGTAAACATCAGTTCATCCTTGTTATCTATTAATATTAAATAAGGACAAATAATGCTTACAAGCGTTGTAAAAAATTTTTAACTCATCACTATATTTTGCATAGTTATTGTACATTTTATTTCGAGGGAATTATTTTCAATTTGTGTGAAGAAACATAATGAAACGCTTAGAAATATGTATAAAATTATAAACATGTACAAAAAAAAGTTAAATATAGTATATATTTCTTATAAAAATAATTTAATATTAATAATTTAATATTAATAATTTTAATACTAATAATAATAATAATAATAATAATAATTTAGCACTGATCATAATTAATCACTTAATTTTAGTATTAAAAGTACTGTTAACAATACTTTTAATACTGAAAATAAATGATTAATTGGTCATCAGTATTAGTATTAAATTTCTATAATTATTATATAAAATGTTAAAAAGAATCATTCAACATTAAAAAATTATTCAACAGTACACACCATATTACTGAGTAAAAAAATCTTATAGCGAATATGTATATGTATAGATCGAAAACTCAACTCTAAAATATAAACAATCTTGTATATAAATATAAACAATTTAGTAACAAAACTGAGTCTTACCATATATAAATGCTGAATGTTTCTTTTATCACCCAGCACTTAAAGTGTACTAAAATTGTTGAAATTTTGTTTTTAAATTATATACAGGGTGTGTTACTAAAATCCGGACAAATTTCAATTTAAACTTTCCGCTATATTTGTCTCCATCAAAAATTGTTGTTGGCATCCGAGAAAGCCTGATGCTTCTAATAAAATCATATTCTCAAAATGACTTGTTGAAATCAAGTGCGGAGTAAAATCGAATCCGAGTAGTACTAACGGAATCAGTAATTAAAAATATTTATCTCCTTCTTGTACTTTAGAAGGAAATAGTATTATATCATGCTAGATTCGCGAAATTAATACGCCATATTTTCAATTTTAGTTTTTTATAGTTATAAAATATGCGGAATTCTTTTTTATTTTTATAAGAAATTATATGAGAACTATAAAAAGTGCTACTTATAAAACTGTCATTATTTTTTAAATATTAATATATTATAGAATGTCGCATGCTGACTTCAGTGATCCCTGCACTTTTAGATATCCGTGATGTTAGTACCACATTCTATCAATGTACCTAATGAAAAGACAAATTACAGTTTCACTAGCATTTATCATATACATAATTTTACAGTTCCTTATATAAAAATAAAAAAAGAGTTTTACTAAAAACTATGTCTTATACTAAAAAATTGAAAAAAATTGCATTCGGAACTCTGTTTAAAAATAATTGTATATAAGAGTATAAATCTCTGCTAAAGAGAAATATCGCTGGAATTATGATCAATTATTATCACTTTTTCTTCAAGTATCGTTTACTGTCTTTTATATAGAATGTATAAAATAAACCATTCAAAATAAACCATTTATTATATGATAGATAGTATGTGTACACATCATAATGAGAAAAAAACTTTAGTAAATATAGGTTGAAAGCTCAACCGTTTGAGATATAAATAAGTCGATTTTTCCTCTTATAGTTATTATAGAAGGGTCAAAAGGGCGATTATCATTTACCTACATTATAGTTCAATTTTTAGATTTTCGACGCTATTTATTATTTTGGTAATTAAATCATCAAATTAAAATTCTCTCAAAATTTTATTTATAAAAAAAGTCCTAATTAATTTATGTTTGCTATAAATTCATAAAAGAAAGATCAAAAAATATCTTTCGTTTGATGTAAAATAACACATGTATATTTATTACCAACTTATTATTAAAGATATTTATTATTTAACTTTGAAAGACGAGTATTATGAAACAGTTATTATTTCAAAAGAATTAAAGTTAATAAAAAACTTATCTTGGCGTGCCATGGCACGACACATCTTAATTATCTATTATATCACGCATTACTTGGAAATGCTTATAGTATATATTTGTTTAATGGAAATAATCAAGAATCATGGCTATGCAGACGTGATACGTTTCTTCCGAAGAATCCAGTTAAAGTATTAGTGTACATTACGCGCAACAAGAATTGCCATTTTGTCGGCGAGGCACGAGGCGTAGCGACACGCCTCTCGCCTGCAAACCTCGAGCGAGAAAAGCGCTTCGATCCGATTGGTTTATCTTCTCCCTCCCCATCTTCTTCACCTGTAAAGTTGGCACGGTCCCCGATCGAGAAAGATTGGGTTAGATCTTGCTAACTAGGAAAAGATCGATCCCGAACTCTCTCTCGATGAACAGTACAATTTTGCTAATGGTACTCAGAAACGCGCGCGGTCAGCACATTAGAGATTTATAGTCGCGCTTACGTGATTGAGCGAGACAAAGATAAAAATGACAGATGTATCTACAATTTTAGATATTGGAATCACGCAAAAATAATTAATAATAATACGTTTATTCACGAGCAACAAAGTTTTTCTCTGCACGTAGCTGTATCCATCGGAAATTAATTTTTGTTCAATTCAACTTGTTCGAATCTTTGCGAGTTATAATTGTTTACATAATTTCAAACGACAATGTCGCATTTTTATTCTGACATATTATACATATACATATATTGGCTGCATTCAATAAAAAATGCTTTGCAATTGTAATTGTTGTAAGATTCTTTAATATTATGGTTTATACTCTTAGATCCAGTGATAGAGGAACTAAGAACCAGATCAATTTATCAAAGAATTTTACAACAGTTGCAATGCTGCTTTTTTATTGAAAATTGCAGCTACTTTTATTTGCGCAATGATATAAAAATTATGTCGTCGTTTTAAGAAGTTATAAATAAGCATAGAGATCTTTATTGATTTCTCTTCCGTAAAATTCAGTCAAATTCTGAATCATTGAGAAATAAAACAAATATGATTTATTTATTATTATATCTGGAGAATATTCTTAATTTTATATTTCACTATTTTTCTTCGCATTTAGATACCTCATACATTTCGTTTGAGAACATTAAGTTAAAAATATATTTACTCCAGAATTCCCAAAGAAAGCTCCAGACAGATCTGTCGGCCAGATTTTCAAACATTTCGCTGTTCGAGAGGATTATACTCGATAAAATTACACTGGTTTCAATCCTTGGAACGAAACGCCACGCCACGCCGTGCCATGAATCGATCCACGCGAAAGACAGAGCTCTCTTTCTCTCTCTTTCTCTCTCTCCTCGTTCGGCTCGTTCTTTTCATTCTGCTGGCTGGCTAATGTACCCGGTGGCGTTCGGGAGTCCTGCAGGGGCTGCAGGGCGTCCAGGGTAGGCAGACGACTGGTGCGGTGGTGTCCGGGCACGAGGGTGATGGGACACACCGCTACCCAGCTGTGGGCGAGGACAGCCACGGTATTCGATCGGATTGGTCGAGACTCGGCTGTTCCTGTTTGTTCGAGGGAGGTGACTTTAAATGGTAACTTTAATGTTCGCGCAAGAGCTCCGCCTCTCGGAATCCGTTCAGAACGGATGGAGGACGCTCTTTTCACGTCCACACACCGTCGGCTGTCCATCCGGAATCGTCGAGGTGGGAGAGCTATCGTATCATTGGATGGAGGTGGTTGCTGGTAGCGCGAGCGAGACCGGTCGAGAAGGTGAGACACAGTGGGCTCCAATCCGGGACATGGTGGAGCCATGGGTTCGTAGGTAGGGGAAGCCCGTTGCGGGGGTGTGGGTATGGATCGGCCGCAGTATCCGCGGAGACGCGATCGTGGGTATTCGGTGTGTTTGGGCGTGCTCGGCGCGAACCGAATACGGATTCGAGTAACCGATTACCGAGTACTTACGAGAGCTCGGTCTGGATCAGCGAACGAGCCTAGCCCGATAACAGCAGTGTTGGTTGGAAATCCTCGAGATTGTGATACAACACCGTGACACAGCGTGGGGTACATCAGGGTCGAACCTCGCTCGCCTCGGCCGGCCGCGGGTCTCCGTGGTTGGGTCCGATGGAAATTTCCGTCTTCGCTCGTGCTACCAAGAGCAGCCTACCTCGTGTTCCTGCCGATTCGCGAGAATACGGAGGATGCTGATGGCGCGCGAGTATCGGCGAACCTCGTGCAAAGTGTCGAGTGTTCACACGTAAGAACGTTTGTTCAAGAAGGAAAGAGTGAAACAGAGACGGTCTTCTTCGCTGGTCCTCGGTATCGTTGATCTTGTCGTTCGTTGATGATGCCGCGACCTTCGCGCGATACCTACGGTGATCAGAAACCACCCTACTCCTACATATCGCTAACGGCGATGGCGATATGGTCGTCGAGGGACAAGATGCTGCCACTCGCCGAGATTTACAAGTTCATCGCCGACCGCTTCCCGTACTACAGGAAGGACACGCGACGATGGCAAAACTCTTTGAGGCACAACTTGTCTTTCAACGATTGCTTCATCAAGGTTAGTCCATCCCATGTCCGATCTTTGAGATTTCGATCGATGTCCGCTTGGAGATGAAACTTGTCAAGTCTTGATCGACTGAACAATATGCTACCGCAAGTAAACAATGCTGTAAACAATTGAGTATTCATCCTTCTTTCTAAAACCCTATCTTCAATAAAATTTTAATTTACTAATTTGCTTCTCTCTAGACTCTCTAGATATATCAGCGAAGCCGACGTCTCATTGTCTCATACTGTCTCATTTTTATCATATTGTCTGTAGCTTTAATGAATCACTTACATGAATCACTTAATATTGCGAAATCGCGGTTGTCGAATGAAGCGTGATGGAATGGATCTTTGATTGACGTGATGTGCGCCTTTTCAACGTGAACGTCCGGAACCCGAGAAGCGACAACGCAACGTGCAAGGTGTTTGGTTGTTGTATTATCGAGCCATCTGTTTCGCACCTGCCAACGTGTGCGATCACCGTCATGGCGCGTTCCATTCTCTCGCGGTTCCTCAAAATTGTGAAAGAACGTCGGTCCCCTTTCGTTTCTTGTTCCTTAATCATCACAGTAGAATCACTTTCAACTTTACATCCCTCCCGTGTTACAGGGTGAAACAAACTTGACCACAATCGCGATGATAGGTATGAAAATATTTTATACTCGGTCACGCATCAAGGAATATTTTATACGAGTTTACATAAAATGTGCAGTTCGAAATTTTTAAAGGGAAATCTTTCAAGTTTAAGTCCGTTTATTTTTCCAAACTTTCTCTGATGTCAGATACATTTAGAAATTCCATGTTCAGATTATATAGAGATTGAGATTAAGAATTTGACCAATCAAAATAAAGTTCATCAAAGTTAATATTGGATTTTTTTCTTTTTTCTGATTGATTTAAATTTAATCTCAATCCCAATCTCTAATCTGATACGGGTGTTACACCTACAATTTTATCATTATAGAGAAAAATGTGTAAATACCAAGAATGATGCAAGATAACTAATCATACAATAATCAATAATATTTCAATGTTTATGTTCTTGTGTATGTTCTTGTTAACACAGTGTACAATAATATGTACGTAATAATAATAGTATACAATAATACGTAAGTTAACTTTGACTCATATATGTATTTCTTGCGTATATCAATGATTCAAGTATGTTTTTATTATAATATTACGATGTTATAATAAACTAATGTAACAAATTACTACACTCAATCTTGATTCTAATTTATTGTATAGTACAATCGATTAAGAATTCAATGCTTGATGAATTTGAAAAATTAGATTTAAAATCTAAACTCCTTAGACTATTGTACTCACAATCAGTTGTAGACATAATTTTTAACTTTTAATTTTGTAATTATTATATAGTTATTTCATAATAAAAGCTTTAGAATTCATTAAAAATGTACTATTATATATTAAACATGTGGAAAAATACAAATACTATACATACAGGGTGTCCCGAAAGATTTGCCAATCGCTTTCGTGTAGATAGAGCGGACTAAACTGAATCGAAAAGTCCTGTACCATTTTGCAATTTTCGCAATAGTTAACAAGATATTAATTAAAATTGTCAAATATTAGTCTTGAATAATTTTTTACTCAAATACTATCAACTTTACAGAAAAGCTGCAAGAGACAAAAATCATTTATTTTCTTTTAGGAATATATCATAGAACTATAAGAATTTTTTCAGAATTTTTTATCAACTTTTTACTGCAACTTCTTATTTTTACAAACGTGAGACAATACGGTATTAAAAAATTCTGAAAAAATTCTGAAAAACTTTACTCAGAACTTTATGAGAAAAAAATTAATGATTAAATTTTATCTCTTGCCAGTTTTTCTATAAAGTTGATAGTATTTGAGTAAAAAATTATTCAAGACCAATATTTGGCAATTTTTAGTAATTAATATCTTGTTAACTATTGCGAAAATTGCAAAATGGTAGAAAATTTTTCGACTCAGTTTAGTCCGCTCTATCTATATAAAAGCGATTGGCAAAAATTTCACTTTCGGGACACCCTGTATATATTTAATTGTTAGATACATTATGTATATCTCTCTAAGTTTTAAACAATTCCGATTCTGAAATTTATTTATTTATCACTGCTTTCTGTTCTGTGTGTACAAAAGTTATCACCTTTTTCAAATACTTGAAAAACTCACACACACAAGCGTCCATTTTAAAATAAAAAAGGGGACGCGCGGGAAGTTCAGTAGAATATTTGGATCCATTCAGATTGGCAAATTTTATCTTATATGAGCCCTTGTTTTATAACGAATAATAATTATCGTCGCTAGAAAGCGTAAAACTATGAGCGGAAACGATGGAAAGCAATAATGTCTCTGCGAGAAATTTTCAAGAAATTTTACGCTGGAAGAAGCAATTGATCATCAATTAATTAAAATCGATATTATTGACATATTAAACAGATTATAATAGTTGACACAGAAAATTCACTTGCTTATTTTTTATAGATTCTTTAATCAATTTTTATGACGTTTACAAAAATAATCGTTTGGATTTATACGAATATTCTCTTGTATAAAGTGATAATAAAATTATATTTTTTCATGTTAAATGAATTTTATTCAGAATATACTTTATTCAGGATATATAGATTTTAATTAAAGGATTAGAATAAAATAGAAATATGGACATTAAAAAGTATGTAAAAAGATGTCCATTTAAATGTCCAGTTTTCTCGATATGAAAAAAACATTTGTTAATAATTAGTCAAATATTAATAATTTATAGATGAAAGAAAGAATTTTCGTTTTAACAACAGATTTAAGAAAATTTAATCTTGATTAAAATGAAGAAATTGTATAAATTTTAAATCTCTGTTCTATCTGCATTCCTTGATTTTTAAACAGCATTTTTAATGTCCTTTTTAAACTAAGGTCTATCTCAGTAAAGATCTAGTAAGTATTGTATTTTACAGAATACACACACGTTATCACGATAACATTACATTATATCGAGTAATAATTTTTTTAAATATTACTATCTACTTTTTTTCTCTCTAGAGATTCTAGATAATCTAGAAATAATAAATGTATTCGTACTCTGGATAGAAAAATTTCAATAATTTAAAAGGTTTAACGATTTAAATGATTTAAGTATCCTACAGTATACGACAGCGTTTTTTCGGTATCATATCATAGAAAGCGCAAAAATATCACTTTTAATAAATAAAAGAAGAAATTCTTTGTTATGCACGATACATGAATTTTTCAAATTTGCTCGAGGATTCGAACGTAATTCTTTCTCTCCCCCGCAAATATAATTTGAAATTCCAGATTGTCGGTAACGATGGAAAGAAACGTAAAGACGCAAAAGACGCGAATTAACGTATGCAGCTCGACTGATCTCGTCTACCTCTCGTCGAGGCGTGGTAACTAATAATAGCGGTGGTAATATATTTCCCTCTGCGAGATCTGTCCGGCAGCGAGTTATGCCTTTCCGATCGAATTAACTCAACCGATCGGCAGATAATCGTTTCGCGTTATTAAATGTAAAACCTGTTCGTTCCTGGCAAGTAATGGCTCTCCTGGCTCTCTACAGCTCATCAATTGCCGCTAAGACCGCGTCTTATATCGGCCATCGTCGAGGAGACGCTAGGCGAGGTGGATGGTGCTTTCCACGCGATCCACCAAGAGGGGAAAAATAGGGGCTACTCACTTCAGTGTGCAATGCGAGCGGTTGTGCTTTACAAGAATCGCGCGCGTAATTGCCTCGGACATCGTTGCCAGCATCTTCTGTCTCGATCGCTCATCGGGATATCAATTAAGGCGCAACTCCACAAATGCGTATTCATCAAAGCGTGGATTCCAAAGTAGCGCAGACCTAGTTTCAGACCGATTATTCCGAGTTTTCCAATCGACGCGACTGAACTTTCCGTTCCTATACAACTTTCGCCAATTCTATAAAGATATAAGGAAATATTATTTCACGTCTTCCGCATCGTGTCCGATACTAGTTTGTCATGATCGTTAAGAATAAAGTTTTTTGTTTATTTGTTCAATGTTTAATTTAATATTACATATTATAGGCTTAGCGCTTTCGTTTTTATATTAGACACATATTTCATTTTTCACATAATAAACTGCAGCTGTCCGACTTGCGACTATAATTCGATTAGGCACAATTTTAGTTAGTTATGATGCACGAGAGGAAGAGTGTGTGTGTCTATATACAGATGCAATATTTTCTATGTATAAAATCTTTGTTTATTTAAAAAGAAAATATTTCTGAAACTTGATAGACCAAAGATAAATCCAATGCAGCGTCAATTTCGTTCGTTTCTCGCTGGAAATATAAAACGGAAAGTTTGTTAAAGCTAAACTGAAACTTAAAATTGACATCGAATCGATACGATATCTACGTCACCTGTTATCTGTCATCTGATGGATACGTATTGTTTATCATCATTCAATAGAATCGAGTTGCAATTTGAATGTCTTGCCAACTTTTCTTGAATTTCTTGCAAAGTTTCTAATATAAATTTTTTAATATAACATTTCTGCTTGAAAAATTAACAATATATTAATTCATTCAATGAAATCAATTTCTCTCTCTCTCTCTCTCTCTCGCTCTCTTTCTTTTTTACAAAAATCTCTTTGGCATGGTTTAAAATTACAACTTTGATAAATCGCGATATCGACGGCTCTATGTTATTATTAACTATTTATTTCAAAATATCTTTGACATAAAAATAGGAGGATTATTTGTGCAGTAGTTATTTCTAGAAAATAGAATTGCTGAAGGTGAGAATTAGGGGCGCACAATCAAGAATAGGAACAGAGAATTTCAACTAATAAAGAAACGATGCACTATGGAATACACAGTTTCTGATGGGTTGAAATTTTTATTCTCTGTTCCTGTTCCTATTCCTATTCCTTGAATTGTGCGCAGCCCCTTATACTCAAATTACTGATCAATATACATCTTTGCTTTATTTCCACGAAATGATATACTTACTCTTACTTGAAATAGTTAAAATAAGTGAGTTAATCGATTCGGACGTAAGTACATTGTCATGAGACTTTGAAAGTTTGATCAGTAACTTCATTGCGTGATGTAATTTTTTTCTCCATAGATCGAGTATCTATATTACACCGTGATTCGATGCAAGTTGATAAATCGGATGACTGAATTTCAGGTACCACGTGGTCCACATCGGCCAGGAAAGGGAGCGTACTGGGCCTTGCATCCCGCCGCATTGTCCATGTTCGAGAACGGTTCGCTCCTCCGCCGACGGAAGCGCTTCAAATTGCACAAACCGGACAAGGAGCTGCTCAAGTCCGAGCTGCAGGCGCTCGCCTCGGCGATGCCGCCGCCGTTACCACCTCCGCCTCCTCCGCCGCCGCCGCCGCCACAACCGCAGCCGCAGCCGCATCCGGAACCGGTCGCGTCGACTGGCGGAATCGTCGACGCGAGCGCATGTCCCGGCAACGGTCTCAGCCTGGCGAATCTTCATCGTCTACGGGATGACCTGCTCCGATGGGAGATACAGGAGAGGCGAATGATGGTCGCGACAGCCTCGAATCACGGTGATTTCACCGGCGCGGCCGGCTTCGGACGATTCGACGGTACCACTGGTTTATCAGCTGGACCAACCGCGCCGGAAGCCGTCACCGCCGGCTATTATTTACTATCACCCGAAGTGAGACAGAGACTCGCGGGTGGTGCTACCGATGGCAGTAACGAGATTTTGAGGACGTACGAGGCCGCTGCGTTGCTCCACTCTGCCGCTTCTTGGAATTTCTCTGGGTTTCCAGCAGTTTCGCCATCGTACGCGGTATCGCAGCTGCCGTATATTCAGCAGACTACCGCCAGTAGACAGACTATCCATCCGACGCGGGAGATACGGGACGAGCGCCGTTTGTCGAGCGACCGCGCTCTGGAGAACGGGATCGCCGCTACTGGTAGAGAAAGCGAGACGATTTTCACGGGTGAGAATACTTACGAGATCACGGGCTACAACCGCGACAAACTCACCGAGGAAGAGCCACTCTCGTCGTCCTCGTCCTCATCCTCATCGTCCAGAATAAATCTCTATCGAAACACCGCCCTGACTACCGCCTCGTCGCCACCGACGTCGCCCACCTCTCCGAATTCGCTCACGTCCAAGTCATCCTATCGCCACTTGTCGCCAATCTCGAGCCTGGCAGTGGAGGTCGAGCGAACTCAGTTGCCCTCCAATCGTGAGGACCAGGTCGTTTTGATCACGAATACGGAGAAGAGGGTTAAGAAACCATTCACTATCGAGAACATCATCGCACCCGACGACAACAACGAGGGTAGTGGCGACGGTGGTGGTAGTGGTGGTGGTGGTGGTGGTGGTGCTGGTGGTGCTGGTGGTGGTAGTGGTGGTAGTGGTGGTGGTAGTGGTAGTGGTAGTGGCGGTGTCGGTGTTGGTGACGAGGAAGCTTCGAGGTTGACCGAGGTTGAGTCGATCGCGAAAAAATCCTCGCTCCTCGTGCCAAGACCGCTCTATGCCGGGTACTCGATGTCGATCGCAACCACGGGTGTTCAGAGGCCGTCTTATGGCACCGCCACTTGAACTCTCTTCATTATCTCGATCAATTCGTTATCGAAGGGATTAGCCGAACGACGCGAGAGTTCATGATGCGTCTAAAGGATGTTCAAAGGCTCAAAGATACCGAGTGTGCTTTCGACACTTCTACCACGTCCCCTGGATATTATGCCGTCTGCATATACATTTCACCTTCATTTGTCTGTTGTATCCTTCGGGAAACTATGCCCAAATCAGAATGCAGCATTCGCGTGTAAGTCACGTACGAAGTAGAAAGTTCCGATTACCGCCGTTAGTAATGTATATGAAGAATTCCGATCAGATTCTGTTAGATAAGCGAAGGTGTAACGTATTTATAAGAACGCGTCCGCGAGAATTGCTATTTACTATTGATATCTTGAAATCTGTATACTATCATATTCAGTAACGCGACGAAATTCAAACGAGATAATCGTGGATGTTTTTTCGAGTTCGATTACGACGCGATCTTTTTTTTTTTTTTCTTTTGTCCAATTCATCGCGAATCGATGCGATGCAGACTGATGCAGATATAGGGAGACATCGTAGATAATCGACGTTAGTTCCTCGTTTTGTAAAGGCCGTTCTCTAATCGAAGGCCTTTGCTTGCTGATATTGGTTTTCGTCTTGTGCGCCGCAGACGAGAGTCGCTTGGTCTCTAACTTACGAAGTAAACTGTTCGCGAGCAGTTAGCTAAAGAATTATTCGTAATTTACGGCTACCGTACGAGAGCGTATAGGTGATCGATTATTGTCAACTGCGATACCCCGAATCGGCGACTTTCGCCTATGTAATTAACTAATTAGACGATCTCTAAACAATTAGGCGCAGACGCGGGCGCGAGCACAGCTATACCGATGTTAAGTTTAGCACACAAAATTAACAATGCAAAGCTAATTTTAAGATTCATATATGTATAAATATGAATTTCAAAGTTGATTTTGCGCTGCGTAACTATTTAATTGAAATATTTTATACAAAAGGAATCAGAAATGCCGATCTTAAATATTAATTAGAAGTTTACGGAACTATTTTCCTCGCGTTTTGGAAATATTTATACAGAAAAAAATTGTGTCATTCATTTTTTTTATAATAAATCAGAGAAACCACGAGCAAATAACAAACATTCATTACTCGTATTTTTATTTATTTATCTGTCTTTTTTGTAAAAATGTAAATATATATTTATAGGTTAATATAACTTATTATAATTACATTTTAAGAAAACCAACCGTTGGTTTAGACAAGTAGATTAAGATTTACATTGTAAATTTTTATAACGTGAAACTTTAAAATATTCTCTCCTCTCTAAATAAAATTCTTTCTATTCTAAAAAAAATCTACATATTTTACTTTCGCGAAATAGACACGGAGATACTTGATTCCTTTTCTATGGAAACTGTTCAATTATATAGCTTCGATATATTAAATCTGCAAAGGTTGGAACTGCATCATTATTCAGATTTCCGTGGAATGCTACTAAGTACGATTCCTTGCGTAATGTACCGTCGACTAAATTATAAGCCTTGCACTCCGTAAAACAAAAGGCTGCTCGTTACGTTCGTGCATTGTCGCATCCATCTATATTCTGTACTCGTACTCGCTCGAGCAAAAATAATTTGTAAATGTAGAAACGATTCGTAGCGAAATAAATTATTGTATATACGTAGAATAACGTGATACATGTAAGTGTTTTTTTTTATTCTTGCCCTTTATGTTCTATCCTTACCATTGACGAGGAATTGCCGATTTGTATCATTCATACTTTAATTAAAGTAAATTTATAAATTTTTACTCTTTTGAATGAATTTTATAAGTATCTGTATATCATCCTCAAAATAATTTTTCTAAGTTACTTACCTATAAGTAATTAATTCACGTATATATTTTTATTGACGTAAAGGCCTTGATTATTGAAATAATAATTTATGTCTTTATATATAATAAAAATATGCATGAATTAATCACTTATGTTAGTGACAGCCCGCTAATATAGACTTTAATTGAATCAACAGCACAGTTTTTTCTCAGTGTATACTATATTAATTTCTTATAAAGACATATATTTTACGCAGGAATCATTAAAATGGAGTTTATTTTAAGAAACTTATATTGTGAGAGGGAAACAAAATTAATTTCTGCCCATCTGTTGCGAATTTAGCAAACTTCTTAAGATCCTTTAGTGTATTTCAGAATTTCTTGTAGCGCCCAACATATCCCAAGCCGTCTAAAAGTAAAAGATTTTTTTCCCTACTGCAAAATGTGATCGTTTCGGCTTGAAATAGTTCAGTTGGAAGTAACATTGTTATATTACTCGTTATATACTTGAAATATGTTACGATACAAGTCATGTTTGGTGGGCGCTCGCCAGGAACACATGGACGGAGAGGCGTGTGTTTGTCAATTAAGTGGAAAAACGTGTTGATTTCACGCATGGCTCGGGATTACGAGCACAATGGAGATTGTTTAAAAGCGCTTTGTTGTCGGGAATGGGAAGCGCGGACCACCATGCCGCGTCGAACCGTGGCCGCGACCCATCCCGACTTTTTTTCTTTAACGTACCGGTTGCCTTTCTGCGCTCTCTTTCCATGGGAGTCCGTGTAGCGTGCGTAATAAAAAGGATTATCCGTAATTTCTGCCTCTAATGGAGACGGGGAAGATTTAATAAGGACTACCTCAGCGAGTCACGCTCGTTGGTGGGTCTCGTTGCGCGTCCTGCGATATATCTAACAATATTATGAGAAGAGAATAGGACAAAAAATGAGGAGTAGTTTTTGTCGATTCTTCTATCGTGTTATAAATGATTATTAAATATAATATAGAGAAGGAACGAAAAATATATATATTTAGGTACGCATGTGTTTTGTGTATATACATTCATTACCGAATTTAAATAAATAAATTTTCGAAATTTTTATCAAAGAAGATTTGCAACAAATTCTAAATATATGATATTTATTCATACTTATTTTTTCCACATAAAGAACGCTAAAAATAAATATTATACATAATTGATAATAATTTTATCAATGACATTACAAGTATTTTCTATATTAAATTTAAATAAGTTCACAAAAATTTAAATAGTATAAATAGATATATTCTGGAGATTCTCAAATGGTCAATTTTTTGATCAAATTGCAATGAAACTAATTGTGAGAAGTCAGGTATCATGTATTTTGTTTCTAGAAAATATCCAGACTGAAAGCAAATTAAGCCGATATCGAAAATGTACGACTATATGAGAGATCGCGACCGGCAACCGTTATAAGAGGCTAAATAATGGAGACACGATAGAGCGCCATTATTACTTTCCATTGAGAACGATTTATGGACAAAGCAGTCGCGATAGTATTCAACGGCGGCGCATCGACCTCGTATGATCAATCGTTACGCTCTACAAGTACGCGAATCGATTATCATTAATAAAGCTCGTTAAAGGCAGTGCTCGGCAAACAAGTTGGTAGGTATAGTCCCTCGTCTAGAGGTCACCTAGACTAGCGGTAGTTGGATTTACGTCAACTAGTAGTTCGATATTTAGCGTGCACTGACCGTGTACACGCCGTAAAATATTTAGATAGAAACATCGCGCGATAG
This sequence comes from Acromyrmex echinatior, assembly GCF_024713525.1. Lineage (NCBI taxonomy): Eukaryota > Metazoa > Arthropoda > Insecta > Hymenoptera > Formicidae > Acromyrmex > Acromyrmex echinatior. The sequence continues at coordinate 13,450,105 of NC_141853.1, read as the reverse complement.
TGTGAACGTGACATCTACTTCTTTAACCTGCTTTTCAGTCAAGAAGTTAGCCTAGTAATATAAAATTATCATAGGAACAGACGAGTAAATCGGAGTACAAAAAAAATATAATTAATTCTTTCAAAATATAACTAATATAAATATAACTAATTCTTCCTCGTCTTAATTCAATAGATTAGAATTAATTAAAAAAAAGCTTAAGTTATAAGCCTCTCACTCAGTATTTATAAAAATACTAATTATTGAGATAAAGATATAGGATAACTCTGATATATACGCCGCACCTATCAAAAACTTAATTTATTAAGTATTATTTACTATGTTTAAAGTAAACGAACTATATCAGTCAAAACTTTGTACTGTCTACTATTATAAAAAAAATATTAGAAATCTTTATATATTTCGAAATATTTATATTTCGCGCGCGCGTATTAAAAAATAAACTTTTTTAAACCCTTGCATTTTTGCCCATAAGGGTGAGATATATGGCTACTCCTAGGAGGGGGGGGGAGAGAGGTATGTATGGCTCATAAAAAATTTACAAATAATGCATATAAATAATGCATATAAATAATGCATATAAATAAGACGTAAAAATGACACACTAACTTATAAAATGCGTTTATAAAGTTTAATTAAGGAATAAGAATGATTGTATATGAAATAATAAATAATAATTACAATCTTCCCAGACGTATTACAAATGTTATGATATGAAGTGCATATTTCATGTAACGCATTTAGTGCACTGAATTCAATCTGCGCACTTTGTATGCTTTGAGCATAAATCCCGCCTGTTAAAAATGCCAAACAGATCGGATATACAAGACAACAAACTAAACAAAGAATACAAGAGCACTTGTATTTTGTTATACAACATGCTTTATTATTCCTCTACATTCATGTATCACAAAATAATGTACCACAAGTCTTTTGCATGTCCTACAGTAATCATTTTATCTAGACTGTAATTTATGATGGCACTACTCAACGCAATGATAAATCGATTCAACTCACAATAATTTTTAATATTAACAGTAAGAAACTGAAATCATAACATAATACTAATATAACATAAAGGACATGTAACAGAGTAGTTGCGGGAAAATTACCCCAACTCCTATTTTTTTCTGACTTCTACGGCATAAATCTCAGTGCGGAGTTACCTTAGAAATATTGAGAATTTCGTTCCCTTATTTGTAGAGAATATGTTAGATAAACTTAAAAACAAATACGAATGTTACAAAAACCGAGGCACGTGCGGGAGAATAAAAAAATGCCGAAAATCAATCAACTCAATTAAATTAATAGTAGATTGTGAATATTATGCGTTCACGCTTGAATTATTATTTGTGCTGTTAGTGTCACTCAAAAATAAGGACTCAAACAAAGCTTCGATCAAATTCATAAAGAAAAATAACCAAGCCACACAATATTTATGTCACAAGAAAGAGACAAACAAAATCTTTCTACCTTTACCGTCTTAGCTCTTTTTCTTTCTTTATTCTTTCTATCTTGCAACCTATTCGTTTTTTATTGAAATAAACATAGCCGTACTATGTGATTCACTGATAATATGATACACTGTGCAAATCGACGAAATCTATTCATTATTTTATCTATTCAATCATTCCAATTGAGAAGTAGGATAAAGATTGCTCCAAATGACTTTAGTAATAGCTTTTGAATCAATGTCTCATAATCAGATAAATCAAGTACAGACGCTTAAAGATATCGATATACGAATTTCTTGATATTGCTAATATAATCGCACATGTGTATATTGAATTGACCTTGAATATATCAGTTCTCTGACATAATCACAGGGACAAAAATAATTTTATATGCAAAGTAAACAAAAAAGTAAAATAAAGTCTTTTCATGTGAGACTCGTTTCTTTTTTAACCGATTTCGATAATTACAAATTAATATTATTTTTGCGTAACATTTAAGTTTGAAAGATTTTTGACAATCTTCCGTACGCTACACTCTACATCACCATATTTCAACATTTTAATAAACAATAACTTATTTAATAAGTCATTTAAATATAGTTTAAATACAGTTATATGTATTAATCAGATATACAAGTCTTAATAGGTCGTCTTGACCTCAAAATTATTTAATATCGTCTGAAACAGCCTTAAACTGCTGCGTGCCCAAATTCCATGCTCGATATATACACATATATAAGATCCGCATTGTACGCGAAGAGTTCGTTGCGCTTTCGCGTTTGCGAGTAAACAAAAGGCGCAACGGAAGCAACGAAAGCCTCGACAACCTCAAACGATTCGACAAAGAAGGAGAATTCGGCTAATTTCACCGCGGCACGCCACGGCTAACCTCTCCATCTTTTGTAACGTAACGCGAGTATCCTCACGAGCACATTCTCTCGCGGGGTTTCTTTCACCTCGAACGCGCTTAAGAACTTTCTTCGTGAACCACGACAATTTAATTCTATTTAGATTAATTCTATTCAGATTTCTGTAGACTTGATTTCGACCCATTTTTATGTTACAAGTATATCATTTGAATGTCTTACAAATTTTTTATTTTTACATTTTCTTCAGTTTATCGCTTATAATATTTATATCTTTGCGTGATAGAGAGAGAGAGAGAGAGAGAGAGAGAGAGAGAGAGAAAGTGTTTAAATTTTCAATGACAAGTATGGTAAATGACAAATGATTTGATGCAAAAGTATTACCGAGTGAATCGCATGATAAAAAGATATACAAAAAATTTTAGAACATAGTAAAAATGCTAATTTAAATAACGTAGCAAAAGTATTCCCAATATTTATCTGTTTTTATCTGTTTGGAATTTATATATTTGCACGATATGAGAAACATATATATTTGTCTATAAATTTTGCGATCCGTACCTTTATAATATAAAATTTCAAAACTATCAAAGCCTTGATTATAATCGATGCATTTGCACCGTAATAAAACAAACATCAGACAGAGACATATCTACAGCATTTCCAGTACACATATTTTGAAACAAAGTAAAATAGTGACAATTCAATTTTTCGGAAAAAAATTACATAAATAAATCTGAAAAATTGCGATTTTGCAGTTTTAATATATTTAATATTTTCCATATTTCGGTCAACGCGATCGCGATATTTCAAATAGTAGCTTTGTATTATATACATAAGTCGTTGCAGAATACGTTAGCATCGCAGCGCGAGGTTTTGGTAGACGACCACCACGTCGTTTAATGCGATAAAATTGGTTTCCGGAGCCTCCTCGTTTGATAATTCCCCGTCAGACAGTTTGCCGAAGTCGACGTCTAGGAAATGTGTGTAGGAAACAGCGAGGAGAGCTCCCGCTGCGGGGTTTTCGGTGAGATGTGCATCGAGGCGTTGGGCAAGGAAGCCGCCTCTAGGCCGCGCTTCGGACAGAAAGATGTGCGAGAGAGCCTTGGAGGTAGAAGACAAAGATGAAAAGATGAAAGGCATCCCGCCTTCAGCCACCGCCAGCGCGGCGCATTGCTTCTGCCGCCTTCTTCGTTGCTGCTTCTCGCGCTGGCGCGGTGTCTGGTCATCAACACCTGAATCCCAAGAGCGTTTCTTCTCCCTCCCTCTCACGTTCCTTCCCTCCTTCTTTCGCCTCTCTTTGTTCCTCGGCTACGTTCGCGCCCATTTCGTTCCTTCGGCCGCCGCCGCGTCTAGCCTTAAGGTACTCCAGCCAGGGCCAGTTTCTCTCTACCTCTATTCGGGCCTCCTTCGCCCCCTCGCATCCACGAAACACTTCATCTCTCACACACACACACACTTACATATCGATGTACACACGCACACCCCGCTCTCTCCCTTCTTCCCTCTTCTCTTTCTCTCTCTCTTTCTTTCTGTAACTAACGCGGCGTAATCTAGGCCCGACTGATGGATGGAATTCCTCACCGAGAGGTGCCTCCGCCGCAAAATCGAACCAGAAAAAATTGCCGACGGACCGAATGCTTTAACGCCGCTTTTGTTGTCCGCTCCGCTCCGCGCTGCGTTCCGATCCGAGCTAAAAGGGCTAACCGCTTCGGCGCTCGCGGCCAAATTTCGCGACGAATTCGAAACGGTGCGATGCGGTACGGTGTAAAGAGGGATAAAGAGGGACGGTGAGAGAGAAAGAGAGAGAGAGAGAGAAAGATCGTGATAAAAGTCGAAGTAAAAATCGATACCGAGCCGCGCGTCGCGCTGCGTCGATGAAAACTAAGATGAAGAAAGACACCCGTTGAACGGTAACGTTGAAGAAGTAATGGCTTTTTTGATACACGCATATTCGGGGGTGCGCAAATGTGTGTGCGCGCGTGTATATGTGTGTGTGTGTGTGTGCGTGAGAAAAAGAGAGAGAGAGAGAGAGAGAGAGAGAGAGAGAGAGAGAGAGAGAGAGAGAGAGAGAGAGAGAGAGAGAGAGAGAGAGAGAGAGAGGGCGAGCATGCAGCGCCGAAACGAACGCGCCCGAAGGCACACCTGTGACCATGCAGAGCCACGCTGTCTGGAAGTCTCGGTCGCCCATTCTCGTTTCGGCGTGGCCCCTTTTACCGAGGCTCACCCGAAAAAAGGACCGAGAGAGATAGGCGAGAGAGCCTCGAAGCGGCTCGAAGGAGAGAGGGTTTATTAATATTGTGGGATCGCCGCTTGCTCTCCGGCCCCCGTCGAGAGTGTCTACACGAGAGTAGCATATTTTATATCGCCGATACACGTCGAGTGTTGACTCGGCTTGACTATGTGACGAATAATATCAACGCGTCGTGTGTCTGTCTGAGTTAACTACCGCACAGCCCACAATGAGATTTAGAACCCGCCGTTTGTGTTGGTTCTATGGTTGTATAATCGATTCGAGATATTAATTTGTGCAGACCTTTGACGCAACGTAACAATGTAATTTGCTACATTATGAAATTTTATAAAAAAATATATTTATAAAAAAAAGTTTAAAGTACGAATATAATAAAATATTATTACAGCCCCCGGTGTGATTATTTATGTCGTATCTTTCTGCTTTGCTCTCCATTGCGTATATATTACTATTACAATATTACTTATGCGTTTTTTATTTAAATTTATAATTTGCTTTTATTTCATTTTGTTTGTGCACACTTGATAAAAATTTCCATTTGCTCTCAATATTCTTATCGTATCTCAGTATCCTTATAGCTATAATTCTTTTAATTTTTATCCATTTTCGATAAATATTGTGCTGCGATTTTTTAAAATTTAATTCGAAATAAAATTTCGGCCAGTTAATTATTGCTCGAACGTTGATTAAGTTTCATTGTATTAATGATTCTAACACTTGAATTGCAACGATCTCTTAGTATTTTGAGAAAAAAAATGAAAAAGTTTAAATATATTTTTCATACGATAAAAATCATTCGTATGCCTCAATTCACAATGTTGTATTTAAATAAGAAAAATCTAAGTTCATCGTTTATAATACATGTATTTTGTCTAGGGCATGAGTCTTTAATGCGATTCACCCTTCGATCCTTTCTCTATTCACACTCGCTCGTTTGTGCTTATATGACGTTTTGTATGTATAATGCGTGTTTTATATGTAGATATTGTAGATATAATTAAAGTTGGAATGTGCTATCAGAACGATTTTAAAGAGCAACTTTGTTTATCGTATAGATCCATTACGCTGACACGCATATCTACAAGTATATCTATGCATATATATGATCAATTATACGAATAAAATTTTGTAATGTTACATTATACTTTAAATTACCAATAAAGATATAAAATAATTATTTCGCACAGATTTAACAGAGAATTATTTTTATATCTGATATATGTATATGTACTTGTAATATTTTAATTATTTATATTATAATATTTTAAGAATGCAAACATATTATATTCACGTATTTGATTAGTGTTACATTAGAGACGGCAAAAGAAATTTTTGTCGTCTATTCAATTTGCTGGTACTTAAATCTATTTTCAACCCTTATAGATCTCCTGCTTTTTTAATTTTCTTTGATAGAGAGAAAAGATTTGAGATAAGAAAGGAATAACAAAATTTAATTGTGAAATTTATAGCGAAGAAATTTACATGAAATTGACAAACATTTCGTAAATGGAATTTGTCGTTAATTTGAAATAAGATTGGCGTTTATACGAATCTTTTCCCTTCGTATTGGCTGATACGCGTGCGTTATTACCTTCCAGAGAGAGAGAGAGAGAGAGAGAGAGAGTCAACTGATAGCTACTGGCCAAGTTTCTTCTACCGTCGTGCGAGATTGAGCCGCTTTTGGCTCGATTCTCGTGGTGTGTATCGCGAATGCGTCGTTTGTAGAGCGCACTGAGCGAAAGGTCAGGATAGGTAGATAGGACATCGAAGCGTACACGGAGGCGGGAGCACGAGAGTTGCTCGCGGTTTGGTTGGCTGAATGCGAATCGTGTCAGATGTCGGAAGAAAGGCGGCGCGCGCTTGCACTCGTACTCGAACGCGGTTGGATTATCTAGGAAAACTCTTTACTCTCGCTCGCTCACTCGCTTGTCGTCGTAAAGTCGACAATGTTACTCGCGTACCGATTGTTATCAAACCTACTCGGAGGAGCATCGCACGCGCGCGCGTTTGTTTGGGGTTTATGGAATCGCTCTCGCCCCTACTCGGCTCCCTTCTCGCGGCGCGACGGTCCGTAGAAGGGCTGTTCGGGGTTGAAACGATTACGCCCTACACATGTTCGGGGTTAATGGTACGCGAATATTACATTCGCATTTGAAACACTCCCGACAATAAGGGTGGAGAGAGCACCGTAGTGCTTTGGCTGTTGGCACTGGTATGGGAAATCTCGGTCGGCGACGGGGAATGGGGGATGAAGGAGCGACGGAGTCGACTATGTCATCTATCGTGCGCGCTAGAATCGCTGGAACTTAACGAGCCGATACATTACGTCGTACAATATCTTATAATAGAGAAGATGGCGTCGCGTCCTGTCGCGTCGCGTCGCGTCGCGTCGCCTCGACGTTCTCCATTTATCTTGTCGTGTCCCGCGACTTATTGCAATAACGCGATAACGAAGGAGAATTTGGTCTAACAATCCACAGGAATAACTGACGTATTACTTTTGTATTGGAAAGAAAGTGACTTTTCAAGAAGAAAACGATACACACATACGACATATTCATATAATTTATCTCACACACATTATCTATCGTAAAAAAATTTCCTGCAATAAGAGCATACAAGCATATCGAATTATTGATGCTTGTCAACCGGATTGCTTCGTTCCTATTTTATAATTTTTGTGAAAATTATATTTCAGTCTCATATATCTATTGGAGAACACGAAAGAATAAATTTAGAAATAAAGTTTTTCCTCTCTATCAACAATATTTAAAATTACGTAACAAAATAAATATTAACTTTCCTTTTTTATTGCAAACGGGGCATAGAATTTAGCAACATGTAGATATAACAATAAAATGAAATAGAGATAAATTAACTAATATGAGATTATCTAATTGTTATATGTATATGTTCGTGTTAGAACTATATTTTACAGAGATAAATCAAAACAGCGTAGCATGCTGATTGAAATTAATTCAATCTTTAGCGTGAACATGGAAGAAATAAATTGTAAAAACAAGCGAGTGAAAAATGTAAATGAAACAACAGCCCAGTGAGAATGCGAAGGAAGATACGAAACGATTTAACAAAAAAATGTAAAAGAAACTCGTATATAAAACAAATTGATTATCGTCCTAGTTAGCGATATACAGCTTTGTTACAGCCATCGTGTCGATTCCGCTAAGAACGTAAGCGAGAGCGGTGGAATAATTACGAGGTAGCAGCGCGAGAACCCGGAACGGAACGCGTCCTCGCGGTATTTCCGCGGCATTTCCTTACGTATATTATATATATATGTATATATATATATATATAGCGAGGTAGCGCAGCAGCGAGCGTAACGATCCCGATAACAGCGCTCGTTAATCGTCCCATCCATCGTGCTTTAATTATACATCCGTGACGGATGTTCCTTTGCAAGTAGGCCCGCCGGGCTCGGCCGAGGCTATAAACTCCAATGCTATAAACTAATATTTCGCAGCGCCGCGCATCGTTTCCTGGACGATTTCCTGTGCCTTTCCCTTGCCAATGAGCGTACTCCGCGAAAGAGCGCTCTTCCGTCGTGGAACGAAATTACCGTAACAACGTAGTCGACGTAGGCGGAGACGATCTCGGTAAGAGCGAATAGTAGCCTACTTTAACCGCTTATTTTTTTTTTTTTTCCCGTTCCGCTTGTACACGAGCGAACGGTGACTTACGATCAAGTTACAGTCGTTTTTAATCAAATTTTAGAGTGTACGTTACTGACGATCTCAGGATACACGACGTCAACGCAAGGATTCAAACAATTAACTGTACTGTCTATAAAAAGAGTGCACGTTCAAATATCAATCTGGAGAAACAAACGTACAGGCATGTTTGCGATAGTTGAACCTAGATTTGGCTTTTCGTTCTAAATCAATCACGCGAATACAAGTATTTCTCGACTTTTCGGAAGAAATTCTCTTTGTTTTTATTCCGAACGGATCGTATGGATATAATTGTTTACAAGAATTTACAATTCATCGTGTGGTATAATTTAAAAAATTTCTTAGGATATTCTCCGCTCGGTTCGATCCTTTTGTCCGGTGGAATCTTCGCGAGGCGCGATCAGACACGAGGGTGCGAGAACACGATATGTTTTGCCAGCGCGTTCACCATCGTGTCGAATCAGCAGCGAGGGCTGGAATCGACAATACAACAGCATACAGGACGATATATAGGAGCGCGCGTGTATTACGGTGGGGAGAAACGGAGTCCATTATATTCGAATTACGAGCGCGCTTCGGGGTGACATTGTACGGATTGCACTTCGCGTCTATCTCTCCCCTTTCAACGTAAGGGAAACAAGGGGGCACGTACACCTCTCGCTTCGCCCTCGGAACGCCCGTAACAAATCGGCCAATGAATCGAGCGGTTATATTTAAAATAAATCGTCCGTAGCCCGCTATTCGTCATCGATCGCCCGCAACGGTTTACGTCAACGAGAACGATCGAGGGACGTTTCGTCGTTTGACGTTTGTTAACATTTATCGAGACATCTCGAGACTTTCAGTCTTACAAAGTCACAGTATATTTCTTAACTTAACGCTTCAAAATGCGTTGAAATCCTGAGCGAAATCATAATTTTCCGATTGGTTTGTTTTCGATAGCCGATGTTGCTATATTTTCATTCAATCGTAAATTTCTTTCAAGATCAGTATACGCGATAAGAATTAAATAATAAAGAAATCTTTAATTACACGCGCTCCTATCCGATCGGAATCGACGTTTCGCTTATCGACAATATATTGGAAGCTTTTTCATTATTTCATAAACTGTTATGTGAAGAATACAGTTGCCACCTTTTCGGTTTTCATCCGAGACCCCAGCTTTTTGAACAAATCTCCGGCTCTATGACTGACGGAGAAAACTTCCATCTAATCGTTAAAAATTTGATGAGCTTTTTTAGAGAATACGCTACAAGATTGTAACAATTTTGATAGTGATAATCGACTTCTAATAAGTTAATGGATCTCCGATAGAAAAGCCACCGATTTCCAATAGAAGAATGGATTTCCAATGGACGTTAGTCGAAAAGTGGTAACCATATAAGTAATAGAGAACTGTTACAGCAAAATTGTAGCGCGCGCTATAATTTCCGAGATTACATACCTTTCCAGCAATCATTAGGCATCATGAACTTCCAAAACTGTCTCGTTTTTTTCTACATTTATATTCGTGCAAAATCTGCAGTTTACACAATTCAAATTGTATTACATAAGATTGTTATTATTTCTTTTCCACAATTTTCTACAAAACTAAATATGAATCAACAGTATTTGAGATATTCTTTAAAAGAGAGAACAAATGTAGAAAATATATAAATTTTAAACACCGATTTGCTTCGATGCATCTCGGACAAGAGTAGAAAAGTTCACACCGTGACAACAATTCTACAAGTTGCGTGCCTTAATTCTATTAATTTGTTGATTACACATACAAAATTCATTTGTCCCTTTTTACGAGTAAGGGTTACGTTTATTGCATCTAATAAGTAATTCACCATTGAAAGACGACGAGAAGAAGTTGCACGTATACACCCTGCGTGTATGCGATGGTGGTGGCGGCGGCGGCGGCATTAGCGAAACGTACATACGAGCTTGCAAACCGCGACGGAAACCTACAGCGTACACAAAGAGCGCATTAGCCCTGGCCATAAAATAAAATAGCTAGCACCCATTCCCCTATTCTCTCGTTCATGGGGATCCAGCGTGAAGCGAGCGCGAGCGCGAGCGCGCGCACGCTCGTTCCCTAATGTGCGTCGACTTATTTACGCACACGCGTAGTGACGCGTACACGCACACACTGTATCCAAATCTATGAGCACGAGCACGAGCAACCGTAAACGAGTTATGTAACGTGTGTTCTCCTGCCGTGCGCGCGTTGCACGGCAATGTACATACGTACAACCGAGAGCCGGCCATTATTACCAGGCCGCTCCGCTCCGCCGTACCGCGAAAGATGACGACGGCCATTTTGCGCGGGCAACGTCCGTGACGACGCGTACTCGGCCGCGTCGGTTGGTTAAAAGAGAAACAATTAACTTCCCACCCGGGCTTCGTATTCTTTCAATTTCCCGTCGGGTTGCCCGCCACCACCATCACCACCACCACCACCACCATCACCACCGCCGCCGCCGCCACCGCCGCCGCCACCACCGCCGCCACCACCGCCGCCGCCGCCACCACCGTCGCCGCCGCCGCCGCCGCCGCCGTCGTCGTCGTCGTCATCGTTCGTCTTTCGAGTTCGAAATCGAGCGAGCGATCTCGTGGTTTGCGACGTACAAGGGAGCGATACGCGTCGCGGCGCTTCTATATCGTTCGTACTACTTTTTTTTTATTCCAGGGTTTCGTGAAAAAAGCGCGGACACACCGCGCGACGACGCGGCAACGAGAACGATGACGAAGGCAGAGAGAGAGAAAGAAAAATCTTGAGTCATCGTAACCCCGAGAGAGGAACCGGTCTCTCGTCCTGGCACCGGCATCTTTTATTATTATATTTCTTCGGGCATTGTTATTAATTCTTCACGGCGGGGGCGCGGCTAAGAGCGTAAGCTTGTCACGTTCGAGGACCCGTGACCCACCCCCGGTCGGCCGAGAAAGCGCTGTGTTTGCAGAATTCATTGAATCATTGCCATTCCGCGTGGCACGCGCGCGGTCACCGCGCTTCGCCCCTTCAGACCCCTCAGACCCCTCAGACCCTGCAGACCGAGGGGGAAGAGCAATTTTTCAACGGGTAATCCCCCGTTCCACGGAGAACGATCGCGCGAGTTCTCGAAAACTATCGAGGGAGGGGCGCAGATCCAAAATAATTGCCACGCGCTGTTGCCTCTCTCGATAATTCATTCCTACAGTAATTACGATAAATCAGCTCTCGAATACGCCCGGTAAAATGGGAGACGAATCCCAAACGAGATCTCGGTCGCGCGTTACCGACGCGAGACTGGAACGAAAGGTAGTTTGTCGTGACTTCCCACGCGATTACGTCCGGTCGACACGCTACTCTGTTTTTTTTTGTTTTTTTTTTTTTTTTCAAAGGATTTCATGGACCTACCGCGAGCGCGCGCGTGTTACTCGTGTAGGAAAATCCACGTGATGATGAGAAAATAACATTACATTTGGGATGCGTTCCGTTTTCACGCTCACACGCTGTAAGCCTTGTTATCTATCAAATATTAAACAAGAACAAATGATGCATACCGCGCTGTAAGCGCCAATATGAAACGCACTCTTGATTAACCTTTCATCATAGATTGGTGTCTTGTTATCAGCGAATACTCTGTGTTCAAGTTTTATCCAGGTGCCAGTAGCATCTTGATATCCGTGGAAACCGTGCATATTCTTTTGTATTATATATTCCGGAGCACCTTTTGAAAAATAACGTGTTACGTTATTTCAATCAAATTATTCAACTAAATATGTATAAAAATGTTCTGTATTAATGTATATAAATTTCGTATTCATTGTAATAAATTTAATTTACGTATTATTAATTAAGTAGTGGCATTTTTCAGATATACAATATATTTACGTAACCACAATTGATATTTTTTCAATAGTATGACTAGTGAAGTGCATTGATAAAGTTTATGTTAGGAAACGTATTCTATGTAATCGAAATACCTATATGTATTTATACATGTACAGATTTTATATTGATATTAAAGCATAATTTGACAACTCTTATAGAAGCGGGAGACTTTTAAAATTTTACTTTACATTACAAGTTGACTCGGAAACAAATGTCCTCGCTTCGTTCTTACAATTAGTCGCACGATTCAATGTTATTGTATCAACGACGGTAGTGTATAATACTATGAAATTATGTGGCTAATAACAAACCATCTCAAGATGACCGAGAGTGGAGAGTCGCGTTGGCTCGTTCCCTGAAAGAATGCATGGAAAAGAATTAATCATAGACGCGACGGGAGAATCGGGTCGCGGATAAAGTGCGTGTAGAAGGAACAATAGCCGCCGAGACGGAGGTACTCTCCAAGCACGTTAATTTGTGCGTTTTATATGCGTGGTGAATGACATATCTCGCGGTGAAACAAGCGGATCGTAGCATCCTGCATTCGGATAATTGCAACTTAAGCGCGCACACGCGAGATTGTCGCCATTTGTTCTTTCATCGAGTTCTTCTTCCGTTGTGAGAGAGCCGGCTTGTAATAAAGAAGCTTTGTACGTATCTATTTGCTGCTTCTGTTGCGTTACAAAGTCCAAGTCTTTGAAGCGTGATTTACATTCACAGGCGCACAGTAATGAATGGATACGCGAGCTTGCACTTTGTCACGTCATATTTTACAAAGTATTACTAAAATGTTGGAACAAGCTGCAGTGAATTGTCCACGTCACAACTTATAATTGTAAACAAAAATCCACGTCAACGTATTTGACCATGGATGGCCACCGTAGCTTTAAGAGAATATAAAATTTCAAAGATCATCATAAAAAAATAATTTTTGATAATAATATCGGAAAGGGATAATTTTCCATTTGTAACTGTACACTATACATTCTTTGAAATTATATATTAATTTTGGAAAATAACGTCTGAATTTCAAGCTCTTTTATAAAAACGTATACTTTTGTAAAATGTAGATATCTCGTATGATCGGTGTGAGAGATGAATATCATTGTTATTTTGGCTACTGCAGTCAATCATAACACACACGCATATACATACATACACATTAATATTTAGATACCAAGCATCGATACGCTCATACAACTTGGTATACAATCATCTTCCGCTGCATGGTAGCAATACGATAACGTAATTCATTTTTGGAAGAGAGAGTGTTGGAATGACAAAGGTGGTAAGGCAGAAAGGCAGATGGACAGGCGGGCAGGAAGGAAGGAAGAAATAAAGAGAAAAGAGGCTTCGAGGGCCGCGCTTACGAGGATCAAAGATTACTCCGGTTGGATCGACATTGTTGCGAGCGAGAACGCCCGACTCGGTATAAAAAAGAAAGGGAGAAGAGAAAACACCTAGAGTCCGGCATTATAACGAGGCTTATTATTTACGCTGATCATTATTTTGACGGCGCTGATCGGCCACCGTCCATCACTTTCGTTCCTCCTCTCGTTCTCCCCGCCATTCTCTTTTCTTTCAAGATCCCGCTTCACCGCAGATCCCTCTCCTCATCTTCTCTCTACCACACAGCCGCTCTTTTATTATCCTAAAACTCTTCGTAAGTGTCACGGCCAAGACCGATATCATAAATTCGCTGCCGCTCGAAAGAATCACCGTAAAACGAGCCTCTCTCGACTAGGTAGAGTACCGAGTTATTAATTAATTGCAAGTCCGCTTGAAGAACGCTCCTCATTTTCGCTGCTCATTTTCGCTGCTCACCCTCGCGGAATCGTCAAGCCCTTGCCGATGAGATTGTTACGTGTTATAAACCTTTCATGGATTTATATATCTGTATAAATTGACAATGGCGTAGAAGGCAAACGTTAGACTTGTTATACTTGTTATTGTATAATTGTTGTCATCATGTCGTTCCTACATGTTGTTTCACATCGAATTTTGAAATATTTATTGTTACACATTTCTGATCGAATAGTGAAACTTTTTTTTTGCTCGTCACATACAAGAGTTAAGAAAAAGTTTAACGTTACGAATTTCTCAACGAATGTGCCATTCTGTGAAACGAGAATGTAAAACGTATACGGAGAAAGAGAAGGCTTGAATCATTTTTTGCAAACAACAAAATAAGAATGCGTAATCCTTATAATGTATGCCAGTTGTTCTTAGAGTATAGAAACTTGCATTGCGAAATACGAAAATTTTGTGTCTATTTTGCGATAGTTTCTCGTCTCTTCGCAAAGTGCTGCGAAAGCTATGAAAATGTAAAAAGGTGAAAACATGAAGAATCTGTAGGTGCCTTTAGGGCTCGTCGACAAGAGGTAAAAACGCGCGCGAGCAGTTTTTTATTCTCCGAGGCGTGGTCGTCGTGATTGCGCGTTCATTTGTCAGAACATAAACGGTAAAACCAACCGGGCTAGCAGCCACTCTTTTGATTCGAGCTTGGCGTTTTTCACATTGTGCCGTCACGTTGCATCTTGCCGACAAAATTAACGAGTCGCAATTTTATAAAATATGCCAGCAAATACACATAACATGCGCTGTGGAACTGTGGAAATGATTTGTCTCGATATCACTTTGTAACGTGAATTATGAGAAATTATGAGACCGATAAAAAGAGGGCCGTCAGCGATACTACTAAAATGGAATTTGATTGAAGATGATGATAACGATTACGACGAGGTAGAAACTAAGAAAAAAATACTATTAATAGTAACGATAATAACGGAGGTAATTACTATTACGCGGGATCCATTACGAACCCTTAGGATCAACGGATCGCGTGCGTCCCGGCGCTATCTGATCGTTACAAATACAAATAACGGCGTAATAGGTATTGCGTGTGCGCATTGATAACGTTCCTATATAAACGAGTACTTGTTAGTACAGCCGAGCGAGCTGTAATACGACAAGTGAGGAAAAATCTTCTCTCTGCGACGTATCCTCTTTACCTCTTTTTCAGTTCAAATTATGAAAGAAATCCAAGGAGAAGAAATGATTGGAGATTATGAAAATTTTCGCATACAATACGAAGAACAACCTAAAGAATAGGGGTTTACAATTATTATATGCGAAAGATTTATGTCGGGCATGTCCAATTTGAGCCCATCGACGCAAAAAAAAATTCAACGTGGATAAGATTTCGGAGATTGTATTACAAGTGTTGACACGCATCTAAGATGACGCTTATCAACAGTTTATAGTTTCTAATCTATGCGATTATTATTTCGTCGATCATAATCGAGGCAATAAAGATTTATCTACGCTTTATTTGCCTATATTGATGTGATCATAGCATTCTGTAATGTATCTTATTAAATGAACGAGGCTAGTGAATAACAAAAAAATTAACACGCGTAAATTTCAAGTTTTAATGTAAGATTACGTAAAGTATTGTATTTGGCATCCTCGGCGAATCGTCTTAATCGATCAACAACGATCGAGACAACGAATTTTAGTTTGTAAATTAAGCTGGTGAAGGATAAAATTCATTGTAATCGTCTCGCTATTGGGATAGAAAATATCGACGAGATTACGAGATTATAGATCTTTATCGAAAAGACATGACGGCGTATCTAATATCGCACCTAATATCTATCGTATGGAAAAAGGGAGAAGGTAAAACGTGATGATCCTCGAATGGGTTTCTGCGGGCTAGATGGATTCGTCGTAATAGATATCTCGTAAATAAAGTTCTCGAACGGGGCACTATTAGACATATATAGCACGTAATCGTGGCGCGATCGGAACCAGGTCTCATTATACGCAGGGGTATTGAGTCGGGCTACTTAAGTGAGGGAGGGAAGAAGGAGAGGATAGGTGATGGTGGCGCGATCATTGGCCACGGGGTGAAGGCGAGTGAAGAGGATCCTGAGGATCGAAAGGTATACGTTTACGACATGCGTTGCTTCGGCACAGCCCGTGCCGAGGAGGATGAATCCTAAGCAATTTCTCGCTGGTCGGAGCTCTTTGATGCTTTGAACTCTCACCGCGCTGACCGATCCTCGCGCTGTAATCACGCGGAGCTTTGCCACGCCCCGAAAAACACCTCGGATCCCGTGTTTCTCTCTCCCTCTCTCTCTCTCTCTCTCTCTCTCGCGTCCGCGCTCACGCGCTACCACCTTCCCCCTCTCTTTTCCTCGTTTCTCCTGCACTGCACTCTACCAGTGCCTACCTCCTCTATCACCTTGACTCATCCCTCTCCCACCTTGCCCCTTGTGTCCGCGCTCACCGCCGTCCTCGCTCTCTTATACAGACTCGTAATCTTGTCCGAAGAATCTGATTATTCTAAACTCTCGATCGGCAGGATTTACCGTCTCGATCCTATCGCGATGTTGCGAGAAACGTGCCGCTGCCTCTCGCGGATACGGATATTATCGTCGTTTCTATCGCGTCCAACAAAATTGTCAGTTTTGCAACCAATGCTTCACGAATTTTCGACACATTTTCAGATGTATCGGCAACTAATGCGTGAACGTGAAAGTGAAATAACATTATATTGCGAGTAATTCAGGTACGTAGAAGATCTAATTACACACACACACGCACAACACGCACACAGATAATTGTGTCATTGGTGTAAACCGATCATGATAACGCGACATTTTCCAACAGGGATCTGTATCTATATCTATCATTATACGCTTCCTCTAAAATTCTCTTATGTCTATCCGCTAAGCAATGATTGACATTTCAACGAATTTATCCTTTTCACAACTTATTCTTAAACTCAATTGTTGAAGAATATTTTTACAATTATTACAAATGTGTGTAATTCGGATCTAAATACTATAATATTAATGATTTCAATCAAGTAGATAATATCAATTACAGTGCTCGCAGCTTATATCGCTTATATCGATGAGATATTAATATCATGGTTCGTTATAATTTAAAAAATGTATATAATTAACAGCTAGGAACGTATAAATTAATATCTCGAATATTATAATAGATTTATCAATATCGTACAGTTTATATAGCAGAATATTTATATGTACGGAGAAGTTTATTTATTAAGTGTAATAATAATAATAATAATAATAATATACCAGATGTGTGTGTGTGTGTGAGAGAGAGAGAAAGTTTTATTACGATATATCAGATGCGTTGATATCCGGATGATGTATCAATTTGTCGATATGCCGAGATTATGTCATCGATATGCATCGACTTAACCGCTAGGGTTCGACGAAAAAATGGCATTACGAACAAGGGCACATTACCGAGAAACGTAGCGCTTCCCTTGCGCATCGAACTATATCCGGTGGTATCGAAAGGTCTCACCATTACACCCTATTACGTACGCCACTGATCGTGCCACGGGATCGTTGATCCACCACTCCTCTTCTTCGCACTCGTCCCCGATGATCGGAGTTGCCTCGCACTTAGCAGTTGCGCGGCGGTTGCTAAGAAGAGGAGCAAGAGGAGGAAGAGGAGAAGGAGAGAAAAGAGCCCCTTGGAGAGAAACCGCGGTATTCTGGCCCCGCGCAGTCAGGTTGTGGCTACTCTCTCTTTAAAAACCGCACTATAATACATCGGTAGAATGGTGAGCGCGAGCGAGAGAACTGAGAAACGTTCAACAACTCGTGCACAACAGACAGAGATTTCTAACGTCTCTCGTCTCATCTCGTACGGTCGTACGGTCGTATGGTCATACCGTTCGCTCGTTTCACGCCTTTACCTTTGCCTTTATCTTTACCTTTACCTTTACCTTTGCCACCGCCATCGCCACCCCCGGGCCCGCCGTTTTTCCCTTCGTTCTCCGTGTTCCTCGTGTGCGCCATCCATCCAGATCCACCCGAAGATGGTATTAATTGGCGAGAAGCCCTCGCTCGCTTATAATCGAGCCGCCGTCGACCGATCGACCATCCCTAAGTTAGAAACTAACCTTGCATCTACTTGTACGGCACGTACATACTGGTTAACCACTTACTACCGACGCGGACATAAAATATCGCGGCTAACGCGATATTAGCGACGTAGTCGCGGTGGTATTAGCATTGTTAAAGTTGAGAAACTTGGGATATCATCGAGAGATATCGGCTGGTTCGGGATCGGACGCTAATACAGCTGGGCAGGTAGTACATGCCAAGGCGAGATAATTACAGAGCGCGTCTCGGCCGCCAAGTCAAACAACCTTAAAACACCAACCTGCTCCGGGCCATAGGCGCCCGAAATCCGAATCTGTATAGACGGAATATTTTCCGTTTGGAGATATATATTATATGTTATATACGTTTACATATGTATGTATTACGATGAGAAAACATACTATATAGCCGCGCGCGCGCGCGTTAACGTAAAAAGGCATTCGTATAAAGCAGGTAACCGCGGACTCTCTTGGCGGGATAGCAGCCGGGGATAGCAGCCTTTCATTCCGAGTCCGAGGGCGAGCTAATCGATTTGAAATTGGGCCCGTGACGGTCTTCTTTGGTGTACCTCGTGCTCGTTCAATTTATTTGGTGGCTCCGACCACCCCGGCGTAGCTGGGGCCTCCTCATTGTTCGTAACAGACACCGAACAACAGTGCCCCGCACTTTTTTTACACGGCATCGAAGACGAATCACCGCCGTCACGGTACTCGCGCGTACCGAAATATCTTTTGTCGCTCGCAAAATTGAAAACGTCCGTAAACTGACGTAAGCGACGTCGACTGCGCAACGCTCTTTCTCTCTCTCTCTCTCTCTCCTCCCCTCCCCCTTTTTCTCAGCAAACTACATTTTATGAAATTAATCGTAGTTTGTCTTTTCTCTTTTTTTTCCTCGTGTTTTAGAAGAAAGATATTTCTTTGTCTCTCTCTCTCTCTCTCTCTCTCTCTCTCTCTCTCTCTCTCTCTATGTATAAAAGCGACAAGAGAGAAAGAGACCTAAAGAGGAGGAGAAGGAGGAGGAAGAGAGGCGGGGGAGGTCGTTTCTCGGGTCGACCACAATCGGCCAAATTAGTCGGGTTTCCACGGGGTGTGGCTTGGGTTAGTTACGCTTTAGGTGTCGGATGGGTTGGAGAAACAATTTGTTTGTTCTGTTAGCGGCGCGCCACGCTAATGACACGTTACGTCAGCAACGCGATCGAGAGGGACAAAGTACGGATCCCCCGAGTATCCCGAGTATCCCGAGTAATCCGAGTAGCCTCTGAAAATCGTTCTCGGGTATAAGAATTAATTGCGTTAATCTCGTGTTTTACGAGCGACCTGGTACGTATCACCGCCAGCGTGTAGATATCATATATGTATATAATACTGTGCCTCGTGGACGGACGATGGAGAAGATGTGCGCGCGAGTGGCCTGAAATTCTCAGAGATATTTTAAAGATTCCGAGAGCGTCGTAAAACTCTTGGCTCCACCGTCGGCAAAAGATCGAACGTTGGCGAAGAAGAAGAAGAAGAAGAAGAAGAAGGCGAAGAAGAAGAAGAAGAAGAAGAAGAGGAAGAAGAAGAAGAAGAAGAAGAAGAAGAAGAAAGGCGCCCGCGAAAGTGATGGCCGGTCGTTAAAGATCGGCTCTCTCGCGCGCGTGATGCCGCTTCACCCGGTTGCGAGAGAGTGGACGGGGCTGTCTTACATTTATATCTTGTAATCGGGGTTTACACACATGTCACGTCGAGCTCACCACACAAATCCATATAATATCAATGTCACAACGAAACAGCTTCGATCGTTATTTTATTTATTTATTTTTTTATTTAATCAATGTAACCCAATTATTTCTCCGTTACGATTCTTAGCTTATTGTGTGTGACAACATAGGCTATTGCGCTGAAAAATAAAGACACCACTTTATGTACTGTGTACCTACACGTCATATTTTTAATATAATCTAGTTTAGACGTAATTACAGATGTGTAAGAGCAATCCGAAAACTGACGTGACATCGATATCATCATCGCAAATCGGTCTTGAACAATTGTTCGAATCGACATTGACAAAGACAAGACTAAGGTATTTTGCTATAGCGATAACGTGTTACATCGCACCTGCGTGTTTCCACGGAGGGAGGGATGTTCCCCAAGCGTGTCGCTCAAGTTTTTAGCTGTCGTCCAGCGTGTGACCCGCGAGTATGTATATATATATATATATATATAAAACGCGAAATTCCGTATGCGGTAACTTTATTTATACAGGGAATACGCCGCGTGCGTTCGCGTTCACTGGACGCTAACAATAAATAGAAGCGTAGTCCGAATGCCAGAAGAAGAGGCGGTAACCTACCATTATCGTGTGCTCCGACGTCCTCGCGTCGTAGCGTTTAGTCACGCGAACCTTCGCCCCCTTGCAGCCCCTCACCGCGGCGGAGGGAGCGAAGCGGCTGGGGAGGGGGAGGGGGAGGGGGAGGGAAAAAGCGAAAACGACGTACGAAAGTAATAACGCGCGCCAATTAGTTACGAGAGAAGTAGACAAAAACGCGACGTTCGTTTCGTCGCTCGTTCGCTCGGTCGCAGCTAAATGTGGCACTCGGTGACTACGTTTCACTTTTCGAGAGCGACGCGATTCACGATTGATTTCCAACGAAATTAGCAAAGACCAAGGGCGAGATCGAGGAGAGGAGAGGTCGATGGAGAGGGAAAGGGAGAGGTTGCGAGGGAGAGGGGAGGGGAGGGGAGGGGAGAGGAGAGGAGAGGAGAGAGAAGAAGGTGGAAAAAGACGGAGCTAACTCGTAGGTTCGGGGCGGAGCACGTCCCTCGCCGGAGCACAAAGCGGCCTGAGGTATAAATTGGTTTGTTTGCCGCGGAGATGAAAGGGGCCGCTAAATGCTATCTTTAAGGTGTCGGATCAACGCAAATGTGGCTGAGTTACTCGTAATTATAGGATACTCGGAGCTCTCGGACCTACGCTCGGAGCTCGTCCGTTCGCGCTCTCTCTCTCTCTCTCTCTTTCTCTCTCCGCTCGCTCGCTCGCTCGGCCTGCCCTGCCTTGCCTGCCTGCCTGCCTGCCTGCCTGCTTGCCTGCCTGTCCGCCTGCTCTCCCCCTGTTCACCCTGGGTTCGCTAGCTCGCCTGTCTGGTCTTTCCCCAGGCTGCACTGCCTCGTTGCCGCGGTTCACACTGGCGCGCTTCTCGGTGGACCGCTCCGATTCACTCTCCAAACCTTTCGCGCCGCTTTCGATTCACACGATCCGAATCACGATTAGGGACCAATTAGAACAAATCTTCGGCTGCTTGTGTTCGATCGGGAACGGCATGTAACACGCCTCGTAGCGGCACGTATGTACACACATACGTCTCTGTTTCTCGTCTCCCATATACTATACGCATTTTACTACTTCGTTGTAATTCGTTGTAATTCGTTATGCAAAGTACGATTTTTCATTTGAGACGACGTTACGAAATTTCCTTTTAATCCGAATAGAGACGTACAGGTGTAGGTGGAGAAAAGGAGATGAAACGTTGAAAGAGAACGTTTTGTTGGTTTAGAGGAAAAGTTTGTCGAGTTTCGGTTGCCTTCTCAGGAGGGCAATCCAATTATCTTGGCGCACGCATCTCCACACGCGTCCGTCTCTTGAAATTTAAATAAATTTCTCTTCCATAATACTACTATCGGAGTGATATTATATGAGGGAGGAAATGATAGATGATCCGAATATAGAATGGCTTATACAAAACTCTCGCTATAGTTATTATATAGGGAATGAGAAACGGATCGTTCGGCGCGGTAGCGCGCGACGTCGACTTTTGGAATAAAATACCGCAGCGGTTCTCTTTTTCTTCCCGAGAGCTCACGTTACATTATTGTTATTTCCAGCGGAAGAAGGTAACAGCGAGAACCCTACGCCATTGACGATGCTCTTTATCTCACTGTTTCCGACGAGATGCTTCTCTCCACGGAGAATCTCGAAGGAGACGAGCGCGTACTCGTGGGGCTGCGAGAGGAGAGAAGCGGCCGACATATTATAGTACAAAATAATAATTCATAAATTATACGCGCCACGTCCGTTTAGTGCGGTGGCTCTCCGCGGCTTAAGTATACAGCTCACTGCACGCGAACGAGACGGGGACGAGAAGGGACGGGACGGGACGAGACGGGACGGAACGAGAAGGGACGAGACGAGACGAGACGAGACGAGACGAGACGAGACGAGACGAGTCGGGACGAGACGGGACGGGACGGGACGGGACGGGACGGGACGGGACGGGACGAGACGGGACGGGACGGGACGGGACGGGACGGGACGGGACGGGACAGGACGAAGGCCGGAAAATAGGTGCAAGAACTAATCTGCCCGCTCGAGCGATAGATAGCAGTCAATCAGAGCTGCGAATCAATTGTATCGGACGATAATCGGAGCGACACATCGACATGCAAGAGCAACGACTTACATGACGCGCCGATGGGCGGCCAGGCGTTCGCGCGCGCGCACGGCGGCTTTCATCCCGTGTAACGCCGTAACCGGTAGCGTGCCCGTTGCCCGTGTGTAATTTGCATTAATTATCTTCAAACCTCTCCGCACGCCGTTTGCCGTGAGCACACGATGAGGCTCGAAGATACGGAAAACGATGTATCGCGTATGCAAATAAAGAGGAGAGGAGATGAAATACGAGTCGAAATGCAAGATGAGTTTTCAAACGGCGAAAAGTGAAAACGGAACAACGCGAGATCGCGAGATCGCGATGACGATGGAAATAGTGTTACCGCTCATTTTTCATCGTGTATTTTACGTCGTCCATCTATCGTAATGTTTACCAAAACTAATATCTACGCTATAATTATTCGAGTAATTTAAAAAATTGAAAGAATTGTTTAATTTGCTCTCGATTCTCAAGTATCAAGTATTCGGATAATCTGAATCTCTGGACATCCGTAAAGTCGAGTCTGCAACTTCGAATTCGAGAGTGTTAATGTAATTTGGATACGATTTATACAAGTAAATATTTTAATTAAATTTATAATAGCTCATTTATAGATCACGTCGCGGTGCGAAGGTAATTATTTCACGCAAGAGAGTAAGATCCATCTTTTAACGAAATCAATTATGGGAAAGAGAGATGTTTTATGTTTTCGCGATCACGATCGCGAGAGACGTGCGTTCAGTTATATTACGAGCACAAGTGTACGAGAAACCGCATGCATGCCTCTTTCGTCGAGGCTACGCGTTCTTACGTAGGTACATATAAAACGCGTTAAACTACATGTCCGTCTGGATACATGTTAAGGACATAACGTGTATCGATTATCGTTCCATCGTACACATATACACGTCCATCTTGCTGTTACGTATCGTGCGCGTTACGTGCGCTACGGTAAGAAGAAGCGCAAAGGAGAAAGAGAGAAAAGAGGTGAACTCACCCGTGCTGTTCGTTGTTATAGTCGCGTCGAGTCGAGTTAGGTTGTGAGTGAGAGACGAGACGAGACGAGACGAGACGAGACGAGACGAGGCGAGAAGAGGCGAGGTGAGGCGAGGCGAGGCGAGGCGAGGCGAGATGAGGCGAGGCGAGGCGACTCATCACGCTTGTTTTCCGCCTGCCCGCGATTAGCGAGAGTCATCCTGGGAGGCCCGTTCGTCTTTCGCACCTTTCGTATCCTTTCGAAACGGTTTCTTCGCGCCTCTGCGTCAGCGAATATGCCAGGAGGGATGGGGAGGCTTATTTGGACGAGACTTGGAAAATTGGCGGGCAACAGGGAGGAAAAATTTCGCGCCACCACTTCGTACCCGGCAAACGAGAATGGATTGAAATTTTTTTTCTATTCGAATGCGTATTAAAAAAAAAAAGTAGCGAATACTTTTTTTGGGATTTAATTGGATGCAATTGGATTCAATTAGATTCAATTGGATGCAATTGGATTGAAAAAACTGCATTTCCTATTCAAAATTTTGAATTGAACAGTATTCACAATGTGCGTGTTGTGCACAAAAAAAGCTAATATTATTTGTAGATTGAAAGGCATAGAGATATGCTCCATGCAATTCCCATAAATGAATAAAAATGCACTCAGAATTGAAAAGCATTCATTTTAACATTCGTGAATCAGTATTTCTGAAAATCTGAATCCATTTCAATTCATTTCAATCCATTCTCATTTGCTGGATACTTGTATGTAGGTAGATGTACCTGTGAAATTTTCAACTCCTTTAAATAGATGCCCATTGTATATACACACATATATAAACATTGTAATATTGTATACGTATCATTTTGAGCCGCACTCTTTAATCGTTCGCGCAAGTTGATTTCGTCGAGAAAATCGACAATCTTCGTGCTCGATCGTCACGCCTCTCCGAACATATTCGGACTTTGGGGAGCAAAGTACAGAAGTATAATAATCCAGCAAACGAGAAGAGATTGAAATGAATTGAAATGGATTGCGAGATTTTCAGAAATATTGATTCACGAATGAATGCTTTTCAATTCTGAGTGCATTTTTATTCATTTATGGGAATTGCATGAAGCGTATCTCTATGCCTTTCAATCTAAAAATAATATTAGCTTTTTCTGTGCACACAAACACAACACAATACTGTTCAATTCAAAATTTTGAATAAGAAATGCAGTTTTTTAATCCAATTGCATCCAATCGAATTCAATTAAATCCAAAAAAAAGTATTCGCTATTTAAAATACGCATTCGGACAGAAAAAAATTTCAATCCATTTCAATCCATTCTCGTTTGCTGTGAAGCACTGCGAAGTTAGCTGCGGAGGTGCGGGGAGTGATGATGGTGGGAAAAGCGTTAGTGTCGCGGCAGCGAGCAGCGGTTGCGCTGGTTGTGCGAGACCTTGTTGATAAATATTTCAAGGCGCGTATCCAAATAGAGTCGAGTGACACGACGAGAGGGTACTTACTATACGGTACTTACTCGAGAAACGTATTCGTTCGCTCTTCTCCACGCTCTCCAATAAGTCACGACAAAAGTGAAAACGTTAACGATGATGTCGCGCGCGCATTTGCATCTGAAGCGTATTTAACCTATATACTCATCGAGAAGATGAGTTCTCGACTCGGCACGGATAAATCGAACATATTGAACAAGCTTTTGAAAACCACTTTGAATATTTCGATCACAATTACTCTTTTACTGAGAAAAAAATATATAGTTAATTTTAATAAATATTTAGTTCAGTACTGCCAACTGAACATTTACTTACAGTAAGTAAATATTTGGTCCGGAGAAAAAAAAAGATTGTTAGATTAAATTAACATTTCTTGTATCAAATAAATATATCTTTATATTTAATAAATATTTAGTAAGGCAGTATTCAATTAAATATTTATTAAAATTGACTATATTTTTTTTCAGTGTTGCAATGCATTTTAGTGGATATCATAAATGCGCTATAATTTTGTATTGAGTTTTAAAGTTTAAGTACGTCGCATCACCCCTGTGACTACATCAGACTACATTTCGGATGACGAATCCTCCTTCGTGACTTTTTTTGTAATTAAAAGACAATGAAACAGTTTAGTTAAGGGATTTAAAACAACATTCGCGTCGTTCTAATTGCTCTTTCAAGCCGACATTACGTCCATCGTACGTCGTACGTTCGATTCGTCGTGCACGTGCGTTAATTGGCTGTCTACTGGCAAAGTAATAACGCTTCTTAAAGGAAAAAAAAAAACGATTCGTCGTGCCTTGAGAAATTTTTTGACACATGTAATATCGCTGTAATAACGGCGTTCATAATTAGAATAGCGCGTTACTTTCCATTCTTGATTGAAAGTGTAATTAATTATATATTAATATTCATGGACTATGCACGCTTCTTTGTTTTACATATCGCTCGATCTTTATTTGATTCTGGTTAAGCACGTTAATTACAACTACTTAATATAATGAGCAAACTGCAATAAAATTAAATGACAGGCACAAGTAAAATAATTAGCGATGGACATACATATACATGCGACAGAAACGCGTGCGCGAAACTTTCTTGCACGTCTTTTTGTTGTACGTACCTATCTGTGATGCATAAATTCCGAGTAACAGTTTAAAATTTATTTACTAGATTAATACAATTGCGTTACATCCTCCAGATTCTTAACTCTATTTGTTGAAAGAGCATTACGGTTTTTTAATCATTCAAAAAACTTACACAAGCCTAGGATGTATTCCTAGTGCTTGAGTTATTTAGACGAGAATTTGCATCAAAACAAAAATAAAAACATATCTCTTACGTATGCAGTTTTTGATTGTTACAAATTTTTATCTGTTTACCCTGTTTTTTTTTTCAACGATTATTGAGTTTATTTTAAACTATACTTCAAACTGTGGTCGATTAGAATTTGCTTTTAAATTATATATATCTGTTAAATTACTAATTTTAAACTATCGATTTTCAACTGTGTATTTTTTGTGTTAATAATAATGTATCGACGATCGCGAAAATGGATCAGATATCTACATGTATATTTTATGATTCAATGTAGTTTAAACATAACGATTGAATTAAGTAAATTATGAATAAGATTATGACAGATAAATTTTTGGTGAATCAAAAATTATTTCGCACAATTGTTATCAGCCTTTATACAACCTTTTTATAAGAATGGATGTTCATATACCTAGAGATTTTTATAGCAGTAGCTGTTCTTAAAATAATGTTCGTTATAGGGGACATTGCTTAAGAGACATTCTCATACAAGATATACCCTTTCTCTGTAACTTACAAAAAAAAAGGAGTGAAACAAAAATTATGACGTTCCTTGCAAATAATTCATACGTGTTTCTCATTTCAGAAAACCATGAATTTATTTCTATAATTCATTTCTTTCTTTTCGCATTGACATACACTTGCATTCACACATTTATCTTTCAACCCTTTGCGTGATATTTAATTTCAGCGTGATTTATTGTAGAAAGAGATTTATGTGAAAAATGAGAATCATTACGAATATCTGCAAATTGTTATCTAAAATGAAAGAAGCGTGTTTTCTCCAACGATATAATCAACGTGTGTTCTTTTAAATGGTATGAAATGAATGTCTCCAGAGAATATCAGGAATAAAGCATGACTTAATTGTTTATTATGTTTGTTAAAGGCAACATGATGCAATAATAATACAATCAATTATGTTTCCAGTGCCAATAATCATCGGCTGTGACGTTCCAATATGCACGAGAAACGTTCCGACGGCCAGTCGGATTTGGTCGGCGCGATAGAACGTAAGTCACGTTGTTTTCACTTGTACGGTAATTCCGTTCAGAATTTGAATTTTGATGATATCTATGTCTGCAGTAGAAAAATTAAGTCTCTTTCATGCAAAATTATTGCTTTTTTCACACAGATGAGTTTACAGATAAATTACATTGAAAGCAATTGATATTTATTAAATTATTTTTCAATCCTGATTTCTTGTAATATTATAAAACAAAAACGACATATTTAATTATTTTTACAGTTTTATATATATATATATATATATATATATATAAAATTTCTTATAATCTCAGCACCGAAATTTCTGTGGAAAAAGGCAATTATTGTTGCGTAAAGATACTTTTTTTTACTGAATAACGCTTTTCTGACATGTTGATATCGCTTCATGTCACAAAGTACGCAAGTTTGTCTCATTATGTAAAACTTTCTGTGATGTGACTTTAATTTTGATGGGTAGAATGGTTTTTACTTCATCGGAAAGTTTCTATTTCACAACTTGATCGGTCTTCTTGACTCCTTAATTACAAGTCGTGTATTTATGAATCCGTCTCATTGCATGTTATTGTAAATCCCGTTTTAGATGATCTATAATTTGCAATAAAATTCACGTATCTACAACATTTTGTCCGCTATTATACATGTCAAATCGTTATAAATAACTGTAAACAAGACAAGATTTTTATACTGAATGATGAGTTTAAATTATATGTATCTATACATAGCAATTTAATAAAAGCATATTACGAGTAATAATTATTTAATTACGGTATTGCAGTAACTGCGATAGTATCAATTTGCGATTACCATCAGTTGTCGATAGTCAACACATAGTAATATGAATGCTTTTCATATTTTGCTGAAAAGCGTATGTTTCTTTTTCGAGACTGAGGTTATTATTGCGATTATTATTGCGAAATATATATACACTTATTTTATAAATAAAATTTCGAAACATAGATTATATCGACATAATTACTAACTTTATTAATATATTGTATACGTATTAAGCGCAGAATTCCTGTTCGTAAAAATAGAATTTGTTTCTGTTTCATGGTTTTACAATTTACTTATTTAAAAAAATATGTAAATTTTTTGGCATGTATGTGCTATAAATAAAATTCTGTGCTTCCAAGTTTATTTACAAATCGTAGATTGTTTAAAGTAGATTTAACGTTTTCAAGAAATGATGCAGTGTATCCGAGTGTATCCGAGTAGCAAAATCGCGTGCACGATATTTGATTGGTTCGGCGCGAGTCAAATGCGGTTTTTTCGAAGCCTTGTGATCATTTTGCCTTCGTCCGGTAGGTCCCCTATAAATATCAGAAACGCGCGTTTGCCCCGAAGGCGTTTTCGACTGAAGAGTTCGGACGGAACAACCGTAAAGGTCCTGGAACGTTAATTTATAGCCGACCGCCGCAATACCGGTAATCTAATTAGTTTAATGACCAAAAAATATTTCCCGAGTCTTTCTTAATCCGAGACAGGTAGCGCCGACTTGACTCGGCGTTCAATGTCAAAGCTTATCCGCGAAACTATGTGTGCCTCGTGAAAGTTCTTTCGGCTTCTACGAGAAAAAGGAAACTCTCACTTTGATACAATTCATGTCATTTTGGCGACTCGTTTGCGATAATATTTAGCGAAACGTCAGAAAAGAAAGTTTTTAACTCTAGAATGTTAATCATAATTTTGTCGAATGCTAACAATACTTATAAGACATGTATTTTAGAGGAAGAAATATATATATATACATATATATCAGTAAAGCATTTTTTCAACTTGTGTGCTACAATACTCCTAATTTAAATCTGACAGTATTTAATAATAAAAAAAAAAATACTTAAAATTATTGACACATTTTAAAATTTAGTAAACACTTTATATAATACTTGACGATAATATTTTATTTAATTTTATATTTTACAAATTAACAAACTATATATAAACTTTATACTAAGGAAAGCTAAAATCAGAGATTAGGTCTATACTTTGAGCTCTGAATTGAATGGTGGGAATCTAAAAAGTTAATATAAAAGTTACGTATATAAATTTTGCTTGGAATTATCGATAAGAATTAATAGTTGAAATAAATGATGGATATACGTTATATTAGGCGGATACAGCTGAGCGGATCGCTTGAAAGAGTATATACACGATCGCGATAGTAACAATGTTAAAATACGGTAACAATATTGCGCGACAGGCCGTCCTATACTTTACCGGTTGTTTTGTTATTGTTATTGCATTTAGCCAGGCTCGCGCGGGTTGTTTCGCAAGGCGTTTTTTGCTCGCGTGTCCAAAATTCCGCGCACCCTGTAACGTCGCGAAGACCAAGCGACACGCGAAACCAGATGCGTCATCGCGAAACGGATAATTATGTCGCAGTCGATAAAGGGT
This sequence comes from Acromyrmex echinatior, assembly GCF_024713525.1. Lineage (NCBI taxonomy): Eukaryota > Metazoa > Arthropoda > Insecta > Hymenoptera > Formicidae > Acromyrmex > Acromyrmex echinatior. The sequence goes on along the minus strand of NC_141853.1, from coordinate 13,420,441 downwards.
GACCACTTCCTCGAAACCTCCAATCATATTGTCGTCGCGTACCGTGGACTTGTCAAACCGACCGCGGCTGATGTAATACGTGCCACCACGAGATCGTACAACGTACGTGTTGGTGCGCGCGTAAAGAAAGCACCGGATGTGCGAGCAGAACCGACGAACGTTGTTCTTCCTATTGTCGTCAATATGCACTCGCCACGTTGTCACATTTTGTCGATCCTCTCAATTGGCGACGACGACCGCTTGTACTTCTTTCGAGAGTAACAAGCGCACCTGCGAGTCGCGCGTCGTCAAGTTCCTTCCGTCAAGTTCTTTCCGAAGTTTCTTCGTGTCCGTCGTGTCGCGTCCGAGTCCACGCACGAATCCTTCCCACTTGGAACGAGACCTTTACTTTGGCAGCTTTTCTTTGACAGCCCGATTACAAAGAGAACGCGTTACAACGGTGCGTATATAGTATGTGCCAATTTAACCGAATACGCATGTTATAATTATCGTCACTCCGACTTGCCAGCGCGCGGCAAACGGGAGAGGGTTTGACGTAATTACGAAGGCTATTAACAACCGAGAAACCGTGGTCGTGCGTTATTATTACAACTCGTCGAGAGAGGCATAAAAAGTCAACTGTTACGAGCGCGAAATCGCGTGTGAACGTGCCGTCGCGTCGCGTCGCGTCGCGTCGCGTCGCGTCGGCATCGCGCCGTTGGATCATCGTGAGGAGAGCTCGATTATTAAATCTGCAGGAGAATCGCGACGCCGGCCAAAGTCCACTTGGACGGCTTGTCGCGGGTCTTCAAATTGAACGTCCAGATGTATGTTGGACCGCGCAATCTGGTTCTGTAGACCGGGCATTCGTATATATTCTTCGTGTCTTGCTTGTCCTGCGTGATTGCCTTTATGAACATGACCGGCATCGAAGAGAATAGCTCCTTCAATCGCGAATCTGCGATGCAATTGCTCGCAGTCTCCCATCGCGCACCCTCCATGTACAAACTGTTGATATAGGCACCCTCGCGCGGTGGCGTCCTGATTGGTGAAATGTGTTATCGTGCATCTTCATCTGTACGTGTCGCTGTTAACCCTTTGAGGACGTATTTCGAATTTTCCCAAGAAAATTTAATATCTAACATCGCGGCAACCTATTATGTTTTGACTTATCACGCGAAGGCGTGACTTACACATGTAATGATAAAGGTAGAAAAATTGTCAAAAAATATCATTCAAAAGTATTTCATTCAACTGAATGAAAAGTGCCCGTCCTGAAAGGGTCAATTTTACGTTAGGAAATACTAAGTCTCACGTGAATTCTTCCTTCTGCTTTCTGGTTACGTCGCAATGCAGGCACATTTTGTCCAGGGGCCATTCGTTTTTACGAGCAGTTTGCTGCATGATGGCGGTAAGTAAGGACTGCGGATTGAAAAAACCACCCAGCCAGATCGACGATGGCAACTGTCGAAAGATGCGCACCGCGAGAAATTAGATTGACCACAGTCGGAGACGAAAGGAAGTCAAATTTTAACGCAAAGTAAATGACAAACGTTTGCCAAGTCACTTTCTTCGATACTTGAACCGTGACAAAATTTAAATTCTCTTTCCCACGCTTGAACAAAATATACGCTGATCTAATATAATTTCTCTTTGTAATATCTTGCCACATATCGCAAATTGTGGTTTCCCCTTTACTCACATTAAAATCTACCGTCCAATTCGATAACTCGGTTACTCGATTGAGCATGTCCGCAAACCAACTCGATAATCCGAGAGTGGAGGGATAGGCGTGATGGGCCCAGGATGGTGGTACAGAATCCATGAACAAGTAATTTTGCAAATCTTCCATATTTGCGCTAATCGTGAGCTCGCCCTGAAACGGATTGCTGTTGTTGTACCGCATAACTATTCGATAATTTCAACATGGCGCTCACCTTTAAGCCGAGATCTAGTTCTTCCAGAGATTTTTTTATTTCCTTACACAGTATGTTCATATGTTCGCATTCTTGGAGAGCGACTATAACGAAAGGAGTACGATCTTCCGTCTAGGGAGAATCAAGTTTGTCTTATTTATTACCGTAAAAAGTAAAGTTTGATGTTAACGTGTTGTGTTATTTATTACCATAAAAAGTAAGGTTTGACGTTAACGTGTTAATGTGTTATAAAGATAAAGAAGACGAAATCAAAATTCGCCCATCTAAAATAGCAATGAATCAAGTCAAGGATGTAAAACATAAAACATAACATATTGCAAAGAGAACATACGTAAGAAATGATTGCGATATCGTTAATTATGACACCGCGATACATTCCATAGAATGATAGTTATAATTTTTTTATAATGTGTGAATATGTAATTAATGTTAACGGTTTTATAACTATTGCTTTTTAGCCTTAAAATTTAGTCAATCAATTTAATATATAGATTATGCTTATAACGACAATATCTGAATATATTTAGTAATAGTTTAACAATTCACCCTGTTCATCAACTCTTGTATATTAAACTCTTCGGGAAGCTTGTCCAGTACATCCTCTATTATAACTTTCACCTTATCCTCTTTCGATAATATTCCGACTCCAGTATCGATACTGTCCCGTGGTTGCATCCCCCAGATTGTTTTAAACAACTCTTCTGCCGTATTTGTGAGAAATCCTGTACAAACAAGTTTCGTTGTGTGTTAACGTAAATGTAAATCAAGGAAAATAAATTAACGATTAAAAAATAATTAAGAAATTTTACCAATCTCCGCGTTTGGATGAAGTCCGTATAGGATAGGACTCTCCGGCGGCAAATAATCTTCTATATATTGATGATAGCCCATATAATCGGAACTGGGTGGCACCAGAAAACCTGGAGCCAAATATAATTCACCCTCAATCAACTCTGGTTGCAGGTACTCTAAGAGATATGTTCGGCATAATCTTCTGTCCCAATCATCGGTTATATGACCGCCGTACATGATTTCGCCAAATAAATAGCGTAAATTTTCCCAAGGTACCTTAGTATTGCTCTCGAGATAATTCAACAATACTGATACACTGATGGTCAAGTCACCAACATTGAAGGGGTACAACTATGTATTAGGGACATATTAACGAGATGTTAGTAATAAAACTGGAAAGAGTAAATATATTCGTCAAGAGATGCAATGTCTCTCTCTCTCTCTCTCTCTCTACTTGTAACTTGATACGTGTTCTGTTTTCATATACCTAACATTTTCCATCTAAGGCTTTATAGTTTTTGTATAATGTTTAAGTATTGTACGTATTATTAAAACGATATAACATAAATCAAAATTTTATATTATAATTGAAACTTTTAAAGCTTTCCGTATAATACACGCGATAATAAAAACAAAGAATTTTGCCGCAAATTATAGGTGATCTAAAACAAACTTAAAAATGCCAAGTCACACAAATTTGTAAAATTAAAAATACTGACCTTATTCCATCCTTGTGCCCCAAATTTTCTACGCTCTGCCACGGCAGCGTGATAATAACACAAGGTGAAAAGAATAGCTTTGAACTCAGTCTCCTTGCCGCAAGATTCCAATATATCCTGGGTAAAGTTGTCCAAGGCTTTGTGAACGTTGGCGCGCATACCCGTTGGTGGTTCGTTGGTAATTTTTATGGCCGATTCTAGTATACCCTTTTTTTGTTTGCAATGTATCAAAATAATAGACAAAATGATATTAGGAAAATTTGATTAGTCGCCTTAGATAAGCGCTCGGAAAAGTACGATTTAGATAAATTAGAATTTATGTAGCAATGCGTTGTATTTAACATTTTTATTATTATTTTTAATAAAATATGAACAAAAAAAAAATTAGTCTCTTTTGAGACAACTCTCATCTTGTGTATTTGTGTGGACTTTTATTTTTACTTGTGGTATTATCGATGCGTGAGGATCTGGGCTTGGTTCTGCACTAATATAAAGCCGATAATCTTCGTGTGATTCTTCCGAGAGTTGTTCTATCTTCTTTTCCAAATTTGGTAACCATTTCTTCACTAGATGAATGTTTTGAAGTATAACCCAATGACCGTTGCGCGCTGAGATTTCTATCATCTCCTCCGCGATAGGTTCCTGACCTTGTCCTAATGATACATTGTGGAAATTTTGTGCGTCGAATGTAAAGCCAAGTTGTTTACCGAGTTTCTCAACATCCTACGTATAAACATAATTCCGTTTTTAATTTGTTATCAAAATTACGTCAGGGAATATTTTGAAGAATGTTCAAGTAAAATCGCATTAGGCGATACTAAAGCCATTTTATCAAAATAAGTATATATTAAATATACAATTAATGTCAAATCTCTACATTTAGAAGCATAAACGGCATACTTTTAGAGGATCGACTCCTGGAGATAAAATAAAAAATACTGGCGTATTCGCACTCGTTTCTTCGTACGATTTTTCAAAAGGTTGCATTCGAAACTGCAAGAATTTTTCTCCCAGTTTCTCTTCCACGAAGTACCTATATTCGTTAAAGGCTTAATGATTAAAGAGTTAAAAGAAAGTAATCGAAGGAAAGTTAAAGGAAAGTAAATCGGAACAAAATTGAATGTATTTTATGTTTTTATTAATATAATACCAATCTTCTATTTAAAGATGGAATGGATTTATTTCAAAATCTTATTCTAGCAAATTACCGTATAGCGTAAACCATTCGATCAACTCTCACGCATCTCATTATACAAAGTCTTTGGAAGGGTGTTTTATTTTTCCACTCCTGGGGGAATTTTTCTCTCTCAGGTGTTTCCGATTCGACGAATTTTCTCCATCTCTTTGCAGCCCCATCTATATCGCGGTCTAAATTGTGAAAATTTTCCATTCCGCTCAGACATTTGACGCCACCCCAGCCAACGTTACTCAGAAAATCCACCGGACTCGTGAGATCAGGAAAATAAGGGAATCGCAACAGGAAATCCACTTCGGATGGATCTATCTCTTTCAATTGCAGTAGAATCTAAATCACAGTATTTGTTCAATACATTTATATTACGTATGTAAATAATATATATGACGTATGAAAAATACTGATTCACTTCTATAAATAACAACTTCTTAAAATATATTTTACGATCATTTAATAAAAATTTACAAAAAGTAGAAATGTAGAAAAATTATTTCAAATTATGATTAAAGTATCATATGTAATGCTTGAAGACAGCTTAAAAGATTTTTCGGATTTATAGAGATTATTTGAAAAAGAAAATTTTCGAAAATACAAGATACTGTATGATGTGAAAAAGAAAATGCAGCAAATGTCAGATCCATTTTGTATGTTTTTTTCAAAGAGAAATCGACCAAGTATTTTTATTCGTATTTATGAGATAGTTTAGTACCTGTAGAGTTAGTTGGCACAAAAATATGAGCTTGTCGCTCTCGAACAATCCTCTGCTGGTGTATGTAAAAATCAAATACGTAACGCTGTCGATTAAATTGGCGACGCGTTTAGTAAAGACATCTGCCTCCTCCGCAAATTTAATAGCGTTTTGAAAGACCGTGTTGAATGCCTTGAGAGAAAACTGATACAGCATGTTGATCTTGTTGAGATCGTTAAGGATGAAGTAGAGGAGGCTGGCTCTGGATGCCACCGGTCGGTAGGATTCTCGCGCCTCGTCTATCTTTACGGCAGTTATCTTCGCCTCGATTGACTTCGCCTCGATCTCATTGGCAGTCTTCTTCGTAGTTTCGAGATTTTCCACAAGAGCGACATCACTCAAAATATCGGGACCTGCCGTCGCCAATCTTAATGAAAAAAGTAATTTATGTAAATGCTTATCAAAAGATTGTTCTTTTTTTTCACATTTCTGCTTCGTGCTAGACTAAACAAAGCGAGCAAACATTCTGATCAAACATTCGAATCGCGAATAAGACAATTTAAATAAATAATTAAACAGTGCAGAATGATTGTATATTGAATTGAGAATTCGGTTATTATCTCTTTGTAAGATATCTCTTTGTAAAGTCAATCGGAATAGTAGAGAAAAAAAACATTACGTTATCTCTAACAAGCTCGTTTCTTTTTTTCTTTGTCTACGTACCTATGCAACAGATCATCTTCCAACATTTTTAATGTGATCTTGAACGTGTTCTGCTGAGTCGTAAGCTTGGCTTTGCGCGACTCCAAATCCGGACGCTCCGCTTTCACGACGGCACCTAATAGCTGTTCTTCCAAACCGTCTTT